>NW_011494951.1:7017283-7060419 GCF_000754665.1 Bison bison bison | reverse complement strand
ACAGGTTCAAAAGCATCAATTCTTTGGTGCTCAGCCTTCTTCACAGTCCAACTCTCACATCCATACATGACCACAGGAAAAACCATAGCCTCAACTAGACGAATCTTTGTTGGCAAAGTAATGTCTCTGCTTTTGAATATGCTATCTAGGTTGGTCATAACTTTCCTTCCAAGGAGTAAGTGTCTTTTAATTTCATGGCTGCAATCACCATCTGCAGTGATTTTGGAGCCCAGAAAAATAAAATCTGACACTGTTTCCACTGTTTCCCCATCTATTTCCCATGAAGTGATGGGACCAGATGCCATGATCTTCGTTTTCTGAACGTTGAGCTTTAAGCCAACTTTTTCACTCTCCTCTTTCACTTTCATCAAGAGGCTTTTGAGTTCCTCTTCACTTTCTGCCATAAGGGTGGTGTCATCTGCATATCTGAGGTTATTGATATTTCTCCCAGTAATCTTGATTCCAGCTTGTGTTTCTTCCAGTCCAGTGTTTCTCATGATGTACTCTGCATATAAGTTAAATAAGCAGGGTGATGATATACAGCCTTGATGAACTCCTTTTCCTATTTGGAACCAGTCTGTTGTTCCATGTTCAGTTCTAACTGTTGCTTCCTGACCTGCATATAGATTTCTCAAGAGGCAGGTCAGGTGGTCTGATATTCCCATCTCTTTCAGAATTTTTAACAGTTTATTGTGATCCACACAGTCAAAGGCTTTGGCATACTCAATAAAGCAGAAATAGATGTTTTTCTGGAACTCTCTTGCTTTTTCCATGATCCAGCGTATGTTGGCAATTTGATCTCTGGTTCCTCTGCCTTTTCTAAAACCAGCTTGAACATCAGGAAGTTCAAGATTCACATATTGCTGAAGCCTGGCTTGGAATGTTGCCCACAGCCTGAAATATACAGGATAGCCCATTCTCAAGGCTCTGACCTTTAAAGGTAACAGTTTTTCATTCATATAAAGATAAAAAGTTGCAGAATTCAGTTCAGTTCAGTTTAGTTGCTCAGTCATGTCTGACTCTTTGTGACCCCATAGGAGGAGCCTGGTAGGCTGTAGTCCATGGGGTGGTCCCTAAGAGTTGGACACGACTGAGCGACTTCACTTTCAGTCTTCACTTTCATGCATTGGAGAAGGAAATGGCAACCCACTCCAGTGTTCTTGCCTGGAGAATCCCAGGGATGGGGGAGCCTGGTGGGCTTCCGTCTATGGGGTCGCACAGAGTCGGACATGACTGAAGCGACTTAGCGTAGCATAGCATAGACTGCAGCATGCCAGGCTTCCCTGTCCATTACCAACTCCTGGAGCTTGCTCAAACTCATGTCCATTGAGTCAGTGATGCCATCCAACCATCTCATTCTCTCTTGTCCCCTTCTCCTCCTGCCTTCAATCTTTCCCAGCATCAGGGTCTTTTCCAATGAGTCAGTTCTTTGCATCAGGTGGCCAAAGTATTGGAGTTTCAGCTTCAGCATCAGTCCTTCCAATGAATATTCAGGACCAATTTCTTCTAGGATGGACTGGTTGGATCTCCTTGCTGTCAAGGGAGTCTCAAGAGTCTTCTTCAATACCACAGTTCAACAGCATCAATTCTTCGGCACTCAGCTTTCTTTATAGTCCAACTCTCACATCCATACATGACTACTGGAAAAACCATAGCCTTGACTAGAGAGCCCTTTGTTGGCACAGTAATGTCCCTGCTTTTTAATATGCTGTCTAGGTTGGTCATAACTTTCCTTCCAGGGAGCAAGTGTCTTTTAATTTCTTGGCTGCAGTCACCATCTGTGGTGATTTTGGAGACCCCTCCCCTGCAAAAAAAAATTCTCATTTGTCTTGTTGGAGGTTTACAGGAATGTCCTGACCTGATAGACAGCTGCGAGAACAAAGGATTCCAACACCAAGAAGTTTGCAACAACCTGCCACATCCCTCCTTTTTTAGTATAAAAGAAGCCTGAATTCTAACTTGGATCAGAGTTAGAACTCTGGGACACTAGTCCACCATCTTCTTGGTCTGCTGGCTTTCTGAATAAAATTACTGTTCCTGGCCCCAACAATTTGTCTCTCAATTAATTAGCCTGTTGTAAGGTGACAAACAAACTTGGACTCTATAAGAGATTTAATTCAGTGTGTGTGGCGGTGGGGTGGGGAGTGCAGGGGAGCTAAAGAGTATAAACAATGGTACCATGTAATCAGATGTGCATTAAATCACTGTTGTATGAGTCTCATTGTTTTAGGGCCAGTTGAGCTGTGGCCTGTACTGTGAAATGTCTGCAGTGGAATGAACCCCTCCTGGGGTCCTGAACTCACAGTGAGACTACTGAATAATGAAGGGATGTGCTGCTTTGTGCTCCGTGAGGGTGGAAACATGTCCTGACCGGTCCCACTGCTCCTCCGTGCTTTGCACACAGTGCCTGGTCAATAAATGTCTACTGCGCTGACCTTAACTATAAACTCCTGGATGTTAATAATATTTGTCCAATTTATTTTGTAAAATTCCAAAGCGTCCTTTGGAAAAACTCTTTGATGATGAATTGGGCTCTTAACATAATGGGATTAATGGATCATCACACAGATGGCTCTCACCAAGTTGGGAGCTAATTAAGGTGAACTCGACCAAAAGAATGTATTCAAATTGCTTCCCTTGGTCACTTAGTTTCCTGCCGATGATTTTAACATGTTTCTTAAATGTTTCAGCGTTCAGGCAAACAAATCAAGAGTCAAAGCCCAGACTCTGGTGTTGCAGGTCTCAGGGAATTAAAAAAAAATCTATTTTTAACGGTTGCTCCCCCAACTTCAAAATTAAACATATTACATTCTTGGGAGTACGATTTCAGCTTCTTTACATTTATGATACAAATGGAACCATTTGCCCTCACTTCAGTCTATAAAGGCAAGACTCATTAGAAGGAGGAAATTTCCTTTATCATTAACAGGCCACACTCACATGATAAAAAAAAAAAAACCCGTCTCCACTCTTCCCACCTTCTTCCCCAAAACTTCGATTTTCATTTCAAGCGGTTCCCACATAGGCTATTTATCTTCCACAGTTCCCCAACTCTCAATGGCACCATTATGTCCTTTATTTGGAATCATAAAACTTTGAGAATAAAAAAGAAGCAAATTAATCCTCCCAGGGGAGAAAAGGGAGACGGATCCTGCCAGCTTTTAAATTGTAGGATTGGACTGGCCTCGAAACACGGTTTTCTTTTTCAACAACTTAGCCAGTGGGGGGAAATGAATGGTTATGACAGAGAATCCTGAAATAAAATGCAGAATTATGCAAACACATTCAAAACTGACATTTTGAAGTAAAAGTTGTTGAAAACCCAAGGAATAAACAATGCGGGCTGGAAGGGGAACATTTTGAAGCTACGAATGGGTTACTCTGCTTTTATTATTCACAGTGGAAAAATAATCTTGATCATGATGTGAAAACCACAATTTCCTTTATTTGTGGATCCTGCCAGATTAAAAAGCACTCGGGGAAGAAGTGTGGCTGGGAGAATTGAACGCTGTCCGAAGAGGCAAGTGCTCTGTGTCTAGGACCCTGTCGCAGAGACTGTCTGGCTCTGTCCAATTGCATAAGTCACTTAACCTTCTGAGGACTCTTTTCTCTTCATCAGGCAGGAATTAAGGAGGTGGCCTTTCCTCTGGAGCCTGAGATCTGTGTTTCTTAACTGCCAATTGGATAACATGATTTGCCATTGCAATTTGCTCTAAGGAGTCTCAAGATTGTCGTGAAAACATGCGATAAAAGTCAGTTAACAAGCCAATTGCCACCAGAACAGCCAATGAGAACACCATTGGAAGAACTGATGCTGAAGATGAAGCTCTAATACTTTGGTCATCTGATGGGAAGAGTCGACTCATTGGAAAAGACCCTGATTCTGGGAAAGATTGAGGGCAGGAGGAGAAGTGGGTAGCAGAGAATGAGATGGCTGGCTAACATCATGACTAGATGGACATGAGTTTGAGCACACGCCAGGAGATAATGAAGGACAAGGAAGCCTGGTGTGCTGCAGTCAGTGGGGTTCCAAAGAGTCAGATGCAACTTAGCAACTGAACAACAAAAACGACAAAGACTGCTGAATGCCTCGAAGGGCATCTCCAGGCTTGGAGTTCTGGAAGAAAATTCTAGGGCTTAATAAAGTCTTTATTATTTTATTTTGTTTTATTTTTTATTCCTTTTAAAATTGTGAGATAGAGTCCTTGAATAACTGATGAATATTGTGTTTTCATAACATAAAATGGAAGTTGAGAAACAGCATACAAGTGAGATGTAACAGTTGAAAAGAATCTTATGGATAATTTAGTTTAGCACTCCCATTTTGCAGAGGAGGACATTTTGATGCAGAAAGTTTAAATGGCCTACCGAAGCTCATGGACCCATAGATCCGGTAGTTGCTGTAGGCTTTAACATCTAAGTTTGACCATGGTTTAGTTAATCCAAAAATTTGAACAGGAGTCCTGGAAGAAGGCTGGCAATACCAGAAGTTTTTCCCAGTCAATTTGATGGTGGACTGGAGAGATTCAAAGCAATGTTGGATAACATCATTCAATATAATAAAAGCTTTCTGAATGTAAAGGTGGAAATTCTTAGAAAAATGGTGGAGGTGTACCTGTTGACTGCAATGTTTAAATGGTAATATTTTAAAAATTGAGTTAAACTGTCCTTTCTCTCCTCCTCCCTTTCTTTCTTCCTTCTTGCTCTTTCTTTGTCTTTCTCATCTTTACATTTTTTTTTTTTAATTGAAGAGAAGTTGTGGGGGAAAAGTAGAGTCAATCTAGGCCTTGATGACCTAGAGTTGAGAGAAATATAGAGAAAGGAGAGGGAGGTTGATTCACATAGTAGAGAGGAAAATGCTCCCTGTGATTTACTCTGACTTGCTAATTTTCAGAAGGAAATTAATAAAATTGATTCCAGCAAAAACTCTAAGTGGACAAATAGAAGAAAAACAGATCAAGAATTGTGAATATTTAGGGCAGAGAGAAAGTTCTTAGAGAAACCTTTCCCTTGGGGAGAAATAAATATTTAGGAGAAATCACTAACTCTAAGGGTCGTTAAAGCAGAGATCACTCACAGGATGGAAGTGAACCCTCCCACCAACTATTAATTCCAATTCCTAGACTTGGTGGCAGTAACATGATTAGTTATTGTGGGTTCTGGAAGAAAGCGGGACCTTTGGCAATAAAGCCCTGGAAATATGTATTTTTAAGTACTATAAAAGATGTGGAAAGCAACTTTGCTTTTCATCCTGAGGACTAGAAATAATACACCTGCAAGGACAGATGAATGGCATAATGTTGGCATTCAATGGGGCATTAAACATTTTGCACCACGTTTATGGGGTTTTCCTGTCATTAATTCTAGGTAAAATAAACTTCTAAAAAATGTTTTGTTGTGTTTTTGGATGGCGTTTATTTTCGCCAGTTTTCTTTGCTTTGCCGTTTTTTTTTTTTCCTGCCAGATTTTCATGTCTATTCTGTTTTCGTGTGTCCGTCATGCTCTTGGCTAATTTCCTAACTGGGCTCCCCCACTTCTGCTACGGGGCCTTTCTTTTCTTTAGCCTGCTCCCTTGGCATTCTTTCTTTCAGTCCTGGTGCACGTGTTCGGGCCCATGTCAGGGTCGGATGTGGTTGGTTCTGCTGGCCACGGTCACTGCGGTTTGCCTGTGGCGCCCTGGGCTTGGCAAGGTCTTAGACAGACTGTCCAGGAGTTGTGAAGATTGGGGCCACCTGGGTCTCTCCATTACCAGGGGATACATTCTACAATTGATTGTGATAGCAAGGCCTTGCATTTCTTCCCCTCCTCTTAATGTTGTCTGCCTCCTTTAACAAAGTTTTCTTTCCTATTAGCAGTTCATACTTCTTCCTTTTTTAGATTGGGTAGGCTTGCAGCTAGGGGAGAAGAGATGCTGTTTTGGGTGGTGCAATGCTGAAGTTAAAGCTCCAATACTTTGGCTGCCTGATGCAAAGAGCCAACTCCTTGGAAAAGACCTTGATTCTGGGAAAGATTGAAGGCAAAAGAGAAGGTGGCAGCAGAAGATGAGATGGTTAGATAGTGTCACCAACTCAGTGGACATGAATTTGAGCAAATTCTGGGAGATAGTGGAGGACAAAGGAGCCTGGTATGCTGCAGTCCATGGGGTCTAAAAGAATTGGATATGACTTAGCAACTGAACAGAGAAGGCAATGGCACCCCACTCCAGTACTCTTGCCTGGAAAATCCCATGGACGGAGGAGCCTGGTAGGCTGCAGTCCATTGGGTTGCTGAGGGTTGGACACGGCTGAGTGACTTCACTTTCACTTTTCACTTTCATGCACTGGAGAAGGAAATGGCAACCCACTCCAGTGTTCTTGCCTGGAGAATCCCATGGACGGAGGAGCCTGGTAGGCTGCAGCCCGTGGGGTCGAAAAGAGTCGGGCACGACTGAGCAACTTCACTTTCACTTTTCACTTTCCTACATTGGAGAAGGAAATGGAAACCCACTCCAGTGTTCTTGCCTGGAGAATCCCAAGGACGGGGGAGCCTTGGTGGCCTGCCGTCTATAGGGTCGCACAGAGTCGGACACGACTGAAGCGACTTAGCAGTAGCAGTAGCAACTGAACAACAACAGCAATGCAGTTGGAGCCAGGAAACCTGGGCTTTTTGTCCCAGGCACCATTCACATAGTGTCAGGGAGACACCGGGCAGCCACTAAACTCTCTGATGTTCAGTTTTCCAGGAAGTTTGGATAAGATCACGTGTCATCTTCTCCTGGGATCTGTAATGTAGCTAAGTTCTCTTCTGGGGTTCCAGGAATGATAGAGAAAGCAGCTGAAAGGAGCCAAACTGAACACACTGTTTTGATAAAATAGATCTGAGAGACTTGAAGGGGAAAATTTGTCTTGAGGAGCTAAGACTAGCAGCTTATGAAGTGTGGTTCAAGGACTAGCCTACTGGGACTCCTTAGAGCTTTGTGAAAATTGATTAACTAATAAAATAGTGTTGTTGTTATTGTTCAGTCGGTAAGTCATGTCCAACTCTTTGCAACCCCATGGACTGTAGCGCACCACGCTTCCTTGTCCTTCACTATCTCCCAGAGTTAGCTCAGATTCATGTCCACTGAGTCGGTGATGCCATCCAACCATCTTGTCCTCTGTTGCCCCCTTCTCCTCCTGCCCTCAATCTTTCCCATTGGGTCATTTCCAGTGAGATGACTCTCTGCATCAGTTGGCCAAAGTATTGGAGTTTCAGCTTCAGCATCAATCCTTCCAGTGAATATTCAGGGTTGATTTCCTTTAGGATTGACTGATTTGATATCCTTGCTGTCCAAGGGACTCTAAAGGATCTTCTCCAGCAACACAGTTCAAAAGCATCAATTCTTCAGTGCTCAGCTTTCTTCATGGTCCCACTCTCACATCCATACATGACTACTGGAAAAACCACGGCTTTGACGGTATGGACTTTTGTCGGCAAAGTGATGTCTCTGCTTTTTAATATGGTGTCTGGGTTTGGAAGGCTAATGTTGGCCAGTCTCTGTTCTATTAATAGTTACAGGGCACACAGCAGCAGACAAACCAGACAGATCCCTGGTGTCATGGAGCTTCACCCTGGTTAGCATCTCAGGGAGCTATCAGGGCTAGGAAGAAAATCTCCCATGCTAAGAGGAGGGTGAAAGGCTTCTGTTTTATGCCAGATGGTCAGGGAAGCCTGGTTGGAGGAGGCAGCACTGAGGTAGAACAAGGAATGAAGCAAAGGAGAGAAACTTGTGGCTGTCTAGGGAAAAATTATTCCAGGTGGGGCTTGGGGAGGTCTGCAGGTGGGAGGTGTGTCTGAGGAACAGCGAAGAAGGTGAGTGTGGCTGCTGAGAGGAGGCAGGGATCCTGTGCTCTGCCAGCAGGTCCATCAGTGTATCCAAAGGCCTGGAGATGGGCTAGAGGCTGATGCCAAGCAGATGCTCCAAGGCTGTCCTGGTGACCAGAAAGTGGGTGAGGGTCTTCCAGTTCTGGTGAGCCCTCTCATCTAGTCAATGAGTAGGGTATAGGAAGTCATCATCTATGATCTTAATAGTCTGCAGTAGACTCCGTGGAGCCTTGGTTTCATAGCTTAGCAACAATCTCTCCCTTGTTTCCAGAGAATTCATCATCATCTCTCTTGCATAATCCTTCTGTGGACCCTGGGCTATTTCTTGGGGGTAAGGTATCTTCTGGTCAACAATAGGGATGCAGGAGAATGGGGACAGGGTCCCTCCTCATAAAAAATGAAATAATGCCATCTGTAGCAACATGGATGGCCCCTGAGATTATCGTACTAAGCGAAGCCAAGCAGAGACGGAAAATATGATAGAGCTTACATGTGGAATCTAAAAAATTATATCAGTGAGCTTATTAACAAAAGGGACATAGACTCACAGACATAGACAACAATCTTGTGATTACCAAAGGGGATGGGAGGGAAATAAATTAGGAGTCTTGGCTTAACAGATATATATTACTATATATAAAATAGTAAACAGCAAGGACTAATCTGTAGCACTGGGAATAGCACAGGGAACTATACTTAATATCTTATAATAACCTGCAATGGAAAAGAATCTGAAAAAAGAATATATATATATATGCCTACATATATATGTATTGCTTTCATGCATGCTGAGTCACTTCAGTCGTGTCTGACTCTTTGCAACCCCATGGACTGTAGTCCGCCAGGCCCTACTGTCTATAGGATTCTCCAGGAAAGAGTACTAGAATGGGTTGCTATGTTCTTCTCCAGGGGATCTTCCTTACCCAGGGATTGAACCTGAGTCTCTTGGCATCTCTCGCATTGGCAGGTGGGTCCTTTACCACCAGCACCACCTGGGGAACCCCATATATGTGTGTATATAGGCTTCCCTGCTGGCTCAGTGGTAAAGGATCGCCTGCATCGTAGGAGATGCAAGAGGCCTGGATTCAATATCTGGGTCGGTAAGATCCATGAAGGAGGAAATGGCAACCCACTCCAGTATTCTTGCCTGGAAAATTCCACACAGGAGCCTGGTAGTCTACAGTCAATGGGGTCTCGAAAAGAGTCAGACATGATTGAGCAACTGAGCTCACACATATGTGTGTGTGTGTGTGACAGAATCTTTTGCCATACACTTTGAAACTAACACAACACTGTAAATTAACTATACTTCAATTTTTAAAAATGCAAAAAGAAAAAAGAAAAGGAAAGGCATATTCTTTCTTGGCTCTCAGAGAAGATACTCAGCCTGCACATAAGAAATGTCCAAGTGACGATCTTGACACTCAAACCTACTGAGAAATGCGAGTCAAGATCATTTAACTTAATTGATCCAATCTGGTAAGGAGACTCTGCTGGCTTCGGATCATGGATAATCCACTGGCGCTTATTAAATAGGGATATTAAGTTTACCATGGCATCTGGTCCCATCACTTCATAGCAAATAGATGGGGAAACAATGGAAACAGTGACAGACTTTATTTTCTTGGGCTCCAAAATCACTGCAGATGGTGACTGCAGCCATGAAATTAAAAGACGCCTGCTTATTGGAAGAAAAGCTATGGCCAACCTAGACAGCATATTAAAAAGTAGAGACATTACTTTGCCAACAAAGGCCCATCTAGTCAAAGCTATGGTTTTTCCAGTAGTCATGTGTGGATGTGAGAGTTGGACTATAAAGAAAGCTGAGCGCAGAAGAATTAATGCTTTTGAACTGTGGTGTTTGGAGAAGACTCCCAAGAGTCCCTTAGACAGCAAGGAGATCCAACCAGTCCATCCTAAAGGAAATCAGTCCTGAATATTCCATTGGAAGGACTGATGCTTAAGTTGAAGCTCCAATACTTTGGCCATCTGATGTGAAGAACTGACTCATTGGAAAAGACCCTGATGCTGGGAAAGATTGAAGGCAGGAGGAGAAAAGGACAGCAGAGGATGAGATAGTTGGATGGCATCACTGACTTAATGGACATGAGTTTGAGCAAGCTCTGGGAGTTGGGGATGGACAGGGAAGCCTGGCGTGCTGAAGTCCATGGGGTCACAAAGAATCGGACATGACTGAGTGACTGAACTGAACTGAACCAAGTTGAAGAGCTCCATGACTTACCCTATTTCACAGAGGACTTTAAGGTTGTGGCAGTTTATCCTCATATCTTTGTAAAAGCCTTCTCTGACTCAGCAAATGTATCCCTTTGAGCTCCTAGGCCCAAGCATCCAGGTCCTGGGGGAGAAGTACATTTGTCACACTAAGAACATCAAGGATCAGAATTTAATAGACCCTTCACAGGCTGGTTAATGGCCAGACTACTTGGTAGACAAATGTCTCTTGGGTCCTCATGCAGAAAATGTTTCCCAAAATGCACCCACCACTCCTCTGCTGAGTTTGCTTTTGCCCTTGTGACGTTAGTTTCACAAGGCTTTTTAGCCAGAAACTCCACTTCTCTACTTTTCCCCAAATCCCATTCTTCCTGAGACCCACAAAGACGCCTAGAATCTCCTCATTCTCTGCCTCTTCTGAAGCCCTGCATCAGTCCCAACCTCCTTGGCCCCAGGGACCAGATTCATGGAAGATAACTCTTTCAAGGTGCAGGGAGTGGTTTGGGGATACTTCAAGCACATTGCATATATTGTGCATTTTATTTCTATTATTATTATGGGATTTTCAAGGCAAGAGTACTGAAGTGTGTTGCCGTTTCCTTCTCCAGAGGATCTTCTGGACCCCCAGGGATCGAACCTGGGTCTCCCACATTGTAAGCAGATGCTTTACCGTCTGAGCCAGGGAAGTCCTACTATTACATCAGCTCCACCTCAAATCATCAGGCATTAGATTCCAGAGGTTGCAGACCCTTGTGCTTAGGGCACTCCCTAGCTGCCCCCACCACCTCCAAATCATGACTCTTTTCATGTTCCATCTCCCCAGTTTGGGTAGAAGTATCTTATATTGGAATTCAGAGTTTATCCCACAGGGCCAACCACTAGACCATTTTTGTAGTCTCCAAGTTTCTTGAAGTCGTGTCTTTCTCATATGGATGTCCCAAGCGCCAGCATGGTGACACATCACAGCTGACCACCAAGTATTTGTTGCCAAAGTTAGTAGAGTTAGCTGAGTGAATTTAGGTCAGCACAGACGGTATGTCTAGCATGGGATGCACATTATTGCAAATGAATAAAAACGCAATCGGAATACCGAGAGGTACATGTATAAAAGACTAGATGAAATAATTCATAGCAGATCAATTAGAAGATAGTGTTTGGCTTCACTAGTTATAAGAAGGCCAAGTGATCATGCCCTTTGCTGCTGGAAGCTATGACGGGGATTGTGTCTGCATTGCTGGCAGGAATGTACCTTGGTGTACTCCATTGCACATTGACAATGTATATTTTGAGTCATGAGATATTCACATGCTTTGAAACACAATAATCCCATGTTTATAATTTGTTATAAGAAATCTAATATTAGAAAAAAAATCTTACAATGTTTCCATGGCTCTGTTCCTTAGAATTTTTAAAACAAAGTGGCAAACTCCATATCCAATAATAGGGGTTAAATAAAACCTGATACATATGTATTCTGTGGACTATTCTACAGAGGAAAAGCCCTACAGAGGTTTTATACAAATTGAGCTACCATTTTAAATATAACGTCTAATGATAAAGCACAACAGTGTCACCACTCACCACTGTGTATAGCTATACTCTACATAGTTCATACACTGAGTAGGGGCAGGAGGCGTCGGCAGGAATTAGAAGAGCTGGGATTCAAGGGAGAGCACATTTATTTGGTTTATATTTTACCCTTTCCTGATTCTTGGATTCTTTGCATATGAAATGGGCATGAAAATATTTACCTCTTACAATGAGGTGTGATGTGTGCCAAGTCCAGGGTCTGAGAATAAAGGCCATGTTCAATGAATGTAAATATTATTATTATAATAAATACTGTACCATGATCTAGACCGGGGAGCTAGGACTATGACAAATAGTTAAGAATGAATAGAAAACAAGTGGGCTTTGATGTTGCTCCTACGGCAATGGGAATTTTAGCAGTCTCAGATTGCTGAGAAGATGAACCAGGATTTTGAAGGATGGGGAGGAGGAGAGGAAAGAACCTGGTAGGAGGGTGGGAAGACAAACACGGGGCTGTGAGGAGGAAAGTGCATGGATTATGTGGAAAGGCAGAGGCTGGCCTGACTACTAAAGAAGGGTGTTTATGGGATAGATCATGAGGGCAAGGTTCTTTGTGGTCTTTGCCAGTGTCGATTTTTGAAAGAAAGTGAACGTTCCAATGGTAAGGTAAGGCTTCCTGGAAAACTGAAGCTTTTTATGGAATGGAAAGAGTTACAAACTCAGGCTTCCTGTCCTATCCCAATACCTTGTCAGGAAATGACCCAGGATCAATCATTTACAAGTTTGCATGAATTCATGTCTACTTGTTCCTGTTTTCAACAATCAATCAAAATTCATTGGAGAATTCTTCAAAGTATTTGCACTTTCAGTCTTATTCTTTACTATAGAGTGAAATACACTCTCGCTGTGACAGAAATTCCAGCCACTGGGGACTCTGGAGAGAGGCACATATTTAGAGCTGACATTGAATGTGTAAATTGGCAGTAGCTTTGTCTACATGTAGTGCCACTCCTACCATAAATTTATCACATTGCTTGTTTGCTCATTAATTAATTCAATCATTGGTCAGTCCATCCATCCATCCATCCATCCATCTATCCATCCACCTTCCATCCATCATCCATCCATCCATCCAAACACTTTTTTAACAATCTTTCATCAAGCATGTATTGTATGCAGGCAGAATGGCAGGCATTGGGATTATAAACGTTAATACGACACAGTTCAAGTTCTTGAGGACCTTGGAAGTTTATGCTTGAACAAAAGACCTCTTAAAATATTCTGCAAAATATTTTTCTGTATAGAATTAATCATATGAAAGACAGCAAAATAATACAAGTATTTGTGGATATCTCTTGTCCAGACGCTCTGAACACAGTGGGCAGCTGTGAGTCAGCTCTCATAGACCTCCACTACAAACTCCATGTGGAGTGTTCTGAAAAGCCTCTCAACATCTGGCCCCCCAACCACTACCTCCTTACTTCCTGACCCTTCCCACCACTGTAGCCCACGCTCAGCTCTCCTGCATCAGCTCTTGCTCTTGAGCATGCCAAACTTTTTGTAATCTCTGTGCTTTTATGAATAGGCTATATATTCAGTCTGGAATATTTCTCTTCAGTCTCTCTCCATCCTAATATTCCCTCTCAATCTCATTCTTATACCATTTTCTCTCTGAAGCCTTCCTGGTCCTCCCTAAGTAGAGTCACTGTCTCCTTCATGTCCAAGAGCACTTTAGAGGTGCCCATGATTATTGTACGGAGAAGGTGATGGCACCCCACTCCAGTACTCTTGCCTGGAAAATCCCATGGACGAAGGGGCCTGGTGGGCTGCAGTCCGTGGGGTCCCTAGGAGTTGGACACGACTGAGCGACTTCACTTTATTTTTTCACTTTCATGCATTGAAGAAGGAAATGGAAACCCACTGCAGTGTTCTTGCCTGGAGAATCCCAAGGACGGTGGAGCCTGGTGGGCTGCCATCTATGGGGTTGCACAGAGTCGGACACAACTGAAGTGACTTAGCACTTAGCAGCAGCAGCATGATCATTGTAAGGCTTGTAAAACAGTAGGTATGTAGGTGAAGTGGAAACAAAGCACATGTGATTCCAGGAGGGACAGTTGACCATGAATTTTGGCTCCACCCCTCACAAGCTTCACAAATCACCTGACCTTGGGCTGGTTATCTAGTGTGTCTAAGTTCCTGACTTCCTCTCATACTGACATTGCTTACATCATTGGAAAAATAACCCCTCACTGATTTGTTGAGGAGATTTTTAAAGCTTTGTGAGGAGAGGAGCTGGTCCCATGACTTGTGCATGGTGAGAGTTCCATATTTGCTCACTTGTGTCCCCTTATTGTCGTGCTTGGTGAGTCAGACTGTGTTCAGACACTGTGAATACCTCAAGGTCAGGGACCACTGATTACTTGTGTATGCATCTCCCGCAACATGCAGAGAGAGCCTGCTTCCCAGAAGCAAGACAGCAAGGTGACTAAAAGCAGGGATTCTGGCACCAAAGTCCCCAGGTGAAGCCTGATGCTACCACTTTCTGCTACGTGGACTTGGGGGAATTACTTGAGGTCTCTGTGACTTGGTTTTATCATCTGTCAAATAGGGGTAATAATAGTTCTAGTCTCATGGAGATGTTATGAGGTTTACCTAAGAGTCTGGCCACAGTAAGCCCTCATTAAGGTTGGCTATTATTAGTTGGTGCTCAAGAACTGACTTTTGAAAAGCTAGTGAATAGACAGTGTGTGATCATCTCGGGAAGTCTGGCTAACATGAAGGTGTTTATTTGGTTCGAAATGCCTGTTTCTTGACCTACCTATAATTAGTTTCTATTACTAGGTTATTATGAAGTTCTCAGGAATTAATTCCCTGTGATGGTCAATGTCCTGAAATCCTAAAGGTTAAATGCTACCAGTGCTTCTGGCACCCAAGCAGAAATTATTTTGTTGGTTTTAGTATAAGAATGAATTGTAAGATGAGTAACTGTTCAAAAGTAGAGGTTTTTCTGTAAAGCGGTGACCAGAAGTTTCTGAGAATGTTTGGAAAGGTTCTCTTTAAGTCTTACTTCTATCATCCTAAAAGAATCCAGGTTGCTGGTTTTTTGTGGGGATATTCAACTAGATGGCAAGACCTCTGAGGAAAGACCTTTGCTTTTTCTTTGTATCCTGTTCAGCTTTCAGAGCAGTGCTGGGCCCACAGCATTGCCCATTAAAGACCTATCAGTTAATATTATGAAAGTGAGAACTTTTTTCCCAAACCTAGAGTTCACCCACTCTGAATTTTCACATGATCATCATTGGACCCTAAGTAATGCATTGATGTTAGTTTATGTCAGCATTTTGTTTATGATTATGAGATTTCAAAAAAAAATATGTACAAGAATATTGTTTTCTGTCAAGACAACTGGCTCAGGGAGCTCTGACGTCATGCCTTTAGCTGCTTTGAAGGTCTACTTCCTTACCTGAACATTAAGCAGGGGGACATCAATTATGATGACAACAAGGGTACCACTTTTGACTGATGGTTCACCATGTGATAATGCTGTGCTAAGTGCTGTAGGAGCATCCTCTCATTTAATTTCCATAGCAACCCTACGCCGTAGCCACTTTTACCTTGTTTGTTACGGGTGAGGAGTCTGAGCTCTTGGCAGTGGAATCACTTGCCAAGGTATAAACAACAGGCTCAGGACCTGAGCCTGTGCTTGTTTATACTTCACAAATATATGGATAATTGTTGATTTGTAATGAACAGTGTTAATATGAATGGAATCTTTTTTTTTTTCAGGAAAGATTAAGAGGTGACTTTCCCAGTATTTAAAAAGTACATTCATCCCACCTTCTAGTATTCCTTCCTTCCCTACCTCCCAAGACTTCTTTAGTCAAATCTCTCACCTACCTTATAAAGCTAGAGCACTAATGTTCCTTAATTATCCTCCCTCTGTGGTACCCTGTACTTCTCTTTCTACTTATTATAATTGCTGTTCAATAACTCATTATTCATTTAGTTGTTTAATGCCTGTCTCTGGCTAAAATGTAAACCCTGCAATGACAAGCCTGCCTCTGAATATTCAATGTGAATCCAGAGTTCATCCAACGCAGTAAAGGGCATCAATAAGAAGTGTTTGTTAAAAGGATGAAAGAATAAGCACCTACTACTTATGCTGCAGTGGGCGAGGCCAGAATGAGGAAAGATGAGCAGGTGGAGAACCATGGTAATATTTCTGTCTAATTCTGGGCCCTTTTAAAAAATACTTATTTATTTAGCTGTGCCAGGTCTTAGTTATGATATGTGAGGTCTTTAACTGTAGCATGCTGGAGCATGAGAGCTTGCTCTTCTTCGGTGAACACCAAATGACCATCCTTCATTAATGCTCTGCAAGACCCACTCTGAATTACCTCTGATAACTCTTAACATCCCTTACAGCGTGAACATTTGTTATTAGTTTGTTCATTCATTCATTCAGTCACGAAACCATCTTTGGTGCCACAGACATTTACACTGCTACTTGCTGGTGGCAAAATTATGAACGAGAGCTTATTATCTAGTAGAGAAGGGTGATGTCTACCATGTTCTGAGTACCTCCTATAAATCAGATAGTGTATATGCAGTATCTCTAGCCTTCACTATAACTCTGCAGGTTATTATAATTATGTTGTGAAGGAGGAAACAGGTTTCTATTCTATGAGATAAAATAATCTGTGACTGCAGAGTGTGCAGTACACTTGTGAAACTTTGAGTGTTATTAAAGAAGTGCAGTCATTTGTGGAAAATTTGTTCTTTAATGCTCTGTACTGGTGCATAGAATCCTCACTCTCCATCTGAGGAGGTTGCCATGTGGAAAGGAACCCACGCAGGTAACTATATAGTTGCTGCTGCTGTTGCTAAGTTGCTTCGGTCGTGTCCGATTCCGTGCGACCCCATAGACGGCAGCCCATCAGGTTCCCCCGCCCCTGGGATTCTCCAGGCAAGAACACTGGAGCGGGTTGCCATTTCCTTCTCCAATGCATGAAAGTGAAAAGTCAAAGTGAAGTCGCTTAGTCGTTCCCCACTCTTAGTAACCCCATGGACTGGAACCTACCAGGCTCCTCTGTCCATGGGATTTTCCAGGCAAGAGTACTGGAGCGGGGTGCCATTGGTAGGGGGTTAAAAAGACAGCTGTCACTGAGATATATCCCTGGATAGTGTCATGGGGGCGTCTACGTGGAGAAAGCCTGAAAAGAAACCCAAGTCCTACAGCTGCATGGGGATTCGGAAGGGAGATTATTCTAGGCAAAGAACTGTTGACTAAAAAATAAATGCACAACATAAAAACCGAGTTATGTTTTACTCCATGGACATAGTGAGGACTTCAAGCCCAGGAAGCAGCGTCTCAAGTAAGCCTGAGAAAGCTGCTCCAAGGAGCAAGGGAAGAGCAAGGGTATATAGGAGTTTTGCACCAAAGAGCAGGTAGATGGAATATCAAAAGACTATTGTTAATAAGACAAAACTAGATATCTCAAGTTAAGAAATTTAGTGCTTTTCTATGTATGGTAAGATGGAAGAGTCTGAGCTCACTGAAGTCATTCCTTTGATACACACCTCAGCTTTCTAGGGCTAGTATCCTGTGTTTTCACATCCTGTATTCCCTTGGGCTCACCATCAGGAGTAGCTCCAGTCCCATGGCTGCTAGATGGCACATATTACTTCCTTCCTGAGTTCCCTCAGGGCTCACCAGCCCACCATTGGCAATAGCTGCCATCACTGATGACTGTGATATCCTTTATTTACTGGATGGCAAGAAATATTCAATTCTTCAGAACAATCTCATGCATAAATTTTTTTTTTAATGTCGAAGAGAAGGGGTAGTGTGTTTGCTGCTTTTAGGGGATGCTTTAGTGAAAGTCCATTTATCCTTCCTCATTTCCCCCTTTGGTGTAAGATTGAATGATGATATTCCCCCAGGCTGGAAATGAAGATCTCTTTAGAAGCAAGTAGAATGCATTTAGACAACTGTTTCCTATGGTGATGGGAAAGAGGACAAACAAAATTAGCCAGCAATGAGAATATTTTCACCTCTGAAGCTGAAAGAATGTTGTGTGATAGCCTGAGCCTGGGTTGAGTGCAAGGGGTTCTAAGTTTTGGTCCTTACACTAGCTGGTGGTGGGACCTTGGTCATATTCCTGCTGCTGCTGCTAAGTCGCTTCAGTCGTGTCCAACTCTGTGCGATCCCATAAACAGCAGCCCACCAGGCTTACCCGTCCCAAGGATTCTCCAGGCAAGAACACTGGAGTGGGTTGCCATTTCCTTCTTCAGTGCATGAAAGTGAAAAGTGAAAGTGAAGTCGCTCAGTTGTGTCCGACTCTAGCAACCCCATGGGCTGCAGCCCACCAGGCTTCTCCGTCCATGGGATTTTCCAGGTAAAAGTACTGGAGTGGGGTGCCATTGCCTTCTCCAGCCATATTCCTGGACCTCACTATACCTTTGTTCCTTATCCTTAAAGGAAATGTGATGTGTGAATCAGATCAGAGGATTTCAGCAATACTCTAAGGTGCTACAGAGAATTTGGGCAAATGCTTTGGGGAGCAAAATGGGGCCATAGCGGCCTGGCTGAAGAGAAGATCTATCCCCCTCCACTCCAGCTTTGATCTCATCATTTTTGCTCTTATTTACCTTCTACATTGGAGATTTCATTTTAAATCAGGCTTGTCTATGTGGATGAAAAATGTTGCCTGCAATGTCAGTAAACAAAAGACATTGTGGCTATCAAGCCTTCAGCCACTGCAGCTGCACGACTGTGCACCCTGAAGGGATTCAGGATGGAGAAAACAAGACATTGGCCCTAGATAGTTAAGGTGTATATCAAAGGAATGAATGATTTCAATGAGCCCAGCCTCTTGCATCTCCTCATACACACACAGAAAAGCACTAAATTCATTAATCCGAGATGTTCAGCTTTCTTCAATTAATGGTCACATCTTAATGTTCCACTACCTGGTTTTTATTGTAAAACTCCTATGTATCCTACCTTCTTCCTCACCTCTTCAAAGCAGTCCCTTGGAGCTATCTGAGAGGCTGTCATATGGGTTTAAGCCCTGGATTTTGTCCGCTGAACAAAATATAATTCTCAACTTTTAGGCTGTGCATTTTTTTTTTTTTTCGGTCAACATCTGCTTTAAAAGAGATGCGCTGGGTCACTGTAGCCCCTCCAAGGCCCCTTCCAGAGAGATCCTGGCTGCCAACTCTCGGTCTGGCTAAGGCCTCTGTGTGACCCCAGGTGCCTCAGTTACTTTGGAGCCTTGTAAGTCTGCTCACAAAGGGCTGAGAACCAGGATGTGGCTTCAGCTCAGGAATCCTGGAGCTATCAGTGTGGGCGGTGGGATAGAGCCACAGGACCTTGAAAGAGTGTGATTTTCTGGGAGGATGGAAGGAAATTTAGCAAGTCATTAAGGAAATGACTGGTGAGCCGTTCGTGATCTGCAGCCAGCATCAGCTTAGTTGCATGACTGATGGTTGAAACAGGATCCTACCTGTAGCTTCCTCTCCAGTGGCTACAAGTCAGGCCAGCCATAGTCTGTTGTGTCTCAAAAGCTTCTAGGTCTCTGTGCACAGAATTTCTGAGACAACTGCAAATCAGGGGTGGGCATGGGAATGGGGGCAGAGCCTCAGGGAAAGAAAGTGAGAAGGATGAGGCCAAAGAAAGATGTCTGTTGTGGCTTCCTCCTCTGATAGAAGGGGAGAAAGCACTAAAATTGTTTTCTAATGTCATGTGAAGAAGTGTTGCAGAATACAGGTCAGTGGTTGGCCTGTGTGACTCTAGGCAAATTACTTAACTCCTCTGAACCTCAGGTTCTTCATCTGTAAAATGGGGATGATTGTATATATTTTCCAAGATAGTTGTAAATTTCCCATTACCATGTATGACACTAAGCATGGAGACTGTCATGTAGAAAAAGAGTTATTCAAATTCATTTGCTATTTGGTTCTCTGGAACATCACTCTTTCTACAGCTTAAATGATGGTAAAATGAAGTTAATAAATAAAGATGCCACTGATCTTCATGTTTGGGGGACAGTGTCTATCCACGGGTGCACATGCGTTGGTGCACGTACAGGATGCTTAGACATTGGATAGATGCATAAATATATACCCTAAATTTAAGCCATAAGGTGTTGCATCTATTCTTACCTTGCCAAAGAGATCAGAAGAGCTTTTCAGATATGAGCACATGCAGTCCCGACTAATGTCAAATTTTGCTCCACCCCAGGTTAGGCATCCACCTAGGTGCTGAGGATGGGCCTGGGTTCCTAACTCAGTGGAGTTTAGAGGAAAAACAGGATAGACACCAATCTATTTAACAAATACCTGGCATCTATTTTGCATCCAGCATTATTCTAGGTGTTGTTTGAGACATAAAGAAAAAGAAGACACGGTCTTTGCCCTTAGGAAACCCTAACCCTGCCAAGAAGAGCAGCAATTTGTAGAGGCAACAGTCACAACCCTACCAGCAGCCCACCGAGTATCTTCCTTCTTCATGTTGGCTCTGTATTTACATGACCCGTAAAGTGGTCCTTCCCAGATAAAAAGGCTGTTCCAAGGGTCACTTGCCAGCTGTAACATCAGAAGTATCAAATGGGAACACTTTCTTTCTGATTTTTTTTCAATTAAAATACAAAGTTGATTTGGAGGGAGGCTTTAGTCCCCACCTGTCTGCCTACATTTCCAGTTCCATGAAATGGAAGCGAGAGTCCTCATTATACAGATGAGTCGGCCGAAGGTCACAGGAAATTTCTGTCCCTCGCCCTGTGTGTGCCCAGGGTGGCTCAGAGCTCCCTGGGCAGAGCAGAGTTGAGGCAGGGGTACAGGCAGCAGCCTTCAGGGGCTTTCTGGGAGCCTGGCCTCACCTTAAGAAAATGATACTCCCTGCCCGATCATATTCTTGTTTTTCCTGCTTCTATCTGAAGCAGCGATTTTGAATCTCTTCGATATCATTGCTCATCAGTGGCCAATAACCTTTTCTTCTGGCGGTTGTTTCCCAAGTTTGGTCGTCTCCAACCCAGCTGCCTTTTCGGCTGTGGCTCAATAGATGGTCTCGTTCCAGGCCTCATCTGTTTAGATGGAGTCTTTCTGTCCCTCTGTGTCCATTTTTTATTTTCCAAAAGCCCCGTGCACTAGAATTTTAATACAGGAGTCTGTTTCCTGGTTGGGTCTTGTCTCTGTTAGCCGATGATATCGTGTTTCTTTTTAACACATGGCCGGCAGTTTTGGTCTCTACCACGTTTGGATGCTATTTATGACTTCTGTGAGGGAAATGTTACTTTCCCTTTTTGGTGTCTGATTTTCTTCTTTTAAGACCTAAACAGCTGACTTGGTTTGAGCTGGAGTCAGAAATCTTTGTGTTGACCCAAATCTCTTAGAGCCTTTGAACAATGCTCAATGATATGTGACCAATAGTGCAGTAAGCAGGCTTTGAAGCCATCCCTCATGTTTATTTTGGCTTTCAAAACCTGTTGTGTCTACCTCTGTCAAAATCTCTGGTGTCTGCTCTCTTCTCCCTGTTCTCATCAGTTCCTGTCCAACTCAGGCTTCTGTGCTTCTCTCTGGGACAACCACAGTAGCCTTGTAAATGGTCTCCTTACTGCAATCCTTTCCCTGTGTCCTTCTCACCCACTTCTTCTAGGCAACATCTTCCAGAAGCACAACTAGATCCCATCACACATCTGCTCAAAAACCACCCATGACTGACTGTTCCTTATAAGTTATGTCCAAATTCATTATACAGATTAGTCCTCAAATCTATCAGCTCAGCCTTGAGATTTCTATGAGACTATATGAGACTTCAAGCCAAGCAGAATGTCTGGGAACTCCATCACATCCTCTAAGAAGTACTGTTCCCAATGGGTAGCTCCTGCCTGGCCATGTATGTTTGCAGCTTTTGCTCTGCCCAGAATCTCTCCTTTCCCTTCATCTCTAAATGGCCTGGATATCCTTCCAGACTCTGATCTACCCCATCCCCATGAGCATCCTCCCCACTCTCATGTCTCTTGAGGCCTTTCTTGTTCGAATTTCTGGTACAGTGTGGTGACTATAGTGATGTTTACCAGCTCATCAGCCCCAGATCATTGCATGAATGAGACTGGAATGCACAAGTGGGAAGTCAAGAGATACCTGGAATAACAGGCAAGTTTGGCCTTGGAGTGCAAAATGAATCAGGCAAAACTATCAGAGTTTTGCCAAGAGAGTGTACTGGTCATAGCAAATACCCTCTTCCAACAACACAAGATATGACCCTACACATGGACATCATCAGATGGTCAATACTGAAATCAGATTGATTGTATTCTTTGCAGCCAAAGATGGAGAAGCTCTATACAGTCAGCAAAAACAAGACCAGGAGCTGACTGTGGCTCAGATCATGAACTCTTTATTGCAAAATTCAGACTTAAATTGAAGAAAGTATGGAAAACCACTAGGCCATTCAGGTATGACCTAAATCAAATCCTTATGATTATACAGTAGAAGTGACAAATAGATTCAGGGGATTAGGTCTGATAGATAGAAGGCCTGAAGAACTATGGATGGAAATTCGTGACATTGTACAGTAGGCAGGGATCAAGACCATCCCCAAGAAAAAGAAATGCGAAAAGGCAAAATGGTTGTCTGGGGAGGCCTTACAAATAGCTGAGAAAAGAAGAGAAGCTAAAGGCAAAGAGAAAAGGAAAGATATACCATCTGAATGCAGAGTTCCAAGAATAGCAAGGACAGATAAGAAAGCCATCCTCAGTGATCAATGCAAAGAAATAGAGGAAAACAATAGAATGAGAAAGATAAGAGATCTCTTCAAGAAAATTAGAGATACCAAGGGAACTTTTCATGCAAAGATGGGCACATTAAAGGAAATGGTATGGGCCTAACAGAGGCAGGAGATATTAAGAAGAGGTGGCAAGAATACACAGAAGAACTATACAAAAAAGATCTTTATGACCCAGATAACCATGATGGTGTGATCACTCACCTAGAGCCAGACATCCTGGAATGTGAAGTCAAGTGAGCCTTAGGAAGCATCACTATGAACAAATCTAGTGGAGGTGATGGAATTTCAGTTGAGTTATTTCAAAGCCTAAAAGATGATGCTGTGAAAATGCTGTACTCAATATGCCAGCAAATTTGGAAAACTCAGCAGTGGTCACAGGACTGGGAAAGGTCAATTTTCATTCCAATCCCAAATAAAGGCAATGCCAAAGAATGCTCAAACTACTGCACAATTGCACTTATCCCACACACTAGCAAAATAATGATCAAAATTCTCCAAGCCAGGCTTCAACATTAAAAAAAATAAGATCATGGCATCTGGTCCCATCACTTTATGACAAATAGATGGAGAAACAATGGATACAGTGACAGACTTTAATTTCTTGGACTCCAAAATCACTCCAGATGGTGACTGCAGCCATGAATTTAAAAAATGTTTGCTCCTTGAAAGAAAGGCTATGACAAACCTAGACAACATATTAAAAAGCAGAGACATTACTTTGCCAAAAATGTCCATCTAGTCAAAACGATGGTTTTTCCAGTAGTCATGTATGGATGTGAGAGTTGGACCATAAAGAAACCTGAGTGCCGAAGTATTGATAATTTTGAACTGTGGTTTTGGAGAAGACTCTTGAGAGTCCCTTGGACTGCAAGGATATCCAACCAGTCAATCCTAAAGGAAATCAGTCCTGAATATTCATTGGAAGGATTGATGCTGAAGCTCCAATACTTTGACCACATGATATGAAGAACTGACTCATTGGAAAAGACCCTGATGCTGGGAAAATGGAGAGCAGGAGGATAAGGGGATGACAGAGGATGAGATGGTTGGATGACAATACCAACTTGATGAACATGGTTTGAGCAAACTCCGGGAGTTGGTGATGGACAGGGAAGTCTGGTGTGCTGCAGTCCATGGGGTCGCAAAGAGTCAGACATGTCTGAGCGACTGAACTGAACTGAACTCCAGTTTAGTCCAACTGTCAAAGTTGTGTTCCGATTATAAACTGGGTTCTTTATTCCTACATTTGAGATTTAAAGTTCCCCCCGTAGACCCTTGTGGTCTGAAGACCAGTAAAATATGTTGATTAATGATATAGGTGACTTAGAAAAGTTTTATTTCCTTCAGTCTGATACTGATTAGGGGATGCCTGTGTGTACATGGGTGGATCAGGTCCTCCAAATGTCTTCACCAACTCCTTCCCTAGACTGTGGCTCCTCCCAGGGTCCAGGGTTACATGATCCGCTTTCTAGTAGGCAGTCTGAGTCAGGCATTTGTATACATGATGCCTGCTCCATTGGTGCCCCTTCTGATTCACTTGTACCCTCTTTGGCTGTCTCACCTCACCTACGGGCCATGGTTTCACTTCCAGGACACACTTATCACACGTGTTGGCATCTGTCTCCACATCCTTCCTCTTCTCAAGCACTGTTGAGAGGTCTTTTGTAGAATGTGAAAGCCATTCAAAACCTTGTTTCTTGGTTCCTTGTCCTTCTCTCCTCCAAGTCACTTCACTCACCCATTTTTTTGTGGCTATACCCTGGACTTGGTCATTTTCTGGAGTGGCTCTACCTTGGAAGTCATAAAATTCATACCTCCCACTCTCTAGTCAGCCCTCCCCTGCTTCCAATTTGCTCACTAGCTTACCTTTAGCTTTCTAGTTCCTCAGTTGGGGTCTCCAATTTATTGATCATCTTTGCTCTGGGCCACTGGCTGCTCTTGCCTTTCATGACTTGACCCTTGTTTTATCACACACATGTCACAAACTAATCCTAGTGATTCCAATCATTTGCTCCGTCTGTGCTCCTAGCCTGGCTGCTGACACTTTGTCAAGGTCACATAAATTTTATCCTATAGATCAAGGCCACTATAAATGAATACATATTGACCTAAACAGATGCCTTAGTGCCATCCAGTTACTACACGCTGATTCACTTTCAAATTTCTTGTCTTTCCTCTACAACATAGGCTAAATTTTCTCCTCTCTTCTCAAACCTCAACCTCGACCTGTACAACAATGCCCAGCACTTGAAAAAACAATAATCAGAAACACTTCTTCCTTTTCTATCATGAACCCTCTACATCGACATGCATCCTTGCCCTTCCTCCTCCTAAAAGTTTTCTCATCCAGCTCTTCTGGCTCTCCCAGGACTTTTCTCTTTCACGTTTTCCTTCTCTGATGGTTTCTTCAAAATCTCCTCTTTTTGACACTACTTCCTATCAATGTTTAAACGTGTTCCTTTCCCATCATTAAAAAAGAGAACAAATGTTTCTTTAACCCTCTGTTTTACTCTACCAACAACCCCTTCTTCTAAAGATGTGGATGAAAACCACTTGCCTTGAGTACCTGGAAGTTCTCTGGGAGATGAGGTTGGAGCTTGATGATTAATAAATATTGATTAAAATGAATTGAGTGAACAGAGGTGTTTTGGATGTCTGTCCCTAGTAGCTCAATTGGTAAAGAATCCACCTGCAATGCACAAGACCCAGGTTTGATTCCTGGATTGGGAGGATCCCCTGGAGAAGAAAATGGCAACCCATTATAGTATTCTTGCCTGGAGAATTCTATGGACAGAGGAGCCTGGTGGGCTGCAGTCCATGGGGTCACAAGAGTTGGACACAACTTAGCAACTAAACCACTAAACCAGTACTACATGTCGTTTAACAAACATACCAAGAACTTGATAGCTACACAGAACCCCTGCCTTCAAGAAACTTATGATCCAGATGGAAAGAGAAGTTGCCAGCCTTTGAAGAAATGGTGGTACAGGAGTAATGGCAATTGAACTGGTTCAGTCATCACAAGTGAAAGTGAAAGTGTTAGTGGTTCAGTTCTGTCTGACTCTTTGTTACCCCATGGACTGTAACCTGCCAGGCTCCTCTGTCCATGGAATTCTCAGGCAAGAATACTGGAGTGGATTACCAGTCCCTTCCCCAGTGGATCTTTCTGACCCAGGGATCGAATCCAGGTCTCCTGCCTTACAGGCAGATTCTTTACCATCTGAGCCACCAGGGAAGCCTTTCAGTCTTCAACATGTGTCTGAAACCTGACCCCTTCTTACTCCTGCCTCACTATGATGGTCTAACTTAGTATCATTTCTTTGCTAGATTATTTCAGTAGCCTCCTAGTTGACTTCCCCATTGATACCCCTCCCTCACTTTGGCCAATTCTTATTGCCAACATTTGTCTTTTAAAATATACCACTTCCTGTCTCTTGGCTCCAAACTCACCTCCTGGATGCCAGCCTTAGTTAAAGTTCAGGTCAGATCCTTACTATGATCTGTACCTGATAGCAGTCTTCTGACATTACCTCCCAGGCATCTCTTCCTTGCTCCCTGGGTTCCAACCATGTGGATCTCCATGCTTCTTCTTAAATGCACCAACTCCTGCCTCAGGGACTTTGTGCTTAGTACCATTTCTTCCTGGCAGGCAATTTTCTCAAATATCGCTTTGGCTGCTCATTTTCTTTTCAGTCTCTCTCAAGTGTTATCTTACTAAGGAGTCCTCCTGTAATTACACTGTATATGAGATGGTACCCTGGCTCTCTTAAATCCTTCTCCCCTTATTGCCTTTATTTTCCTCTCACACTCATTCACTCAGGTATTTTCAGTGTCTTCCTATTAGAATGTGGACTCTATGAGGGCAGGGTCTTGGTCTTATTTGTTCTCTAGTGTGTATATCCAGGTTCTAGCACATAATAGACATTCAATAAAAAGTGAGTGAATGAATCATGACTGATGCAAAAGAACCCATTCCCAACCTCCACATACTCATTCATTCATTCAACGAACATTCCCTAAGCATCTAGTATGTGTTAGAAGGGGCTTCCCAGGTGGCAGTAGTGGTAAAGAACTCACCTGCCAATGCAGGAGACATAGAAGATGTGGGTTCGATCCCTGGGTTGGGAAGATCTCCTGGAGGAGGGCATGGCAACCCATTCCAGTGTTCTTGCCTGGAGAATCCCATGAACAGAGGAGCCTGGGGGGCTATAGTCTACTGGGGTCACACAGAGTCAGACACGACTGAAGTGCGCACACACCCAGACGTGTTAGAAGATGCTTACAAACATCTTCAGAAGGCTAGTGCTGTGCTATGAATAAGGCTCCCAACGATCCGAACGTTTCAGTGACAACCAAGGCAGATCAAAAGGATCCAGATGTCTCCACTTCAAACTCCATGGCCTGGTGTTCCCATTCTAGACCCTGCACCCCAGGGCTGGTTCAAAACTAAAGCACTTCTGAGTGGCAGATCATGACACAATTGGGCATTACATCCTTCAGTTCTGCTTGGTGTCACGTAACATTTTTTCTGCTCTCCAGAGGCTGAAGAAGATATTGAAACCATCTCAACCTAGACCCTCATTGTACAAAGGGAGCAACTGAGATCCAAGAAGGAGAGACCTCTTCTATTAGCTGGCTGCAGAATTCAGCAAGAATCACTGGGTCTTGCTTCAGATCTAGGGATCTTTCCACCATACCACACAGCCTCTCTTCACCACTCCCGCCTTTAATCCCTTCCTTACAATGTCCTCCTTTTCTTCTTGACAGTCAGAACTTTGTTAGGGAGCTGGGCAATACGTGCTATGAAAAGCAACTTTATAGCTCTGTGCTGTTATGATCATATTTGGGGGCGGGGTGGCGAGAGCAGGCGGGAAGGAGCCAAAGAGCCCCGGTTGCATGACTGCTCTGTATTTTAATGGGATCCCCGCTGGTCACACCCTCTCCGGGGCTCCCTTACCCCGAGGGCCACATCGCGGTCACCAAGCAGTCGGAGAAATGAAAACAGTAATCTTAGAGCTTGGAGTGGAGCTGAAGGCAAGTCCCCCCACCCGGGGCCTAGTGCTCAGACAAGGCAGCAAAGGAAAGGAAGAAAACAAGGGTGAGAACAGCAGGGACCCTCCTCAAGGACGGATGGAGAAATTTGTTTTTCATGGAGGGGCCAAAAGTGAAAGCCTAGCACCCACACCTGGCTGATTTTAGCTCTTTGATTAAGTTGCAGAATATGGTAGGAGAAACAGGTCACAAAAAAACCTTTTACATGACAAGCTCAGCTTATCTACATGCCAATTGTTTGTCCTCATAACTCATAGAGGCAGGGTTTTATGGAAGCTGTGTTACAAGAAGGAAACTGATAATCACTCGGTGAAAAACTATATCATTATATAGCCCTGAAACAAAAGATCCTATCAATAACTAGCATTTATTAAGTACCTATGTGTTAGGTATGGCTTTCTAGGTGGCTCAGTGGTAAAGAATCTGCCTACCAAGGAAGAAGATGCAAGAGACGCAGGTTCGATTCTTGGGTCCGGAAGATCCCCTGGAGGAGGGCATGGCAACCTACTCCAGTATCCTTGCCTGAAGAATCCCATGGACAGAGGAGCCTGGTGGGCTACAGTCCATGGGGTTGCAAAGAGCTGGACAGGATTGAGTGAGCAGGCATGTGTGCAATAAGTGATGTGACAATGTTTTCCATGTATTATCTAATTTTATCTTTCAACCCTATATGGGAAGCACTGTTACTAACCCTATATTGTGGATGAGGATACTAAAGCTTAGACAAGTGAACAGTTGGCCTTAGGTCACACTGCTAGTTAAAGGGTGGCATTAGGAGCCCAACCTGGAATGTGACTTTAGATTCTATGTTTTTAACACTATTAGTTATATTTCCAGATGCTATTTGTGCTGAGCACTGGGAATAAAGGAATCAGAGTAAACAAGGCTCCCATTCTCCAATGTGACTATAACTCTGCTGAAGTAACCATCTGGTAAGTAGCAGAGCTGAGGTTTAAAAGGAGGGCAGTTTGATGCTGGTGCACTGGTCATTTTGCCAGGAAATACTACCACCCTCCACAACACAGATGTGCTTGTCTACCCAGGCACGCTCCCATCAAAGGAAGCACTACAACTCCCCAGACAAGCTCAACATGTCTAAGTGCCTGTGTACTCTCTTCCCTCTACTGACAAGTCCTCTCATCTTTCCCAGCTTACCTCCTGGAGGAAATGTTCCGGGACCACCAGAGTCCTGTGTGGTTGTCCTAAGCTTAGTTTAACCCTAGCCAGGTGCATGGTCAAGCCTTTCATACAAACAGTAGAGGAGGCAAAATATTTGGGTATGTATGCCGACAGATCGATGGATCAGGTCAGAGTGTGTGGAAGCTCTTTTTTATTTCTATTTTCTCAATGAAACAAGAAATAAGATGTTATAGACTGAAGGTCTGTGTTCCTTTCAAATTTCTATGCTGAAGCCCTAACTGTCAATGTGATAGTATTTGGAGGTGGGGTCTTTAGGAGGTGACTGGGGTTAGAGGAGGTTATGAGAATAAGACCCTCTTGATGGGATTATTGCCCTCAAAAGAAGAGAAAGCAGAGGGATTCTCTATGTACATACACCGATAAAAAGCCATGTGAACACATAGCAGGAAGGTGGCTGTGTACAAGTCAGAAAGAGAGCCCTCACCTAGAAGTGAATCTATTAGCATCTTGATCTTGGACCTCTCAGCCTCCAGAACTGTAAGAAATTAATGTTTGAGAGTTTTTTTTTTTTTTTTCCGACTTAGCATGCATGCACACACAAGGCCACACTTATTAGCTGTTCTTATAGCATGTAACAGTGGGGAAAAAAGCAAATGTATAAGCTCTTAATTATTTTTATTTTTCATGTGATTTTTATTTTCAAGTGACAAATGAGGGCAAGGCCAAGCTACAAGTTCCAAATAAACATTTTTGAAAATATGCCATATGTTATCCACAAAACATTTATACTGTTTTAGTGTTTGGGGATTTTTTTTTTTTCTGTGTTTTGTTTGTTTATTTATTTAAACCACACAGTCTATGGTATTTGTTACCCCTGAGATGATTAGGACAGTAACTGGTACCAAGAAGTGGATGCTGCTGTAACAAATACCTAAAAACGTAGAAGTGACTTTGGAACTGGGTAATGCATAGAAGCTCTGAGAGTTTGGAGATGTGTGTTACAAACAGCCCAGATTGCCATGAAGGGGTTGTTAAAGGAGATTCTGTTGAGAACTTAGAACAGAAAGAAGAGAGATTGTACAGAAAGTGTCCTGGGCTGGCACTTAAATTATCTGGCCTCTTGAGTCCTGATTTTCCTAGCTGTGGCATCTAGTCCCTCATTTACTGAAAGGATGAGTTAATAAATGAATGGATGGATGCCTATGAGCTGGCCCAGAGCTGCTAAGAACGAAAGATGGTGTTCATCTGTCTGCTGCCGCTGAAGGTTGGGTTAACAAACACAAATGTCTCTACCTGACTTTCAAGGCCCTTCACATTCTATCCATTCCCACCTATCCTATCTCATTTCCTATCCTTTCCAAATTCAGATTCTCTACCCGCCAGTTTGGGCTCCTAGCTGTCCTGTCAAAACACCACACTCATTCCTGACTCTTGGCCTTGGCTCAGGAATTTCCTCTTACTAGAATGGCCTATTGTTATCTGGTTTCCCCAGCCAGTTCTTTCCTGTCCTTCAAGGCCAAGCAAAGACAAACTCATCCCTGAACCTTTCCTGATATTAAAACCTGCCCTTCTCAGGTTTTCTGCAGCTCTTAGAAAGGCACCGCATAGACAGAGTGGGTCATATCTTGTCTTTTATTATTTGCTGTTTTAAGAAAAGGATTAACCTTGCTTTTCCAGATGAAATATTGAGTTTCTTAAAGGAAGGAGTGTTTTCTCTACTTGATGGACTGTGTTTCTTGCTGCCTTGGGCCCCTTGCCAAACTCAGCATCCTGCAGACTCTGTCCAACTGTAGGTTGTTTCAGCTCTTTTATGAGTCCTTGTCTTTCTCCTCTGATTATCTTAAACCTGCTAATTTCCTCTCCTCCTGGGCTTCCTTCCCATGCTTGTGCACTGGTTCTGCTTCTACCTTTTGTTGTCTGGCTTGCTTTCCTCCTTCGTGAGTATTTGGTTTACACAATTCAGTTCAGAATCCTTTTCTTTTTTCTCTTGGTACCTTCCCCTAGATGTCTAAACCATTCTAGAATCTTCACCAGTCAGCTTTATGCAGCAACTTCAAAATTCATCTTTCAATCTGGCCACTTCCCCACAGACTGGAATGATTTCCACAACTACATACCTAGCATATCCACGTGGATGACCTGGATGTCTCATGGTCCAGTTCAGCTCAAAATGAACATCTTTCTTTTGATATTGGTTCTCCACCTGACAGCCCTGTTTCTGTTAATGACACTGGCCTTAGAACACTGAAAGCTTTTGTTGGCTTTCTTGTGTCTATGGGATACAATTTAAACTTTGTCATGATGCTTACAAACCTTTAAGATCTGACCTCCACTGACTGCTCCATCTTCATTTTCCTGTTCATACAAGTTAAACTCCAACTGTATTCAACCTCTCCATGTTTCTCAAATACAATATTCAAGTTCATGTCTCCATGTTCTTGTGTATGCTGTTCCTGCTGCCTGGATGCTGTTCCTTTCTTTTTTTTAAATCTTGGGTATTATTTAGATCCTGCTCCAATATCAGCTTCAGAGAAGGCAATGGCACCCCACTTCAGTACTCTTGCCTGGCAAATCCCATGGACGGAGGAGCCTGGTAGGCTGCAGTCCACGGGGTTGCTAAGAGTCAAACATGACTGAGCAACTTCCCTTTCACTTTTCACTTTCATGCATTGGAGAAGGAAATGGCAACCCACTTCAGTGTTCTTGCCTGGAGAATCCCAGGGATGGGGTGGCCTGGTGGGCTGCCATCTATGGGGTTGCACAGAGTTAGACACAACTGAAATGACTCTTAGCAGCAGTAGCAGCCAATATCAGCTTACTTCTGGGATTGGCGTGGGGGGAGCTTATCCTGACTTCCCAGAGCTCAATACGGCCATGTTGTATTCTCTTTGTGTCTTATACAGAATATAAGACAAATTCTGTATTTATTTATTGGCATGACTGTCAGGGTATTCTTTTGTTTATATTCTCTAGCACAGTATCAGGCAATAATAGCAGCTCACTAAATTTCATTAAAAAAAATAACTAAATGAGCAAGTGAATGTGTTTTGTCAACCCCTTAGAACTTGTATTTCAAATTCAGGTTTGACTTTCCCCTGTGTGCTATCTTCTGTTGCTTCTTGTTCTCTGATTTTTAATTGTATTGACAATGCCCTGTTCTGTTCTGCATTCATGTCTACACAATTGTAATAAAACCTGTATCTCTGTTCCTGCTTCACATTCTTCTTTTCTTTTAGGAGAAGGGCCAGTTCGTATAATAATATACGAGTGGTGATACCACTCACTGCCAAATCCAAATATCTGTTCATGGCTCCTCTTCACTCTCAGAACAGAGCCCACAGTTCAGCCTTTAAGATCTTTTGTGATGTGGAAGCAAGCTGCTGTAGCCACATCATCTGTTAGTCCACTCAACTCCGAGTAAAGACTTGTATCTCAGTTACCAACCACACTGTTTTGCTCTGCTTTGATCTTTATCCTCAAAACAATATTTTAAATGTTGAAATGTGTAGTACACTCCTCATCTCTATAGGAGGAATCTAATTCTCAGAGAATTCAGGTAAGTAACTTGTCCATTATTTTGTCCACATGTCATAGACTTTACAGTTTCTGTCTGGCACCTTTTGGGAAGAATTGATTTGTTTTTTTCATGTATGTCCTACTTCTCCACCTTATTATAAGTTGAGTATTTGCTTTTGTTGTTCAGGCGCTAAGTTGTGTCTGACTCATTGCGACCCTATGGACTGTAGCACGCCAGGTTCCTCTGTCCTCCACTATCCCTCAGAGTTGCTCAAATTCAGGTCCATTGAGTTGGTGATGCTATCTAACCATCTCGTCCTCTTTGAGTATAGGCATAATTATTAACTAACTCAATCCTACCTAATCCTTTTATGGAAAAAAGATTAGGAGCTCACAACTGATTTACTAAGTTTGAGGCATACCGTCTTCTGGCGGAGTGAGTTAACAGTTTCAAAAAGAACATCTTTAAGCAATCTGTGCAGTTCTATTCAAAATTAAACAATGAGGAGAAGTCTCAAATAACTGTGACATCTAAATTAAGGTTGCTGGGCTGCCTAGTTGTTCCTCATTAATGCCTCATCCTTTCCCATGATCTTGGGCCTTTATATACTTTCTCAGGTGGTACAACCCAATGATTTATCAACCTGATTATCCCTCTTAACATTTGAGATTTATTAGGTGCAGGCCAGTCTTTCAGCTACACTTTAATTGTGTTAACTGCAAATGCAATTAATTGTGTCACCTTTGGGGAAGAATTTCACAGCTACATTTGGGGGAGGGTGGTAAGTCCCTTATTAAAGTCGTATGTGTTGAAATTCTCAAGAGAAAGCCCTGGTTCTATGATTTTTGTGAGCCTTGACTATATCCTTCTTCTTTTTTTCTCCCCGCTCCTTGATTGCAGTTCTTCAAGGTGACTGGTAGCTGCTCACTTGTTGCAATTCAATTTGGGGGATATTAGCAAATGAGGGTCATTTTACTTTCTGTAATACCGGCTGTCAAAATGAATACCCCATGCCTCCCATAAAACATAGCGGTGCGTATTCTCCTGACTTGATTTGCTTGTGCCCTGAGCTCTTCATCATGTCTTGTGTTCAGGCTCCCTGCTCGAGGCTGGGTTCCTTGGGAAGGGCTCAAATGCCCTTTCCTGCTTCCAGCTTTAGCCTGACTCCCGCCTGTAGTCACTCTGGGTCCTCACATAATAAATCACTTTAACCTGTTTCTAAAACAAGGTCAGATTGTGCTGCAATTCTTAAAAAAAAAAAAAAAAAGGATCTAAAAACCCCTCTTTAGGTGAATTCTCACGGTAGACCTTTTGGTCAAAGAAAGGACAGTACTGGGGTCTATGGAGGGGAGGGAATGCTGGGGGTGGGGTGCAACGCAAGGAGTGAGCCCTCTTGCTTTGGCCAAGGAATCTTTGCAATGTTCGAGTGGGCTTCCATGCCATAAACATCGGGGGCATTTAACATATCAAACGCAAATAAAAATGACATTCAGATGGCTCACTTCTGAGGACGCCTTGTGCAGTTTTGGGAACCCTCCATCCCTGTGGTTTTCCGAAATATTATAAGTATATATTCCCGATTAGGCTCACTGTTTTCTTCTCTAGGGCACTGGCTTTCAGTTCCAGATCATCTGGGCCCCACCTGAGGACTCGGATCCTATCAGCAAACTCAAAGCCCAGCCCCGGGCTCGAGAGTCTTTTAGGATTTTTCTGTGGCGCAATTAAGCATGTACAGCACACCACAGCCACCGAGACGCTGTTTATTCAGTGAAAGTGCTCTGTAATTTATTTAAAATAATCCATCTTTCACAAATAAAGGGGCCATTGACGGCCCCCCCTGCAGGCCTCTGCTGAAAGGCCTCCTCTTGATGGTCTGTTTTGCTGGTCACAGCTACATACCTGACAAAGGTGATTCAAGCTTCGATGTTTTTTTCTTTTTTTTTTTCCATCTCTTTCCCCTGGTTAATTCTCTCCCACTTTTTTTTTTTTTTTTAATGAGATTTTACCAAACCTGCTTGTTTTCTTTTGCACCAATAATCAGACAAAGCACCCCCTGCCCCACACTCATTTTTTTTTTTTTAAGTAAAAAACACAAATTGGTCATTAAAAATGATTAATGCCAGCCAATTTGATAATCGCCGGTTGGGAGGTGCCAGCCATTTTGGGATTTAGTGCAGCCTCGGAACTGGCTTCTTTATGGCCCTCTGCTAATGAGGAATCACATTAGGCTTTTTACTGTATATGAATTGATTAGCTGAAAATGAGATTACGTGCATGGTGCAACACCAGGGACAAAGAGGCCTTTCTTTTCAAACACTGCCCAGTGCCAGCACGCTGCTTGAGCTTGAAAATGCTTTTTTCTCTTAGTTTTCCAGGAAATTTTGGATGAGACCAGGGGTGGCCTCTACAGAAATGGGATTATCTATGCAAATCTCCAAAACAAACAAACACGGACTTACATTTGGGGCTGTAGTTTTGACTAGTTCTGAAGAAGGAGGCCAAGGTGAAAAGGACCCAGAGCTTCTGAGTTAAACTTGCCTGGGTAGGTAGCCACTTATTTGCTCTGTGACTTGAGGCCAGCCACTTAACTTCTCTTGCAACAGTAAAAAACAAATCTGACTCCTTATTAGATCTGTTTCTTTGACTTTGTTGTTATTCAGTCACTAAGGTGTGTCCGACTTTTTGGGACCCCATGGACTACAGCATGCCAGGTCTCCCTGCCCTTCTGCATCTCCTGAAGCTCGCTCAAACTCATGTCCATTGAGTCGGTGATGCCATCCAACCATCTCATCCTCTGTCTTCCTCTTCTCCTTCTGCCTTCAATCTTTCTCAGCATCAGGATCTTTTCTAGTGAGTTGGCTTTTCGCATCAGGTGGCTATAGTATTGAACCTTCAGCTTCCTTTGTATTCTGTTGCTCTTGTTTAGAGTTAAGCTATCTGCTAGAGCCTGAAATATACAGGACAGACTTTTTCACAAGGCTCAGACCTTTGTGACTATAGCATGTTTCCATTCACAGAGAAATAAGAAGTCACAGCACAGAGAATGGCATTTGCTTTGTTGGAGATTTATAGAAACGTCTTGATCTGACTTATGTGGACAAAGGACTCCTGTACCAAGAAGTCTGCAAAAATCAACCTTGCTCCTGCCTCATCTTGCCTTCAAAAATGCTTTGCTGAAACCCTTCAGGGAGTTTGGGGTGTTTTGGGACAAAATCCACCTGCCTTCTTGCATGGCTCCACAATATACTCAAATGCAAAGTTGAAAAAGATATTCATATGCAAAAGGAGAAGCGGGTGGCAGAGGATAAGATGATTAGATAACATCACCAACTTAGTGGACCTGAGTTTGGGCAAACTCTGGAAAATAATGAAAGACAAGGAAGCCTGGCATGCTGCAGGCCATGGGGTCGTAAAGACTTTACACGACTGAATGACCAAACAACAACATACTCTGGCTGTATTAGCCTCTACCATTACTTTATAGTCTTCTCATTGCCCTAAGCACAAATCTAAAGTGATTCTAGGTCCTTAATAGGAGGAAGAAATCAAGATGGTAGAGGGAATATGAGAGGAGACAATTAATTGTGCTTTTGTTGACTCCTTGGCCTTCCTTTAATAGGTACCATATACTGGAAGTTAATTATATGCTCAAGGTCCAAGCAGTTTACACGCATTCCCACTTGAGGGTAAGCTCCAGGTGGGCATGGCCACTGTCTATCCTGTTCATCACTGTGTTCTGATGGGGTTCTGATGGGGAACCTGGGGTTGTTTCCTGTGCTACAGTAAATATGTGATAAAGCATGTTGAACTAATTTATTTATTTCTACTTCTTCTCTCCACTTTCCAGGTTATGTCACTGAGGCTGCCTTGCCTTGTCGATTAGTCTGCGCTGAGAAAACGGGAGGAGTCATATATCAGAACTATCACCCTGTGTCTGGGAGATTTTGGGCAGCTTCCTCTACCTACGCCAGCCTCTATCTACTCTTTCTTGAAATTGTCACAATAATCCCTGTCCTGTCCCTTCCCAGGCTGCTGGGCTTAAGGCCCAATCAGATACTGGAGGCGGATATTCCCTATTGGGCAGTACCGCACATTTGCACATACTCACACACAGGTGCCCACGAAGGTCTGACTATTGCTGAAATTCTGACCTCTCCAGTTTTCCCTTTGTAATGGACTGAATGTTTTATCCCTTCAAATTCATGTTGAAGAGCTACCTCCTCAATGCAATGGTATTGTGAGGTGTGGCCTTTGGGAGGTGATTAGGGTTAGAAGACATCATGAGAGTGGAGTCCCCAGGATGGGATCAGTACCCTTGTAAGAGTCACTGGGGGCTTCCCCAGTGCTTTGTGGTAAAGAATCAGCCTGCAATGTCAGAGACACAGGTGACTTGGGTTTTATCCCTGGGTCAGGAAGATCCCCTGGACAAGGGCATGGCAAGCCACTCCACTATTTTTGCCTGGAGAATCCCATGGACAGAAGAGTCTGGCGGGCTACAGTCCATGGGGTTGCACAGAGTAGGACACGACTGAAGCAACTTAGCACGCATGCATGCAGAGTCATCAGAGAGCTTGCTTTCTTGCTCTGCTCTCCACTGTATGCAGACTCAGTAAAAGAGAAGCTGACAATCTGCAACAAGGAGGAAGGTTGCTCACACCAAACACTGAATCCGCTGGCTGCAGGATCTTGGATGTTTACTTCCAGAACTGTGAGAAATAATCTTCTGTTGTTCATAAGCATGCCGATCTAGGGTACTCTGTTACAGCAGCTCCACGGGCTAAGACACCTATAAAAGTGGCTGTGGTGAAGTAGACAGCAATTAGATTTACTTAGGAGCAACACTGTGTGCTTGACATGTTACACAGGGGATGGATAGTCCTCACAGTAATCCTATGAAGGGGATACTTGTTACAGGTGAGGATGCTGAGACTCATGGAAAGTCTAGGACATGGCTAAAGAAGGAGTCTGGATTTGGACCCAGTTCTGACTGACTCCTAAGCTGATCTTCTTAGGGCATCACTTTACAATTCTTTCCTGGTTTGTAATCAACACTGTCCTACCCCTTCTAATTCCTGTTCTGATGCCCAAGCCATCAAGCACCTGCAGGTCCTGCAGGCCCCTCCAAGATTCTACTGCTGGTCTCCACCCTTGGCCACCATCATTCGGCTTGCTGCTGTGCAGGGCTCAGTAATCAAAGACTGCAAGTCAGTACTGATGGACTCTGCTTCTCCAAATTGCCAGGTAATAATGTCAACTATATAACGTAGCCACAAGCTGAAAGTAGAGCATTATTTTATTTGGTGGGAATGTTTACAACTCTGAGCCCAGGAGACAGCATCTGAGTAGCTCTGAGCAAACTGCTCTGTGGAGGCAGGAGGGGGAGTCAGGCTATGTACAAGTTTATATATACAACAAAGGGAGCAAGGAGTCTGAACATCAAAGAACAGGTATCAAGCTAAGGAATCTAGCATTCTGTGTATGGGAAGATGAACATGCCTTTCATATGCTCCTCAGCTATCTATCTGGGGCCAATGCTGTTTCCTTCTTCACCTTGCTTCTTGCATTCCCCCAGCTCCTCAGCAATCACCAAGGGAGGTGGCAGCATCTGCTGGATTATAGTTTGGGGAACCCTCATTCGCATTTGGAGGATGGAAATCACTGATTGCTGGGACATTTGTTTATTAATATGGTAGGAGATATTTTCATTTCACAATAAGAAGCATCATGTTTGGTTGTTGAAAGGCAAATTTCACACCACACTATTCAGAATAGCAACTTACGAGATTTGATATTCTTTTTTCTTGTAGTTAATTCATCATTCATTCAATCTCAGACAATTTTGTAATTACTCTAAGAATCCATGTTATTTCATCTACAAAATGGAGGTAATGTTAAATGCAAAGACCACAGATGGGCATGAAAACCTGTTATATGAAGGAGATGAGTAGGTATCAAAAGCTTAGAAAGTAATGCTGGTGATAGGAAGCTGTCCACGGAGGCTTAGCTGCTTCTGCTCATTTTATCTTTCAAGAAAATGCCATTGTTTGTTCTTCAGGATCTTCTTGGATTCTACCTTTCCTCCCCCCATCATCTGGGCCTGAACATCTCCTCTTACGAGAGCAGTCACCTCCTACCTTCTCTCTCTATGCAGAGAATAAGCTCTATTTTTAATACTCTTCAATCTAGACCTTCACTTCTACATTAAAACTCTTGGTTTGATAATACAACCCCAAGGTCATAAGCTGTGCCTCTCTCCCTGCACTCACTTTTACTTTTCCATAACCTGGTGAATCTCAGCAAACAGAACCTAGACCTGTGAGAAGACACTGTGATAGAGAGGTTACCATTCCAGCTCTGAGCTTAACTCTTGTGGTTCAAAGTATTACCTGTCCTATTCACAGGCTTGAGATTCAATTTCCCTACATGTTGCTGTTGTTGTTATTCAGTCTCTCAGTTGTGTCTGACTCTTTGAGACCCCAGCGACTGCAGCACACCAGGCTTCCCTGTTCTTCACCATCTCCCTGAGCTTGCTCAAACTCATGTCCATTGAGTTGGTGATGCCATCCAACCATCTTATCTTCTGTCATCCCCTTCTCCTGCCTTCAATCTCTCCCAGGAGCAGGGTCTTTTCTAATGAGTCAGCTCTTCCCAGAAGCTGGCCAAAGGATTGGTGCTTCAGCTTCAGTATCAGTCCTTCCAATGAATATTCGGGACTGATTTCCTTTAGGATTGACCAGTGTGATCTTCATACAGTCCAAGGGTCTCTCAAGAATCTTTTCCAACACCACAATTCAGCAGCATCAATTCTTTGGTGCTCAGTCTTCATTATAGCTCAACTCTCATATCCATACATGACTACTGGAAAACCCAAAGCTTGACTAGATGGACCTTTGTCAGCAAAATAATGTCTCTGCTTTTTAATATGCTGTCTAGGTTTGTCATAGTTTTTCTTCCAAGGAGCAAGCATCTTTTAATTTCATGGCTCTGCAGTCACCATCCACAGTGATTTTGGAGTCCAAGAAAATAAAGTCTGTCACTCTTTCCATTGTTTCCCCATCTATTTGCCATGAAGTTGTTAGATAGTTAGAACAGGAAAAAGGAGTCCAGAAGGGCAGTGGCTAAAAGACAAGGAAGGGAAAAGCCCGAGAAAATAGAACAAAGAAAGGTCCGAGGACCAGGGTGAGGACAAACAGCACTCCTGGCTAGCCCAATTTACATAGGGCAGGAAAAACATGTAAAAAGAGGAGCCAAAAGGCTAGGGGTTGGTCTCTCGCTTGCACATGCTCTTTCTCTTTCTCTCTTCTCTTTGCGTTTCTTGGGTTGGCATGCCCTCACGCCTTGAGGATGTATTTTCCTTTATTTTCTAAATAAAACTGAGCTGTAACACAAAGCTGTAATACGGTTTGTCCGAGAGCTGAGACACGGTCTGTCTGAGAGCTGAGACATGTTGAGGGCTTTAACATCCATCAATTCAAATTTTTGTTGTGACGAGACAGAACTGAGGAAATTCCACACTCCCCTGACAAAGTGATGGGACCAGATGCCATGATCCTCATTTTTTGAATGTTGAGTTTTAAGCCAGCGTTTTCACTTTCTTCTTTCACTTTCATCAAGAGGTTTTTTTTAGTTCCTCTTCATTTTCTGCCATTAGGGTGCTGACATCTGCATATCTGAGGTTATTGATACTTCTCCCAGCAATCTTGATTCCAGCTTGAGCTTCATCCAGCCTGGCATTTCACATGATATACTCTGCATATAAGTTAGATAAGCAGGGTGACAATATACAGCCTTGATGTACTCTTTTTCCAATTTGGAACCAGTCCATTTTTCCATGTCTGGTTCTAACTGTTGCTTCTTCACCTGCATACAGTTTCTCAGGAGGCAGGTAAGATGGTCTGGTATTCCCATCTCTTGAAGAATTTTCCAAAGTTTGTTGTGAGCCACACAGTTAAAGGCTTCAGTGTAGTCAACAGAAGTAGATGTTAAATGAAGGCTAATTATTTTATTGCTGTAATTATGACAATAATTGAGACAATACATTAGTGAACTTTTAAATACAGTATGTGACATATAAAACACTCACTGAATTGGTAGGTATTGTTATACAGTAGTTACATTGTTTCCAATCAGTTACAATAGTGCCTAGTGGGTACTCAAGAAAATTTGAAGAAAAACTTGAAAGGAAAGGAAGGAAATTTGAAACCCTGGAGTGGTGACATTGGAAACCAGAGAGTCTAGTGAGTGGGTATTGAATATAAGTGCAAGGAGACACTGTCACTAAATTTGTTCATTTTCTGACATTCTATAATGTATCAGGTATTGTGATGGTTGATTTTAAGTCTCCTCCTCTCCATTGGGCCACTAGGTATCCAGATAATTGGTTAACAAACTAGATGTGTCTGTGAGGGTGTTTATGAATGAGATTAGCATTTGAATTGGTAGGTTTAGTAAAATAGACTGCCCTCCTCAGTGTGGATGGGTCTTATTCAATCCACTGAAGGACTAAATTGAATAAAAATTTTGAATTAGAAAGAATTTTCTCTCTGTATCTGACTGTCTTTGAGTTGGGATATCATTTTTCTCCAGTCCTTGAACTTGGACTTGGACTAGAACTAACACCACTGGCTACCCTGCCTTCCAAACTTTTGGAGTTGGACTGAAGCTATACCTTATCTCTCTTGAATCTAGACTTCCAGACTCTATAATCATGTGAGCCAATTCCTTTATAATAAATCTCTGAAGATCTCTGGTTAATACAGATTTGTTGTCAAGAGTGATTCAAAGAACAGAATATTAAGCATGAATTTTATGAATTGGCTTTGGGATTTTTGGAATTGCACTCTAATCTGATTAGACTGAAAGATCCTAATGACTCTGTCTCCAGTAGTAAAGAGAGCACTAATCGTTCATGTCAAGATCTGGCAGTAGAGATACAAAAAATGTCACCAGTGGATGCTCTTAATCAACTACTTACAAGAAGAAAAGATGGGTAACTGTGCATATTATATTTTCAAGCATTTTGGGAAGACTAACAATTATGATAAAGTTGGCTGATTGTTTCTAATATTACTGGACAAAGTGGTGAAAGAAATAGGATGAACTCAGGGATTCAAGGGCTCTCCAGATGGCATTAGTGGTAAAGGACCCTCCTGTCACTGCAGGAGACATAAGAGACTTAGGTTCAGTCCCTGGGTTGGGAAGATCCCCTGAAGGAGGTCATGGCAACCCACTCCAGTATTTTTGCCTGGAAAATCCAATTGACAGAGGAGCCTGGTGGGTTAAAGTCAGTTTCCATTTGGTTCAGTTGCTCAGTCATGTCTGACTCTTTGAGACCCTATGGACTCCTGCATGCCAGGCTTCCCTGTCCATCACCAACTCCTGGAGCTTGCTCAAACTCACGTCCACCAGTTCAAAAGCATCAATTCTTCAGCACTCAACTTTCTCTATAGTCCTACTCTCACATCCATACATGACTACTGGAAAAACCATAGCTTTGACTAGATGGACCCTTTTTGGCAAAATAATGTCTCTGTTTTTAATATGCTACCTATGTTGGTCATAGCTCTTTTTCCAAGGAGCAAGTGTCTTTTAATTTCATGGCTGCAGCCACCATCTGCAGTGATTTTGTAGCTCCCCAAAATAAAGTCTGTCATTGTTTCCATTGCTTCCCCAACTATTTGCCATAAAGTGATGGGACCGGATGCCATGATCTATGTTTTCTGAATGATGAGGTTGCAAAAGTGTTGGACATGACTTAGCAACTAAACATCATCAACAACAAATATAGATAACAGTGTAGGAATGGATATTAAAGGTGTGGAATAATGGTGTGAGGTTCACAAAGATGGATCAGGCTGAACTTATTGATATGGGCTTCCAAAGCAGAGATTCCATACTTATTATTGTAGCTCAGGAAGTTAGGACATGCTTGAGTAGTTAGTTTGATTGGTTGACTGAAACATGGACTTAAAAAGATGGCCCATGGTGGGGAAAATATAAATGGCTGTACCTGCCTTGATTTAATGTATGTTAAGTTTTCGTCCCAATCCCAAAGAAAGGTAATGCCAAAGAATGCTCAAACTACTACACAATTGCACTCATCTCACACGCTAGTAAAGTAATGCTCAAAATTCTCCAAGCCAGGCTTCAGCAATATGTGAACCGTGAACTTTCAGATGTTCAAGCTGGTTTTAGAAAAGGCAGAGGAACCAGAGATCAAATTGCCAACATCTGCTAGATCATGGAAAAAGCTAGAGAGTTCCAGAAAAACATCTATTTCTGCTTTCTTGACTATGCCAAAACCTTTGACTGTGTGGATCACAATAAACTGTTAAAAATTCTGAAAGAGATGGGAATACCAGACCACCTGACCTGCCTCTTGAGAAACCTATATGCAGGTCAGGAAGCAGCAGTTAGAACTGGACATGGAACAACAGACTGGTTCCAAATAGGAAAAGGAGTATGTCAAGGGTGTATACTGTCACTCTGCTTATTTAACTTATATGCAGAGTACATCATGAGAAACGCTGGGCTGGAAGAAGCACAAGCTGGAATCAAGATTGCCCAGAGAAATATAAATAACCTCAGATATGCAGATGATACCACCCTTATGGCAGAAAGTGAAGAGGAACTCAAAAGCCTCTTGATGAAAGTGAAAGAGGAGAGCGAAAAATGTTGAGCTTAAAGCTCAACATTCAGAAAACGAAGATCATGGCATCTGGTCCCATCACTTCATGGGAAATAGATGGGGAAACAGTGGAAACAGTGTCAGACTTTATTTTTTGGGGCTCCAAAATTACTGCAGATGGTTACTGCAGCCATGAAATTAAAAATGTGTATACCTGGTGGATTCATGTTGATGTGTGGCAAAACCATTACAATATTGTAAAGTAATTAACCTCCAATTAAAATAAATAAATTTATATTAAAAATAAAATGGATAGAAAAGCAAAAAAATAAAATAAATAAAAGATGCTTATTCCTTGGAAGGAAAGTTATGACCAACCTAGATAGCATATTCAAAAGCAGAGA
>NW_011494951.1:7004505-7017067 GCF_000754665.1 Bison bison bison | reverse complement strand
TCATTGGAAAAGACTCTGATGCTGGGAAGGATTGGGGGCAGGAGGAGAAGGGGATGACAGAGGATGAGATGGCTGGATGGCATCACCGACTCGATAGACATGAGTTTGAGTGAACTCTGGGAGTTGGTGGTGGACAGGGAGGCCTGGCATGCTGCAATTCATGGGGTCGAAAAGAATCGGACATGACTGAGCGACTGAACTGAACTGAACTGAAGGAATTCAAAGGCTTAGGGAGACTGGCATGTTAAAGAGGATTTGTCATTTAAGACCTTCTCATCCACACTGACTGTGTGGATCACAACAAACTGTGGAAAATTCTTCAAGAGATGGGAATACTAGACCACCTTATCTGCCTCCTGTGAAACCTGTATGCAGGTCAAGAAGAACGTTTAGAACCAGACATGGAACAATGGACTGGTTCCAAATTGGACAAGGAGTACATCAAGGGTGTATATTGTCACCCTACTTATTTAACTTACATGCAGAGTACATCATGTGACATTCCGGGCTGGATAAATCTCAAGCTGGAATCAAGATTGCCAGCAGAAATATCAATAACCTCAGATACGCAGATGACAGCATCCTAATGGTGGAAAGTGAAGAGGAACTAAAGAGCGTCTTGAAGGATGAAAAAGGACAGTGAAAAAGCTGGCTTAAAATCCAACATTCAGAAAAAGACTGTGGCATCCAGTCCCATCACTTCATGGCAAATAGATGGGAAAACAATGGAAAGAGTGACAGACTTTATTTTCTTGGACTCCAAAATCACTGAGGATGGTGATTGCCTCCATGAAATGAAAAGACACTTGCTCCTTGGAAGAAAAGCTATGACAAACCTAGGGAGGATATTATAAAGCAGAGATATCACTTTGGCAACAAAGTGCTGTCTAGTCAAAACTATGTTTTTTCCAGTAATCATGTACAGATATGAGAGCTGGGCCATAAAGAAGGCTGAGCACCGAAGAATTGATGCTTTCAAATTGTGGTGCTGGAGAAGACTCTTGAGAGCCCCTTGGACTGCAAGGAGATCAAACTAGTCAATCCTAAAGGAAATCAACCTTGAATATTCATTGGAAGAACTGATACTGAAGCTGAAACTCCAATACTTTGGCCACCTGATGTGAAGACTGAACCTACTAGAAAAGACCCTGATGCTGGGAAAGATTGAAGGCAGGAGGAGAAGGGAATGACATAGGATGAGATGGTAGGATGGCATAATGGACTCAATGGACAGGAGTTTGAGAAAACTTTGGGAGATAGTGAAGGACAGGGAAGCCTGGTATGCTGAAGTCCATGGTGTTGCAAAGAGCTGGACATGCCTTAGTGGCTGAACAACAGCACCCACACTTTGAGGGTCCAGAATATATACCTTTGACCAAGTACTTTGAAAATGAATGGGAAAGGGCATGGTATCCTTGAAGAACTTTGATTGCTCTTCTCTGTGGACCAGACCTCACTGTGGGACCTGCAGTCACTGAATTGGAAAACTAAATGCAGAGGGAATACAGTTGTCCTCGGTATCCTGGGGATTCTTTGCAGGACCACTGAGGATACCAAAAGCCATAGATGCTTAAGACCCATAGTTGGCCCTCTGTACCTACAGTTCCTCATCCATGGAGTCAACCAACCACAAATTGCATAGTACTCTATTTATTGAAAAAAACCCTCATGTAAGTGAATCCATCTAATTCAAACCTGTGTTGTTCAATGGTCAACTGTAATTGGATCTTGGGGTGAAAGGGCCAAGGGTCAGTGTTAAACCACCAAAGGCAAGGTGGGTGTGGTTACTATAATGGACACAGAGTCAAAACAGCGCTCAGAATATACTGACACATACAGATTTATGGCGTTGGCTAGTTGATCATAGTGTCACTAGAAGTGAAATAGGTAGGAAGCTTACCAAATTCTTAGTTGATCTGTATTAGCAAAACAGTTCTAAGTGGGATGAACAAAAGTTTAACTTGAATCCTAAAACAAAGTTTGTCAGTTTCCATACTTGAGCCAGTTTGCAGACCTAGAACCCATTGAATGAAAGAGAGGCTGTGAAAGAAACCCAGTACACTGATAAAAACATATACTTATCATCTTTCTTCCTCCCTTCCTGAAATGGACCCATGATCTTTTGCCAGGGTAACTGCCTTGGGAAAACAAACAAATACCTGGGACTTTTAAGTACTACTGGACAGTGACTTTGGACTGTCAGTGTGGTCTACCTGTCAAAGTAAGGGGTTACGGGGATCAGGGGATGCATGGAATTTCAGCTCAGGTCCATCTCATAGTGGGTCATGAACCTATCCTTTGTTATTTCCCCTGTTCTGAATGCATAATTAGAATAGATACACTCAGCAGCTGGAAGAATCTTCACACTGATTTCCTGATCTGTAGAATAAGGGCTATTACAGTGGGGTGTGGAAGCCATTAGAATTGTCTGTACATAGGAAATACAGGCTTCCCTGGTAGCTCAGATGGTAAAGCGTCTGCCTACAATGCGGGAGACCTGGGTTCAATCCCTGGGTCAGGGAAGATCCCCTGGAGAAGGAAATGGCAACCCACTCCAGTATTCTTGCCTGGAAAATCCCATGGACTGAGGAGCCTGGTAGGCTACAGTCCACGGGGTTGCAAAGAGTCGGACACGACTGAGCGACTTCACTTACTTTCTAGGAAAATACTAAACCAAAAACAAGACCAAATTCCTGGAGGTATTATGGAGATTAGTGCTACCATCAAAGGTTAGAAAGATGTAGGCATCATAATTTCTACCAAATCCCCATTCCACTCATCTCTTTGGCCGGCACAGAGGACAGATGGATCTTGGAGAATGAGTGGATTATGGTAAGCTGACCCAGGTGGGGAGTCCAATTGCAGCTGCTGTACCAGATGTGGTTTCTTTGCTTGAGCAAATTAACACATTCCCTGGTGTCTGGTATGTAGTTATTGATCTGGTGAATGCATTTTTACTTTTTGATACCTGTTAGTACAGACCACCAACAGCAGTTTGCTTTCTGCTGGCAAGTCCAGCAGCACACCATCACTGTTTTGGGGGCATACTGACTCTCCAGTCCTGTGTCATAATTCAGTTTTCGGGGATCTGGATCACCTTGCCCTTCCAAAAGATATCACAGTAGCGCATTACATTGATGCCGTTGTGCTGATCTGATCTAGTGAGCAGGAAGTGGCAAACAGCCTAGACTTATTGGTAAGATGTTCACTTATCACAGGGTGAGAGATAAATCCAATCAAAATTCAGGGGCCTTCTACCACAGTGAAATTTCTACGACTCTCAATGGGTTCATAAAAAAAAAAAAGTGTCCATGATGGCATGAGTGGAGGTATACACAGGCTCAGCCACGTAAGACTTCTCACCAAGGCTGACCTGACCTGGCTATGATCACCCAGCTGTCTACAGCAGACACCAACATTGAGTCCCCAGGATGGCACCATTCCCCTGGTTATCAGCTGGCTGATGATTTCCAGGTTTATATCTATAGCCCAGACCTCCCCCTTGAACCACAGATTCGTGCCTCCAATGGCTAGTTATTAATACATCTTCATGTGGTTGTCTAGCAGGCATCTCAACACAACACATCTAAAATAAGCCCCCTAGTCTCCTTCCTCTACTCTCATCCTCTTCCAAACCTGCTCCTTCATTGGTTTTTCCACTGTAATTGGTAGAAACTCCGTAACTTCAGTTTAAGAAACCAAGTATACTTTGAAACCACAGTTTACAGCTCTCTCTCTCCTCTCAAATTCATTAACCAGTTCTGTAGGCTCTACTTCCAAGCCATATCAAGATCTGACCATTTCTTCCTGTATCCACCGTCAACTCATTCTTGGATCATCACACAACCTCTTAACTAACTTCTCATCTTGCCTCCACCCATTTGTTCCTATTCTAGTCTCAATATGGCAGCCACATGGAATCACATTAAAACACAAGTCAGAGCATGGAACGTCTCTGCTTTAAACCCTCCAATGACTCCTATTTCTTTCAAAGTAAAATAAGTCTCTTTACATGGCCTCTTTCCCCCTGCACTCTCCAATCCCATTCTTTGCTTTCTTTAAAGACACTCATGATCCTCCAGCAGCTTTCTAAGAAATTAATTAATTTTTGACTGTGTCGGCTCTTAGTTGTGGCATTCGGGCTTCTCTAGAGGTGACTTGTGGGCTCCAGAGCACATGGGCTCAGTAGTTGCAATATGCAGGCTCTCTAGTTAAGGGATGTGGGCTTAGTTACCCCGTGGCATGTGGGATCTTAGTTCCCTGACCAAGGATTGAACCCATACCCCCTGTATTGGAAGGAGGATTCTTAGCCACTGGACCACTAGGGAAGTCCCTCCAGCAGGTTTGTTGTTGTTCAGTCTCCCAGTCGTTTCTGACTCTTTGCAACCCCATGGACTGCAGCACTCCAGGCTTCCCTGTTGTTCACTATCTCCTGGAGCTTGCTCAAACTCATGTCCATTGAGTAGGTGATGCCATCCAACCATCTCATCTTCTGTCACCTCCTTCTACTCCTGCCTTCAATCTTTCCCAGCATCAGGGTCTTTTCTAAGGAGTCAGTTCTCATCAGGTGGCCAAAGTATTGAAGTTTCAGCTTCAGCAACAGCCCCTTCCAATGAATATTCAAGGTTGATTTCCTTTAGGATTGACTGGTTTGATCTCCTTGCTGTCTAAGAGACTCTCAAGAGTCTTCTCCAACACCACAGTTTGAAAGCATCATTTCTTTGGTGCTCAGTCTTCTTTATGGTTCAACTCTGACATCCCTACATGACTACTGCAAAAGTTTGACTAGATGGAACTTTGTCAGCAAAGTAATGTCTCTGTATTTTAATACACTGTTTAGGTTTGTCATAGCTTTTCTTCCAAGAATCAAACATCTTTTAATTTAAATTTTGATTTCAACCAGCAGGCTTATCTGGTGGATTTTCTGTGATCATAACTGGAATATAAGCTCCATGTGTCAGGAACTTTTGTCAGGGTTTTGTGCACTGGTGTATCCTCAGTGGTCACAGTTCTAGGATAGAGAAAACATTCAATAAGTAGGCATTGGGTAAATGGATGCATGAATAACATTTGCATCCTCCTGAAGAATGTTACCAGTCCACAGATGCCTCAGTGATCTGTTGACCCTATCATTTTGAAGAGGAAAACTTACATTTAGGGTGGCCTGATATTCCTCAGGGAAGTCCTGCCTTATGCCTAGTGTACTGTTTATTAACTAGTGGCCCTGTTCATGCTGAAAGTGTTTTACGTATTTATTGGTTTATTACCCCCCTCCCCTGAAAGTGTTTTAAATGGCCACCTTGTGCATATTCCATGCTTGTATTCCAAGGGAACGTGCTGTGCCAGGTGCCGCTGGCAGTGGCCTTAACGACTAAGAGGGAAACTAGCCCTGGTGTGTAGTGGATGTAGGGGATAGCAGAGAGGAGAGAGAGGAGGTTTCTGAGTGTCCCGCTCATAGGCTGGGTGACTAAATCACCCAATGCCAAAGCTTGCCCATGTTTTGCAAAGAAGAGTTTGGCAGTTCAGCATGCTTAGCTGCTCAGTCATGTCTGACTCTCTGTAGTCCCATGGCCTGTAGCCCACTAGGCTCTTCTGCTCATGGGATTTCCCAGGCAAAAATACTAGAGTAGGTTACCATTTCCTTCTCTAGGAGATCTTCCCAACCCAGGGATCAGACATGTGTCTCCTGCATTGGCAAGTGGGTTCCTTACCACTAGCACCATCTGTGAAACCCTGCAGTTGGCAATTATTGGAGAGATCACATTTCCACATTGTTTAGGCCTGTTTCCATTTGGGTGCCTGTTACTTGAGTTAAGATTTTCATCTAATAGACAACTTATCATCATCTGCTATAATAAACTGTCACATGACTGTACAGAACTTTAATTTCAAGGAAATTTCAATGGAAGGAAGGCAGTAGGCAGCTTCTAGAGTGTCCCCCAGTGAACCCAGCTTCCAGGTATTCACACTTGTGTAATTCTCTCTCCTTCAGGCTGGGCCAGACCTGGTGACTCACTACTTACTGATGAGTGGAATATAATAGACGTGATGGGATGTCATCTCCAGTTACAACCAGACTATAGCTTTCATCTTGGGTACCTGTTCCATGTCTCTCTTTTTAAAGCTCTTAGCCTGGGAGAAGTGAGCTGTGCGTTGAGAATAAACCCACGTGTCAAGGAACTGATGTCTGTCAGTGACTTTGGAAGCAGATTCTCTCTGTAGCCCCTCACCACCCCTACCCTTATCTTGAGCCAAAATGACTCTGGCTGCCCTGCCCAATATCTGTGAGACCCTGAGCTAAAAGACCAGCTAAGCTGTGCTCAGATTCTAGATCAGTAGAACCTATGAGATGATAAATTTTATTGTTTTAAGCTGTTGTATATGCATTATGCAGCAGTAGATAACCGATACAAGGAAGAAGCAAGGAATGCCTTTAGTTTTATCCATGGTAAATCCTTGGATGTGGATCACGTTCCTGCTCAGGTGTCTCTGCAGGACAGAGACAGCCTCTGGGGAACCAGTAGCTTCAGTCTCAATAGCACATCAAACCTGTGTCATTCTCATGGCCCTGGAATAGTCAAGTAAAAGGGAGAGGGAACCAAGTCCTAGGATGCTGAGAAATGCAATTCTGATGAAACTGAAAGTGTCAGGTGCAGGAGAAGTACCAGTCGGGCTGCCAGAACAGGATGCCATAGACTAAACGGCTTAAACAACAACCATTTCTTTCTCACAGTTCTGGAGGCTGGGAAGTCCAAGATCCTAATGCTGGTTGAGTCAGCTTTTGATGAGAGCCTTATTCCTGGCTTATAGACATCTGTCTTCACGCTGTGTCCTCACATGACCATAGTGGAGAGAGAGAGAGGGAGAGGCAGAGAGAGAGAGAGACAGAAACAGCCCAAGCTCTTTGGTGTCTTTTCTAATAAAGGCCTTAGTGTCATTACATTGGGGGTTAGGGCTTCAACACAGGAATTTGTGGGGAGATACACATACTTTCAGTCTTTAGTAGTTCAGAGTCAGAGACTGAAGGCAGGTGACTACGGGTGGAGGGTGAGGAATCATGCTGCCTTTAAATACAGCAGAGACACATTGTGCAGTTCTGACCTCTAGCTAAGAGAGGACACTTGAGTGTGGCAGTTATAAGTGCATGCATTGGAGCCACACCGCTTGCATCTGAATTCTGGCTCTACCAAACTGTGTAGACTTGTACAGATTCCTTAATCTTACTTTTTAATAATTTCTCTATGCCTCACTTTGCTCATCCATAAAATGGGATAATAGTAGAGTTATTCTGAGGATTGAACACTTTAATATATGAAACATGCTTAGCATGGTTCTTGGCTAGTAGTAATCTTTAAATAAGCATCACTGATGCTATTATTCTTATCCTCACACTACCTGTGTTTAAATTCTGGCTAAGGTCAGCTTTGTGTCTGTTGGCAAGTAAGTTATCCTTTGATATTCCCAGTTTCTTAACCTCTAAACATGGGATAAATATAATTTATTCTTAATAATAATAGTATCCCACAGATTTTGTTGTAAATGTGAAAAAGCTGCATATAATGCATTTAGCACCTACTGAATACTCAGTGAAAGTCATCTGTTACTGTACTTTCTCCTTGTTCCAAACAAGAATTTACCTCATTTTCTAACTCTGAGAGTCAATAGGAAAATGGAATTTGCTTTATAAAGATTTACTAGAATTGGTTTTATCAGAATATAACTTCTCTATGAGAGAGGTAGGTGCCCCAGTATATTTCACGTTATTATTTTTTTTTTTTCTATCACTACATGTTTCAGCTAAAAACAGTCTTCTTATTTGAGGGTTAAGGATTTTAGTGAAAAAGCTTGGGCTATGCAGATCTGCCTTTTTTAAAATTGAACTATAGTTGATTCACAATACTGTGTTAGTTTCAGGTGTACAGCAAACTCATCCAGTGAAAAGACGGCAGATTCTTTGTCCTTATAGGTTACTACAGAATATTGAACATAGTTCCCCATGCTATACCATAAATCCTGGTATTTTATCTCTTTTCTATACAATGGTGTGTATCTGTTAGTCCCACACTTCTAATTTACCCCTTCCTTGCTGCTGCTACTGCTAAGTTGCTTCAGTCGTGTCCGACTCTGTGCGACCCCATAGACGGCAGCCCACCAGGTTCCCCCGTCCCTGGGATTCTCCAGGCAAGAACACTGGAGTGGGTTGCCATTTCCTTCTCCAATGCATGAAAGTGAAAAGTGACAGAGAAGTCGCTCAGTTGTGTCCGACTCTTAGCGACCCCATGGACTGCAGCCTACCAGGCTCCTCCGTCCATGGGATTCTCCAGGCAAGAGTACTGGAGTGGGGTGCCATTGCCTTCTCCTTATCCCTTCCCTACCTTTCCCTTTTGAGCTGGTTTTGGTTTTCATCTTCTCCCCTCCCCGATGTGAATTGAGGAGTCTTAGTTATTAGGGTTTCCCGGGTGGCACCAGTGGTAAAGAACCTGCCTGCCAATGCAGGAGACGTAAGAGATATAGGTTTGATCCCTGGGTCAGGAAGATCTCCCAGAGGAGGGCATGGCAACCCACTCCAGTATTCTTGCCTTTGAAATCCCATGAACAGAGGAGCCCGGCAGGCTACAGTTCATAGGGTTTCAGAGTTGGACACGACTGAAGCAGCTAAGCATGTAGGCACACAGAAATTTATTTGCCACCCTGATCCACAGTTTCCTCACCTATACAGTAGGAAAAATAATGCCACTTTCACAGTGTTGTGTCTTTTGTGTCTCTATACAAATTTTAAGATTGTCTGTTCTAGTTCTGTGAATGATGGAATGAAATAATTATACAGATATTTCTGCCTAAGGGCTTGCACAGGGTATGAACTCATGCAGCCTTCCATCTTTCATAGGCCCTTCTTGTCCATTCCTACCGACTTCTTTTCCTGCACATGTAGTCACGTAGTACCATAACGTTGTAAGCATTTGTAAATTCTTCCAGTTAATTAGTTTCATGCAATGTTGCTGGGTGGCATAATCCCCTTTCCTAGCACTCCTGGGACTGTATGAAATACAAGACGTGCATTCTTACCATATAGTTATATTGAGGAATTTAATGAACAGAAAATGCTATATACCAATCAGCATCAAAACTAAGTATGTAACTTATGTGTAGACACAGAATTCCTGAGCGACCTCCTTCTGTAAAACCTGTTTGCTCTGCCAACTCACAGTTCTTGAAAGTGTGAGACATTTCCTGATGTAGGCTTGGTGGCTTCCCTTGTATCAGTGGACATGGCTGAATGAAGGGACCTTGGTCTCCCAGAACCCAGACTCATAGGGGATTAAGCTCATGGGCTCAGGCTGACTGCCTGAGTTCCAACGCCAGCTCCGATACCTATTAGATCAAGTTCCTGTAACTCTGCTCCAATTTTCTTATCTGTAACATGGTCACATTAGCCAGGATAATTAATGCCAGTTCCTGTCACAGGAGAATTCCCCAGGTGGGGCTGGGGTAAAGAATCTGCCTGCCAATGCAGGGGACTTGGGTTTGATCCCTGGATCAGGAAAATGCCCTGGAGGAGGAAATGGCAACTCACTCTAGTATTCTTGCCTGGGAAATCCCATGGATGGAGAAGACTGGCAGGCTACAGTAAATGGGTTTCCAAAGAGTCAAGCATGACCTAGCGACTGAGCTTGCACATACATGCTGTAACAGGAACTCTTAGTGGCTTGACACACTCACACTGTCTGTCTTTCTCATGTTACTATCTGAGGAAGGAGAGTGTGGAAAATTGAAGGAGAGGCCCACGCAAGTGGGGCATCCCTTTGGCCTACATTCCATTAGCCAGAATCCAGGCTGAGGGTCACTTTTTTTTAAATCAAGGAGAATGGTGTTGAGACAAGTGGCTTTGCTGGGTGGTGGGGACATGCAGATGTGAAATGAACATCTGACACTGTCTCTGCTACAATGAGGATGACAGTCCTTCTGTCTCCCAGGGATGCTGTGATGATTACATGTGTGAATCCACATTCAGCACTGCGAGCACTGCGATTAGCATAGTAGCCCTACACTCGTCACATCTTACCCTAACTTCCTCTCTTCATCAGCATGACTGTGAGATTGTCTCGAGGTCCTTTCCCAAGGCCCACTGCTTCCAGGGAATCCAGGGCGGGTAGCAGTCACTCTTCTTGGAACCACAATCTCAAGGTTTCTGTCAGATCTTCAACTGGGGCTGTGGCTAAAATTTGCTCAGGTTGGTATCTTTTGACAATTTGTACCTCTTGCCCTTGACTTGGGCTGCTCAGTTGGCTTCAGTTAATTTAGATCAATTTCTTTCTGATTTCATGTGTATGGAGAGTGGGGTGAGGAACTTGATTAGCTTTTGCAGAAAAGCAGTCACCCATTTAAACCTTCCCCATCTTTTCCTTCATAAGGGTCATTCCCCATTTTCACTGGGCTCTCTGCTCTCCAAATAGCTTGCTGAAGAGGCTACTCACACTACTTATTCACTTATCATTGATTCCAAAAGTACTTATCATGTGTCTGTCCTGTAAGAGGCATGACTGGGGATTATACCCATGAACAAAAGTTACAAACACCTCTATCCTCAAAGTGGGTGCCTGTGTCAGGAATGAAGTGAAGATCTCACTGATCATTAATAAACATAAACCTAAGTATAATAATACTGTATCAGATAACTATGAGTGTCATAAAAAAAATAAGCTCTGTGGGCAAGAATGGGCTCAATGTTTGTGTGCCCCAAAACATTCATATGTTGAAATCTTACTCCCAATTTGATGCTATTATAGGAAGTGGAGCCTTTGGGAGGTAATAAGGTTCTCAGGGTGGGACTGTCATGAATGGGATTACTGTCCTTAATAGAAAGGAGCCAGAGGTCTAGTTTGCCCTTTCTTTGCTGTGTGATACAGAGAGGAAGAAGTGAGCAGTCTGCAACCAGGAAGAGGACACATCACCAGTACCTTGCTTGCAACCAATACCTCCCCAGGCCTGCTGAGCTGCAGCCTAAGAGACTGGGCAGCCACGAGCCTGCTGGGCAGGAGTGCTGGTATACAACTGCTGGGAGGCCGTCCCTCGGCTCCTCTCCCCTTCCCCAAGGCCCCATGCCACTCCCTTGGCCTTTTGGGGTTCTCTCCCTGGATGTGGATTCCCACCAACCTTGGACTCGGAGGTTTCAGTCTCCATGTGTTCAGTAGCATTTCCCCCGTTTCTCTTATTTTCAAAGCCTTTACCACCAGCAGACCTTTTATCCATGTCAACCACCACACCGACCCCTACCCACAACTCCCCAGCAAACACAGCAGCTGCCAGAGATAGAGCCCTGAGCATACCCCTCGTAACCTCTTTCCACCTTCCCTCCACTATTTCCACTTGCCAAATCCCTGGAGGGCTTCCCTGGTGACTTAGACGATAAAGAATCCGTCTGCAATGCGGGAGACCTGGGTTTGATCCCTGGGTTGGGAAGATTCCCTGGAGGAGGGCATGGCAACCCGCTCCAGTATTCTTGCTTGGAGAGTGCCCATAGACAGAGGAGCCTGGTGGGCCACAGTCCATGGCGTCTCAAAGAGTCGCACACAACTGAGCGACTAAGCACAATCCTTGGGAAGTTCCCCTTACACCTCTTCACCCCCCTGGTTGGGGGCCTGTAGCAGTGCCCCTCATGCTCACCTTCTTGCAGTGGCTAAAAATGAACAATATCCCCAGTGGAGGGGGGGGTGGAAAACTGGGCCGTAAAGTACAGAGAGTTCCAATCCGTCCCTTCTTCCCTTGTATACACTTTCCTCTCTCTATATTTAAAAAAAAAAGTTTATTTATTTATTTGGCTGCATTGGGTCTTAGTTATGGCATACAAGATCTCTCATTGTAGTGCACAGACTTCTCTCTAGTTGTAGCCTGCGGGTTTAGTTCACCAACCAGGGATCAAACCCATGTCCCCAACATTGGAAGGCAGACTGCACCTCCAGGGAAGTCCCCCAGTTTCCTCTATTTTTAATGTCTTATATTGGTGTGACACATGTGTTACAATTGATGAGCCAATACTGATATGCTATTATTCACTAGAATCCATCATTTATGTTAGGGTTTGCTGTGTGTGCAGTACCCTGGGGGAGCTGTAGTCTCATAAGAGCTTGTGTAACAGACACCTCTTGTGCCCGGGTAGCATCCTTCTTCTTCCACTGTGACTGAGCCGCAGCTCTTCTTCATGAGACACCTGATGGACCATTCCACTTCTGATGAAGGCACATGCAAGCCTGCATGTGCAGGGTGTTAAGCATCTCACAGAAGGCATCTTTGACCAATGGAGGGTGCGAACTACTGAATAGCAGCCTAAAACCATTGACCACAAGGGCTGAGACGGACCTAATGTTCTTGTTGGTTGCATACTAGGCCCAGAGAGGCTAAGACATTTCTCAGGGACATGCAACTCTTCACTGGATGTTCTGGAGATGACAGTCTCACTCTGGGGACTCCCAGAGGAGTGCTCTTTTAGAGAAGGGGATAAGGAAAGAGAGAGGTCTGTCATTGGGCTCCAGCTGAGAACAGAGATCAAGGATAATTATCCTGC
>NW_011494951.1:6999311-7004405 GCF_000754665.1 Bison bison bison | reverse complement strand
TAATTATCCTGCTGTCCAATCCTCTAGCCTTGGTTTACATCATTGTTATTTTTTCCCTTGTTATTATTACTAAGCAATATATTCAGACTTTTATAAAAGAAAAATAAATACCTGCTTTTAAAAGAGCAGTTTCCAGTGACTCATTTAGGAGGAAATCTCCTTAGGAACCAGGATACTGGAAGATTGAATATTTTGAACTGTTTGTTTTTCTGTCCTGGACTTAGATTCTGTGAAGGTTTCTGTATCGATAACTCAGGAGGTTGGAATATCATTTCCATCCCCTTTCCGTGCTCCAGGGAAGGTCTTGGAGCTTCATGCTTCCATCATCCCAGGATGCCATGGTGCGACTTGATCCAGACTGACCACCAAGCCATTCAGTTTCCATATTCATTTATTTTCTGGGCTTTTTATGGGTGAGTTTTTGGGAGGGACCATGAAATTGAGAGATGAAGAGGCGCAGACGCTGCCAGAAGCCATGTGGCCAGGGCTCCGTGTGAGTCCTCCGCTTTGCCAGTGCCCTTAATTCCTGAAGGCTGCTCTCCTGTTCTCGTCCTTACCCTCCCAGAAACACCAGCAGAATGCTCAGCATGCCTAATTGATTTGCGAGGTCTAAGACTCATGGGTTTTAAGGATTAGGTGGAACAACTGTCCTGTCGTTGCTCCAGAAGTATATGTTAATCTTTTTGCTTTGGTTTATCATGCCCTTCTTCTGAAACATAAATACAAGACAGACTTAACAGTATGACCTTCAGAAATCATTTTTTAATGTTTATAGTGTAATAGCAACTAACCTTTATATGGGGCTTACAGTGGGCCAGGCCTTTCTTTTAAATACTTAATATAAATATGTCATTCAACTCACTCTAGCTCTATGAGGCAGTATCTATTTATCCATGTCTATCTTTATCATCTTCATCATCATTATTTAAAATCAAATAAAAGACTGGGATTTGAACCCCATCAGTCTGGCTCCAGCATCCATACTCTAAATTTCTACATAAAATAAAAAACTTAGAAAGGAAAGGAATCTCCATAGCCAACCTTCTCATTTACTCATGTGGAAATTTATGTATGTCCTTCAGAGAGGGGCTGGAGAAGGCAATGGCACCCCACTCCAGTACTCTTGCCTGGCAAATCCCATGGACAGAGGAGCCTGGTGGGCTGCAGTCCATGGGGTCGCTAGGAGTTGGACACGACGAGCGACTTTACTTTCCCTTTTCCCTTTCATGCATTGGAGAAGGAAATGGCAACCCACTCCAGTGTTCTTGCCTGGAGAATCCCAGGGACGGGGAAGCCTGGTGGGCTGCCATTTTTGGGGTCGCACAGAGTCGAACACGACTGAAGCGACTTAGTAGTAGTCATAGTAGTTCAGAGAGGGGAACTGACTCTCCTAAAACCACACAGCAAGTTAGTGGCTACTGATTTCAAATCCAAAGTCTCTTTTCCTTCTTACACAGTGAATCTCTGTCCTTGAGGTTTAGGGAGAGAGCATAATGCATTGGGCATCAGGGACTGAAGCAGATACTGAACGACTTCTTATTCAAGCTAGACTTCTTAATCTGCCTAGAAAGGCAAGAAGGAGGTGTTGGAGCAAGTGGGGAGGGTTGGGGGGGTGGTGGGAAGGAGGATGCTGAATTTAGAAATTGTGCTGCATTAGCCTCTGGCCAAACTCCAATGATTTTTATTCATATTATTATTTTTATGTGAAAAGGAACCTGCAACAGTTTAGGCTCAGCTATTTGCCTTCAGGCACTGGTTTGTCCCATTTGGATCCAGGGCCAGCTCAGCACAGTGAATGTTCATGGGTGGCGTGACATGCATGTGTGTATGTGTGCGTATGCTCAGTTGTTTGCACGGCCCGTCTCTGTGTGTGTCCATGGTGTTGGCATAAAAGGCCATCCATCCTAGGGCTTCTGGCTACTTCTTACCTCCAACCCACCTCCCTAATGTGTCAGGAATTATAAATTAATCACCTGGCTGGTTTGCACTGAACTTGCTAGTGTTTATGAAAGGGAATTCATTGGATATGCCTGTTAATGGAACACGTGTAATAATACTAAAGCCTGTGATTAAAAAGAAATTTAAGGCCCATGAGTTTTTAATAGAAAAACATATCATTTGAGTGTTTATTTGCTGGTGTAAAATGGCTGAGATTTTTTTAAGGGGAGGGGTGACTTTTTTTAAATTTTAGAAGGATCACTGTTCATACTGAAAGTTAGCAATCCTTTTGCAGAAGCCCTTTTAGACTATGTGTAGCAGAGATCTCTTTTGATAAAGCAGAAGCTGTTATTTGTTTCATTTTTTGATGGAAGTAGATGTCAGAGTAATTCTACTCATGGGTTTTATTCTTGCATTCACTCATCTGAAATGTAATGCATACCTATCATGCGTCAAACACAGGGCTACACTGAGATTCAGAGATGAAAACACTTGACTTCATGTTTAGATGAGCCACAGTTTGATGGAGGAAAGACATAGGAAGATATAATCCTCATGCTTGTCCTGATAGAGGTGTGAAAAGGGCAAGAAGGCTAGATCAGGAGTCAGAGGCTGCCCAGAAGAGGTGGGATTTAAACTGAGACGCATCCAGTTAATCAAGATAGGGAAGGCCATTCCATGGAGAGTATTACAAATTCATGGAGTTTTGGGAACAAGTTGTGTTGGGGAGAACTATAAATTGTTTTCGAGTATAAGTGTCAGTTATCTAAAAAATAACTACTGCCTGAATTCTCTCATTTATCCATTTATTAATTCAGTTGCAAAGACGCTAGTCTTCTTCACATGCATGTAGACATATACACATATATAAGTAAATGTCTATACACACATATATGGATATATTAAGATTCTTTGGTGAAGTGTGCTACTTTGATTTTCTTAAATTTTAGGGAGATTTTAATCATGCACATTATTTTATAGTGAGGTGTAGAAACTTCAGCATGTAAAATGAAGCTAGTTGATTTTGGCTTTTCAGAAGTTTGCCTGTGGGTTTTTTAGAAATCTTTTTATTTTCCAGGGAAAGTTTGCATAATTTCTCCACAAATCCTATTTATCTTTCAGAATGGCAAAGAGAACAAACTGCTTCGGGTTTCATAGAACTGGAAGACTGCAAAATTTCTACATATTTTTGGGACATCTGAGTATAGGTTTAGGAGTTTGGAGTGTCTTGAAGAGAAAGATTGTTTTAGTTTCACTTTTTATTTTTAGGCTGGCTGGTAGATTTTAGGGAAGTCAAAATAAGACCTTGTGTATTTGGGTCTTCTAAACCTCAAACAAATTATGCATTCATTAATTGTTCATTCAATAAATATTGACCAAGCACTCATAATGAAATTTCAAAAAAAGATGTAAGATGAAGTCAACTCAACTTCTACTCTCAAGAAGTACACAGTCTATGAGGTGAGGAGCAAAAAATGGGGTTGGGAGAAATGGTAGATTTTATCATGGAAAAAATGTTGAAAAAGAAGAGGCATAAGTGGAACCTTCTAGAACTAGTATGACAGAAGCATATCTGTGTATTTCAAGCAGAGGAATAGCCGCGGACCACGACAGGGAGGTGAAACTGAGCCAACATCTGATTTTCGAATGATGGGTAACAAGTCAGAAAGAGACTCGAAGTTTATGCTTTGAGGCCACTCAATTCTACTGCTTCCCAGATACAGAAATGATAGGTAAAACATAATTAAAGGGTAAAAAAACCCTCCACAGTAGTTCAAAAACAGGATACACTTCTCTGTGAGTCAGAAAATGAAACGACATATGGGATTGACCTTTGTGGTGGAAACCTCATAGACTCTAGATTCCCAAGGAGGTGGGGGGGGGGGCATGAAGTTTGGACTCTATGGTTTAATTAGGACTAAACTGCCCTAGTAGTGCTAGGATCACTGTTTCTAAGAAGTCCTGGAATGTGGATCTCCCCGCTGGTGTGAAAAGTTGCTGCTTTTTAGTTTATGTGAAGCTGTGTACCTTTCAGTTACAGGACAGGAGAATCTCTTGGTTCAGTGTTTACATCTAGGAGCACCTCTGAGGGTGAGAAATCCTTGATCTTAATACAAGCTAGTTCTGGCCAGGAGTTCCAGGGGCCAGGTGAGGGCAGAAAAGGACAGACATGGAAGAGTACATAAAGACAAGCATATTCACCTCCACCTCAGAGAGAGAGAGAAAAAAAAAACTTCCATTCAAAATGTGTCCACAAACCAAAAGTATAAATCACATGAAAACATTAAAAGTTGGTCAATAAAATTCATGATTTGATATGTCATGGCACATAAAATAGAATTAATAAAACAGTCTGAAAAAGACCTACAAAAAATATGTGAGGGATAATCAGGAATACATAAAGGAATATATATATATATATATATATATATATATATAACAAAACCAGTCTATTACAGGACCATGACCATGTGTATGTTTAAACATTTCAAAAAATAAACTGAAAATTAAGAATACAATCATTGAAATAAAACACTCAGTAGGAGGAATAAACTCCAGACTGGACAAGGCTGAAAAACAATGAATAAATTGGAAGATTAGTATTATTAGTACTAAGTACATTTCTAAATATAGAAGAAGATATAAAGAAATAAAAATTATAGAAATGGTAGAGAAGAGATTTTTGAAGATCTAACGGCTGTGAATTTCTAATAGATGAGGAAAAGATGGGAGAACTGAACAGTTCAGTTCAGTTCAGTTGCTCAGTTGTGTCCGACTCTGTGACCCCATGAACTGCAGCATGCCAGGCTTCCCTGTCAATCACCAACTCCCAGAGTCCACCCAAACCCATGTCCATCAAGTCCGTGATGCCACCCAACCATCTCATCTTCTGTATTCCTCTTCTCTTCCTGCCCTCAATCTTTCCCAGCATCAGAGTCTTTTCCAATGAGTCAGCTCTTCATATCAGGTGGCCAAAGTACTGGGGTTTTAGCTTCAACATCAGTCCTTCCAATGAACACCCAGGAATGATCTCCTTTAGGATGGACTGGTTGGATCTCCTTGCAGTCCAAGGTACTCTCAAGAGTTTTCTCCAACACCACAATTCAAAAGCATCAATTCTTCGGCGCTCAGCTTTCTTTATAGTCCAACTCTCAC
>NW_011494951.1:6998502-6998772 GCF_000754665.1 Bison bison bison | reverse complement strand
CCATGTGTAGAGTCTTCTCTTGTGTTGTTGGAAGAGGGTGTTTGCTATTACCAGTGCGTTCTCTTGGCAGAACTCTATTAGCCTTTGCCCTGCTTCATTCCATACTCGAAGGCCAAATTTGCCTGTTACTCCAGGTGTTTCTTGACTTCCTACTTTTGCATTCCTGCTGCTGCTAAGTCACTTCAGTCATGTCCGACTCTCTGTGACCCCAGAGATGGCAGCCCACCAGGCTCCCCCGTCCCTGGGATTCTCCAAGCAAGAACACTGGAG
>NW_011494951.1:6997082-6998402 GCF_000754665.1 Bison bison bison | reverse complement strand
GGCCGTATCAGCCTGAAGGCGCCCGATCTCGTCTGATCTCGGAAGCTAAGCAGGGTCGGGCCTGGTTAGGATCTTGGATGGGAGACCACCTGGGAATCCCGGGTGCTCGAGGCTTTTTGCCTACCAGAAGAGGTCCTTTAGCCCCGGCCGCGCGTCCCGATTCTTGGATCCCACCCGCAGCCCCAGCCCCTCCCGGGCCGCGGGGAGCGGGTGGCCGGGGCCCCGACTCCCGCTGCAGACCTGGGTTGCCTCCGCGCGGCCCGCGAGCCCCTCCGCATTCGCATTCGGCTTCCAGGACACCCGACGACCGGCAGTCCCGTCTCCACCTGGGGCTCCTTTGGCTTGCCTCAGGCAATCCCGGGGCTTGCACCGACTCCAGCCAGACGCCCCGGCCCCCGCCCACCCCCTGCCTCGAAGCGATCGCGCATGCGCATGTGCGCGCGCACGCACAGATAGATGTGCCCAACGGGGCATCTATCTTGTTCACTTATACCGTGGGTGGATCTATGCCTGGGAGTCGGACTGCTGGACCATAGGCTACTTCCACTTTTAGTTCCTTCGGGAACCTCCATATTCTTTTCCATACCGGCTCTACCCACGCCCATTCCTACTCACCGTGGAGGAGAGTTCCCTTTGCTCCACATCTTCTCCAGCATCGGTTATTGACAGACATCGCAGTGAGGCCCAGTCGGACTCATGTGAAGTGGTCCCTCCTTGGAGTTTGGAGTTGAGCCTCTCCAATCATTAGTGACGTGGAGCAAGATGACCTTTTGGAAATGCAGATGCAATGCTGTCACCTCCCTGCTCCAACGGCTCTCGTATTTTCCCAGCATATTGAAGATACGACCACTTCCCTTCAGGCTTGCTCCTCACGTTCTTCTCTGATGTCTTTTGCCTGGAATGCCCTCCTGCACTCTTTGGCTTCCATCCCATAGGGCATTTTTCGTTTCTTGAATGTCCTAAGTTTCCCTGGTCACATAGGCTTCCAAGATGCTATTTTCCCTGCCTGAAATTCTTCCTGCATCTCAACCCTGGTTTACCTAGGTTCAACCTATGGACCTCAACGAAATGGTGCCTCTGGAAAGCCTTCCCTGACACCCAGGTTTTGTGGTGAGGGAAGAGGCCCCTCTATAGGTTCTCAAAGGATCTGCCTGTGATGTATCATTAGAGTCGTCTCAGTGAAAGCAGGAACTCTGTGTCTTCTTCTCTCCGCCTTCTATTCCCTGAAACTTCTTACATGCCTCCTAGCTCATCGTAGGTGCTCAGTATTTACTTAGTGTGTGAAAGACAGAAAAGCTCTTGGAAGCCTCAAGGGGTCAC
>NW_011494951.1:6994111-6996982 GCF_000754665.1 Bison bison bison | reverse complement strand
CAGTCATGTCCGACTCTCTGTGACCCCAGAGATGGCAGCCCACCAGGCTCCCCCGTCCCTGGGATTCTCCAAGCAAGAACACTGGAGTGGGTTGCCATTTCCTTCTCCAATGCACGAAAGTGAAAAGTGAAAGTGAAGTCACTCAGTCGTGTCCAACTCTTAGCGACCCCATGGACTGTAGCCCACCAGGCTCCCCCATCCATGGGAGTTTCCAGGCAAGAGTACTGGAGTGGGGTGCCATTGCCTTCTCCGACTTTTGCATTCCAGTCCCCTATAATGAAAAGGACATCTTTTTTGGGTATTAGTTCTAAGAAGGTCTTGTAGGTCTTCATAGAACTGTTCAACTTCAGCGTCTTCAGAGTTACTGGTCTGGGCATAAACTTGGATTACCATGATATTGAATGGTTTGCCTTGGAAATGAACAGAGATCATTCTGTCATTTTTGAGATTGCATCCAAGTATTGCATTTTGGACTCTGTTTTTTGACTATGATGGCTACACCGTTTCTTGTAAAGGATTCCTGCCCATAGTAGTAGATATGATGGTTATCTGAGTTAAATTCACCCATTCCAGTCCATCTTAGTTCACTGATTCCTAGAATGTCAGTGTTCACTCTTGTCATCTCCTGTTTGACCACTTCCAATTTTCCTTGATTCATGGACCTAACATTCCAGATTCCTATGCAATATTGCTCTTTACATCATTTAACCCTGCTTTCAACACCAGTCCCATTCACAACTGGGTGTTGTTTTTCCTTTGGCTCCATCCCTTCATTCTTTCTGGAGTTATTTCTCCACTGATTTCCAGTAGCATATTGGGCCCTACTGACCTGGGGAGTTGATCTTTCAGTGTCTTATTTTTTTGCCTTTTCATACTGTTCATGGGATTCTCAAGGCAAGAATATTAAAGTGGTTTGCCATTCCCTTGTCCAGTGGACCACATTTTGTCAGACCTCTCCACCATGACCCAGCCGTCTTGGGTGGCCCCACGGGCATGGCTTAATTTCATTGAGTTAGACAAGGCTGTGGTCTGTGTGTGATGGCACAGGAGCACGGTGGCTACGATGGCGCAAAAGCGTGGCCAAGAGGAGCTACCCTGTGCCCGAAGGCAGGGGCAGCGGATGAGAAGAGCTACCTCACATCCGAGGGCAGGGGCAGTGGCCGAGAGGAGCTACCCTGCATCTGGGGTAAGGAGCAGAGGCTGCGCTTTGCTGGAGCAGCCGTGAAGAGAGACCTCATGTCCAATGTAAGAGAAACCCAAGTAAGATGGTAGGCACTGAGAGAGAGGATCAGAGGGCAGACTGAATGGAGCAGGATAAATAAAAATGAATCTAAATGGAAAAGAATCTATGAAAATATTGAATCACTATGTTATATACCTGAGCTACCATAGTATGGTAAACCAACCATTTGTTAATAAAAATATTATGAAGTGACCAATCTTAAATCTAACAGAGAACAGGTAAATTAACAACAAATACTTTAGCAGTGATTTCTCCTCATCAGAATAGAGGCTAGAGGCTATGGAACAATATCTTTAGGTGGAGGAGAGAAAACAACTGTCATTTTATAATTTTAGACTCAAGTAAGCTGTCATTTGTGGCTTCCTAGGTGAAGCTAGTGAAAAATAAAATTAAAAAAAAAAAAAAAAAGAACCCACCTGTCTATGCAGGAGTTGTAAAAGGTGCTGGTTCCATCCCTGCATAGGGAAGATCACCTGGAAAAGGGCATGGGAACCCACTGCAGTATTCTTACCTAGAGAATCCCATGGACAGAGGAGGCTAGTGGACTACAGTTCATAGGGTCACACAGAGTCAGACACAACGGAAGTGACTTAGCATGCAACCACACAAACTGTCATTTAAGAGGGAGGCTTAAAAAACATTGCAAATAAAGGTTAAGAGAGTTTACCTTCCATGAATTTTACTATCCACAGTTTTTACTAGAAGAACCAATAAAGGATGTCAACAACCTCAGATAGGTAGATGATACCACTTTAATGGTAGAAAGTGAGCAGGAACTAAAGAGCCTCTTCTGTGTTGTTTGCTCAGTTGTGTTCAACTCTCTGTGACCCCATGGACTGTAGCCCGCCAGGCTCCTCTGTCCATGAAATTCTCCAGGCAAGAATACTGGAGTGGGTTGCCATTCCTTCTCCAGGGGATCTTCCCAACCCAGGGATTGAACCTGGGTCTCCTGCATTGCAGAAAGGTGCTTTACAATCTGAGCTACAAGGGAAACCCCAAAGAGCCTCTTGATGAAGGTCAAAGAGGAGAATGAAAAAGCTGGCTTAAAACTCAACATTCACATTACTAAGATTATGGCATCTGGTTCCATCACTTCATAGCAAATAGATGAGGAAATAAATGGAAACAGTGACAGATTTTATTTCTGGGCTCCAAAATCATTGCAGATGGGGACTGCAGCCATCAAATTAAGAGACACTTCCTCCTTGGAAGAAAAGCTTTGACAAACCTAGACAGCATATTAAAAGGCAGAGACATTGGTTTGCTGACGAAAGTCCCTATTGATATATGAGCTGGACCATAAAAAAGGATGAGCACCAAAGAATTGATGCTTTTGAACTGTGGTGCTGGAGAAGACTCTTGAGAGTCCCCTGGACAGCAAGATCAAATCAGTCAATCCTAAAGGAAATCAACCCTGAATATTCATTGGAAGGATTGATGCTGAAGCTCCAATATTTTGGCCACTTGATGTGAAGAACTGACTCATTGGAAAAGACTCTGATGCTGAAAAAGATTGAGGGCAAGAGGAGAAAGGGGTGAAAGAGGATGAGATGATTGGATGGAAATCCAATGACCCCAATGAAGTGCAGCACTCCAGGCCTCCCTGTCCATCACCAACCCCCTGAGTT
>NW_011494951.1:6949907-6994011 GCF_000754665.1 Bison bison bison | reverse complement strand
CTGTCGTCCCCTTCTCCTCCTGTCCCCAATCCCTCCCAGCATCAGAGTCTTTTCCAATGAGTCAACTCTTCGCATGAGGTGGCCAAAGTACTGGAGTTTCAGCTTTAGCATCATTCCTTCCAAAGAACACCCAGGACTGATCTCCTTTAGGATGGACTGGTTGGATCTCCTTGCAGTCCAAGGAACTCTCAAGAGTCTTCGCCAACACCACAGTTCAAAAGCATCAATTCTTCAGCTCTTAGCTTTCTTCACAGTCCAACTCTTACATCCATACATGACCACTGGAAAAACCATAGCCTTGACTAGACGGACCTTTGTTGGCAAAGTACTGTCTTTGCTTTTGAATATGCTATCTAGGCTGGTCATAAAATAGGTATGTGAAGAGATTTATTCTTATAGAGATCAGCTCACATGATTATGGAAACCAAGAAGTCCCATGATCTGACATCAGCTGGAGACCCAGGAAGGGTGGTGGTGTAATTCAGACCCAGTCTGAGGCCTGAAAATTGAGGGACTGATGGTGAAAGTCTCAATCTGAGTCCAAGCACCCAAGAGCCAGGAATATGATTACCTGAGAACAGGAGGTGATGGATGTCTCAGTTCAAGAAGGAAGATTGTGTTTGTACTTCCTCCACTGTTTTGTTGTGTTCAGACTCTCAATGGATTGGATGATGCCCGCCCACGTTGGGGAGGACCATCTGCTTTATTCAGTTTGCCAACTCAAATGCTAATTTGCTTCAGGGCACATCCTCACAGACACTGAGAAATAATGCCTTATCAGTGAACTGGGCATCCCTTAGCCCAGACAAACTGATGCATAAAATAAAACACCACATGATTCTATTTCCTTATTCTTATATCTCTATAAGAATAAATCTCTTCATATAACTATTTTATGACCAACCTAGATAACATATTCAAAAGCAGAGACATTACTTTGCCAACAAAGGTCCATCTAGTCAAGGCTATGGTTTTTCCAGTGGTCATGTATGGATGTGAGAGTTGGACTGTGAAGAAGGCTGAGAGCCGAAGAATTGATGCTTTTGAACTGTGGTGTTGGAGAAGACTCTTGAGAGTCCCTTGGACTGCAAGGAGATCCAACCAGTCCTTTCTGAAGATCAGCCCTGGGATTTCTTTGGAGGGAATGATGCTGAAGCTGAAACTCAGTACTTTGGCCACCTCATGTGAAGAGTTGACTCATTGGAAAAGACTCTGATGCTGGGAGGGATTGCGGGCAGGAGGAGAAGGGGATGACAGAGGATGAGATGGCTGGATGGCATCACTGACTTGATGGATGTGAGTCTGAGTGAACTCCAGGAGTTGGTGATGGACAGGGAGGCCTGGCATGCTGCGATTCATGGGGTCAGAAAGAATCAGACATGACTGAGCAACTGAATTGAACTGAACTGAACTGATACCTATTTTATTCATTCAGTTTCTCTGGAGGACCCTAGTACAAATGACAAAAGAAAACATAAAAAATATAAGTGACATTGTCTTGAATAGCACGGAAAAATCCTGAAAGTTGAATTTTAAATTTAAAAGTCCACTTGTATTATAGAATGAAATATATATTATAATAATATTTTAAATTTTACAAATTATGTGACACAAGGCTATCTTAAAACAAATAAATTTATTTCCTATATGTGTAAAATTTGTTAAACTTGGACAGGCCGAACCAAGATCAACATCAGGATGGTCATTGTATCTGGAATCAGATAGGGTATAATAGGATTAAAAAAAGGAGTACAAACATGGCTTTCAACTCTGTAATATTTTCTTTCTTTATGATGGCAAATGAGGCATAGTTTAAGCTGTGTTCAATCTGGGTTATGTGTACAAAGGTATCGTTATTTTCCATATTTTCTGTTGGTTTAAATATTTTACACGCAGATCTGGATGGGACGACCATGTGGGAAGTGTCTCCTTGTTTCACTCTTCCCTGGCAGTGGTTTTAAGCCATGGGGGATTTCTGTACAATTCATCATCTCTGTCACTCTCCTTCATCTATTTGTCTAGGTGGCGGTTCCCTAAAAGAGAAATATCAGAATTGGTCTTTTCATGATTGAATCAACTAACTTCTTGAAGGGGCCTTGGTTCCTATGGAATGTGTCCTGGTCCTCAACGTCCACTGTTCTTATGGTCAGTAAACTCCTTAAAGGCTGAGATTTCACCAGGGTTGTTCAACACTACTTCCAGAGCCAGTGCCTTGGTATAAAGATTGGGTTAATCAATGCACAAGTAAAGGAAGGGCAGCTAGGTTTACTTAACAAGCACCTCTCCCATCTTCCTTGTGCCTGACTCTTTCATGACAGGGTCTTTGCATTAGTAATCCCTCTGCCCTCTTTAGGAATGACCTTCCTTCTAGTTGGCTGTGAAAATTCCTATTGTAGTCTCCTCATTTCCTGTAGATAGAAGTTGCATTAGGTCAGAGATGCTGTCTGTCTTTTTCAGTGCTGAATGCCCATCACCTGTCACATTTGTAGAATAAATGTATCCTTATTTATAAGCCTGGATGTCACCTCTCCTTGAAACCTTTCTTGACATAGATCCAATACCCCTTACAGTCTCTATTCTAGACAGAGTTAATTGCATTTTTTTCCCCTCATAAGGACCCAGCCTTACCCTAGAAACACCTAGTCAGTTTTATTTACCTTAATATACATCTATAAAGGCAATAATAGAATGGTTATTACACAGCAATTTAGTGAGTTTTACAGTTTCATCAGTAATGCAAGGAGTTACAAATGAACGGCAGAAATACTGTATTAAAGACCTAAAAATACAAACTTCATACAAATAAATGTTCAAATTAACTGACGGAATTTCATACAGCTAAATAAGGTAAAAACTGTTTTTACTTAATGAAACTACAGGTGGCTCAGACAGTAAAGAATCTACCTGCAATGCGGTAGACCTGGGTTCAATCCCTGGTTTGGAAGGGTTCCCTGGAGAAGGAAATGGCAACCCACTCCAGTATTCTTGCCTGGGAAAATCCCATGGACAGAGGAGCTTGGCGAGCTATATAGTCCATGGAGTCGCAAAGAGTTGGACATGACTGAGTGATTAACATGCATAGTGACACTACATCTCGTTCATATATTGCAATAGATGCAATTAGCATATTGTAATATAAATAGCATATTGTACTATAAGTAATATGTACTCATCACATATTAATTTCTCAAGGACCAGGTTTATATCTTTTTATCTCTAAGTTCATAATTGCTTGTCTAGGCGCATGTGGAAAACAGCAGCCTTTCAACAGGGCCTTGTGGAACTGACTTGTATCTGTTCGCAAGTCGTGTTCTGTGCATTTTCTGAAACGCTCAAAATCCTCCTGATGGTGCTTCCCTTCTCTGGAGGATTTTTAAGTGATCCCAGCACACAGTTAAATCTTCTGCCTCTTCTGAGGGGGCCTTGGATAGTCACTTAGGATGGATGCCTAGGAAAGGTTAAGATAATGTAGAAAGTGGAGAGAGGGGTTGGTAGTTGCCTTTATTGTTTCCACCCAGGTCTGTGACCAATGAGTTGCCTGGGGATCAGCACAAGTCCTCCTGCTGAGAGGACTCTTGCTCTCTCATTCCCCTACTGCTGCCATCTGTTGACAATTACTGTCTGGTCTCTGCTGAGAACGTGTGATATTTAATATTTCCTCACCACTTGAACAAACATGTGGCAATAACAGAAAGGTACTTGGCCACAGGAGTAGAAAGATGTATTTGCATGAAAGAGTCAGTGTACACCTTGGGCCAGGCAAACAACTGCCTTCTCTTTGCAAAGTTAAGAGAAGCCCCCATGTTTCGGAGCCTGGAGAATAGGTACATTGACTTAGGCTGTGCTTTTGGAAGAAAACTCTTAAAAATCCAAACTATCGAGAAGATTGGAAAACAAAACATAACAACTTCTTTTGACAATTGATGTGATTTTTCTCCTAATGAGCCATCGTGAAGTTTTCCCAGGTAGCTTTTCAGTGTTTTTTTTTTGGGAGAAAGTTGGATGCTCTTGCTAAGTATAAGAAAGAAGAAGAGAATTTTGTGTATTTGAAAAAGAGGTCTTCCCTTTGAAAGCCTTTTTTTTTTTTTTTAAACCAGTCCTTTTAGGGATGGGGAAAGAGGTTTCTAGTTTCATTTGCACGTGGGGAAGTTCAACTTCCTGTCTCAAGAACAACAAGAAGATTCAACAGGCACAAGCGTTTTGCCCTGCTTTGCACATACAGTAAACTCTGGATTACCGACGTGATTAGAAATAGACTGACTTGGTTCACTGAGCATTTGGATCTGAAGCAGAGAAAGGTGGTGTCACCACTGGCGAGTAGAAACACATGGTTCATTGGCCATCCCTAGTGAAGTGGCAGCTGGGGTTGAGAGTGAGTGAAGCAGGAGTGGACAATGATTCTAGTACTAAAGCAGAAAATAAATCATTCCTGGTGTCTTTCCTTATCATTATTCATTTCCATTTGGGCACAGTCAAATATTTGTCATGAATGCTCTTTTATCTCCAGCATCTATTATGAAAATTTGTGGACATATTGAAGAGTTCAAAGAATTGTATAGAGATTACCAAAATACATGTGGTAGATAAATTCTATCATGAACAATTTGCTCCGCTTGCTTTTTCATTTTATTTATTTATTTTATTTTTTAACTTTACAATATTGTATTGGTTTTGCCATACATCAACATGAATCCGCCACAGGTATACACGTGTTCCCCATCCTGAACCCTCCTCCCTCCCCGTACCATCCCTCTGGGTCGTCCCAGTGTACCAGCCCCAAGCATCCATTATCACGTCTCTGTTCATACACTTCTTACTTTCTTGATATCAATCCATCCATTTTATTATTTTTGAGCATCTTAAAATACATGGCAGGCAGTCATGAATGCTCTTATGGCCCACTGCCATCCAAGATAGAAATGTCAGTTATTTTAGATACATTTTTCTTTACTCCCAATGCCCACCCTGGTGATCATTGCAGGCATTGTGCTGGGCACTGGATAGTCTGTGTAGACATGGAATTTACTTGCCACAGGGAGGCAGAAGTTAAAAGGATAAATACAAAATTACACATTGTGATCACAGTCATAAAATGGAAAGCAAGTAAGATAAAATGCCATCTCCAAGACAGTTTCCTGCCCTTAAACACACCACCTTGCTACCAAAATGGCTTCTTGAAACTCCACTTTATGATGTGCTGGGTGCAGGGATCGTTGCTGTGAATATTAAAATAAACACATCATGGTCTCTAGCCTTGAAAGGTTTATGATGAGATTGAGGAAACAGATAATTTCAATACAATGTTATGAGTGCTGACAGCAGAGGCAACCTAGTAAGCCTTGGGTACCAGGTTAAGAGGGTCTTTGTTTTGTTTTAGCTGCTAAGTAGTGTATTCTTGCCTGGAGAATCACAGAGATGGGGGAGCCTGGTGGGCTGCTGTCTATGGGGTCACACAGAGTCGGACATGACTGAAGCGACTTAGCAGCAGCAGCAGCAGTGTCCAACGTTTTTGAAACCCTATAGACTATAGCCCTCCAGGCTTCTCTGTGCATGGGATTTCTCAGTCAAAAATACTGGAGCGAGTTGCCATTTCCCTCTCTAGGGCATCTTCCCAACCCAAGGATTGAACCTATGTCTCTTGCCTTGGCAGGCAGATTCTCTAGGATTAAACCACCTGGGCTTCTCTGGTAGCTCAACTGGTAAAGAATCTGCCTGAAATGCAGGAGACCCCGGTTCAACTCCTGGGTTGCGAAGATCCACTGCAAAAGGGATAGGCTACCCACTCCAGTATTCTTGGGTTTCTCTGTTGGCTCAGCTGGTAAAGAATCTGCCTGCAATGAAGGAGACCTGGGTTTGATCCCTGAGTTGGAAAGATCCTCTGGAGGAGGGAAAGGCTACCCACTCCAGTATTCTGGCCTGGAGAATTCCATGGACTGTATAGTCCATGGTTTGATCCCTGAGTTGGAAAGATCCCCTGGAGGAGGGAAAGGCTGCCCACTCCAGTATCCTGGCCTGGAGAATTCCATGGACTGTATAGTCCATGGGGTCGCAAAGAGTCGGACACAACTGAGTGCCTTTCACTTTCAAGCCATCTGGGAACTCCAGAGGAAAAATGGATGCTCTGAATCCCAAAGACATATTCAGGTGAAGAAGGATGGGGAAGTTCCAGCAAAGAAAACAAAATGTTTAAGTAAAAAATCCAGTGCATAGAGAAACAAGCCATTTAGTATTTACTAGAGTGTAACTTGTCAAGAAGATAGTGATGAGGTTAGTAAGCAAATGCACAGAGAGCCTGAAAAATGGCAGAGTGGGCAGGGAATTTACCTTGTGTGGAGGGAGGAACCACTGAGGCAGTTAGAGATACAGTGCAAAGGAAGGGTGGAGAGTGGTAGAAATGGGAAACACAAAAAGCAGGTAAAGAACTTTGGAATGTGCTGAAGTAATCCAGAAGGCAATGGCACCCCACTCCAGTACTCTTGCCTGGAAAATCCCATGGACGGAGGAGCCTGGTAGGCTGCAGTTCATGGGGTCACGAAGAGTTGGACAGGACTGAGTGACTTCACTTTCATTTTTCACTTTCATGCATTGGAGAAGGCAATGGCAACCCACTCCAGTATTCTTGCCTGGAGAATCCCAGGGACGGGGGAGCCTGGTGGGCTGCCGTCAATGGGGTTGCACAGAGTCAGACAGGACTTAGCAGCACCAGCCGTAATCCAAGGAAGACAAACTCAGGTCTCTGGTAGTGAATATAGAGAAGAAGGGACTGATTTAGAGAAGGTGTTAGAGGTAAAATCTGGAGCATTTAAAGTATGAAATGAATGAGCACAGGTGAGTGAAAAGGAAACATTAACAATGAATCCTGATTTTTGACTTGGATGAGTGAGTGAATGGTTCAGTTCAGTTCAGTCACTCAGTTGTGTCCGACTCTTTGTGACCCCATGGACTGCAGCACATCAGGCTTCCCTGTCCATCAACAACTCCTGGAGCTTGCTCAAACTCATGTCCATCGAGTTGGTGATGCCATCCATCTCATCCTCTGTCGTCCCCTTCTCCTTCTGCCCTCAATCTTTCCCAGCATCAGGGTCTTTTCCAATGAGTCAGCTCTTTACATTAAGTGGCCAAAATATTGAAGCTTCAGTATCAATCCTTCCAATGAATATTCAGAACTGATTTTCCTTGGGATTGACTGGTTTGATCTCCTTGCAGTCCAAGGGACTCTCAAAAGTCTTCTCCAACAACACCACAGTTCAAAAGCATCAATTCTTATGCTGAGCTTTCTTTATGGCCCAACTCTCACATCCATACACGACTATCGGAAAAATCATACCTTTGACTAGATGGACCTTTGTTGGTAAAGTAACATCTCTACTTTTTAATATGCTGTCTAGGTTGGTCATAGCTTTTCTTCCAAGGAGCAGGCATCTTTTAATTTCATGGCTGCAGTCACCATCTGCAGTAATTTTGGAGCCCAAGAAAATAAAGTCTGTTGCCGTTTCCATTTTTCCCCATCTATTTGCCATGAGTGAATGGTGCATCCAGTAATTAGAAAATATTAAGAGAGAGGAGAAGATAATGGGTTTAACTTTGGAGTTTGAGCTTAAATTGCTTGGGAGACATCCAAGTGAAAGTGTCCATAGCATTGTGGACATATAATTGGAAGCTCAAGAGAAGACTCTGGACATCTAGGTGGATGTTGGCTAGAAATATTAATATATAAGTAGATGTGTCACTTCAGATTTACTCCACTTGAGGGATGTGAAGGATAAAGGAGCTGGAGCATTTTTATATCATCTGTTACCAGTCATTGGTTTAAGGCTACTGGGGAGTGAAATGTGCTCCGTATGTGGCTGCACGTATCTGTTACATGTCTGTGCTACATACATCGGGCTTGCTTTATAGTTAGACTTCAATAAGAAATTAAATGCAAATATCTTGATTTTATCGAATTGATGTGGCTAGAACTGGGTCTCCTGATTTTTATTTCAGTTATCTTGCCTTTCTATTCATCACCGCTCCATTCTCGATGGTACTCTCTCCATCCATTGTTTCATCCAGTCATTTGTTCATGACCTCAACAAGCATTTATTGGGCACCTCCCAAACTCCAGGCAGGGCTAACCGCTCTCTCTCAAGGTACTGGGAATAGAACCTTCTACATTCAGATCTTAGAAGAATCTCACCTTCACTTTCTTCCTTCTGTTTTCACTTCCTGAAAGAGGATGGTACTTAGATTTGGAGGAAGACCTGAGGTGTATGAGGAGCAGAATGACATCACCCAAGAGCCCTTGGAATTTGGATGACTGGGTGTTGAGGTGATGTGGAAAATGATCGCCCTCTAAGAGAGCATGCTCAGCTTCAGCTTATCCAAGACTATAAAGAACTCCCTGTCTGCATTTATAAAAGAAAAATTCACATTTCCTATGGCCTTTAACTCCTAATCTTTACTGGTTACAAGAGGGTATTCCAGGCAGTAGAGTGCTTAATAAATATTATATTGTTTGCTAATGGCAGTGCTAGTTGGGAGTGATATTTCCTTCTGAATGTACTAGCCTGATTTAACAAATCTGCTGTGTGTAGTTTCACCTTTCATTGTGTTGTTTGAGATGTCTCAGGGGCACCTTAGCAGGGGCCAAGGAACAGCTCAGAAATGCAGAAGTAAATGGGTCTGCCGAATGCATTAATAGTTTTTGTCTGCGCTGACTTCCCCTTTGTTGTAACAATGTAACCAATACCAGGGGCTCCCCTACATTAAGTAGATGTGTGCATTCTCACTGTGAAGATGTGAGATGCTGGAAGGGCTGGCAGGAGCATTTCCCTACACACTTGTCTTATTTTTAAATTATTTTGTGTGCATTGATGGTCGGTTCTGACCTGCTGTGCTGTGCTTAGTCACTCAGTTGTGTCTGAATCTGTGAGATCCAATGGACTGTAGCCTGCCAGTTTCCTCTGTCCATGGGGATTCTCCAGGCAAGAATACTGGAGTGGGTTGCCACACCCTCCTCTAGGGGATCTTCTCAACCCAGGGATTGAATCCAGGTGTCCCATGCTGGAGGCAGATTCTTTACTATCTGAGCCATTAGAGAAGCCCAAGAAATTTGGAGTAGGTAGCCTATCCCTTTTCTGGGGGATCCTCCCCACCCACGATCTCCACGGGATCTTTCCGACCCAGGAATGGAACCAGGGTCTCCTGCATTTCAGAAAGATTCTTTACCAGCTGAGCTACCAGGGAAGCCCCAGTTCTGGCCCAACTCCTCTCTTATCCGCACTGATTTTTAGGAGTTGTTTAGATGGGTAATTGACAAATGGTGCAAGTATCTTTTTCAAAGTTTTCCTTATTCCCCAAAGAGCTGAATCCCAGTTTTGGGTAACTGTTACACATGAGCTCCAAAGGCATGAGATTCATGAGCATGGTCCACTTGAACTCAGACAGACTGGATTCTGAGTCATGGTTCTGATGCTCTCTGTTTTTTTCTCAGCCTCAGTTTCCTCATCTGAAACTACCAGCCTCTGGAGCAAATGCTCCTAATTCCACCATCATACCCCTCTTGCTCTCTTTCCCTCTTTTCTATCCCCCCCTCTTTTTTTTATTTCCAATATATGTTGAATCACTCTTTTCCTTTTGGATTATCTTTATGAGCTTTCAAAAGCATTAAAAAAATTCATCTTAAAATGAAAACAGATTTTTATGAGCTTTCAAATGCATCTAAATGAAAAGTCACCTTAAAATAAAAACAGAAACAAAACACACTTTCCTGACCCATATCATGCTGCTACTATCTTCTTTTACTTATCTCATTATGATAAAATTTCTTAAAGAGTTGTCTGCACTTGGGTTTGATAACTCCTCATAACCTATGTATCCTTTATACAGCCTCTCTCCAGCTTTCTCCGTTCCACTGAAAATGTTCTCCTCAAAATGAGAGGGTTTCTTTTAAATCAGTTAACCATCACATTGCATTTACCAAGGCACGTTTGTGTTGCTAGCATTTTCCATGTTTCATAGGTTTGTGTTTGCTAGTACATTTAGACCATTCAGGATGAAACATTTTTTACCAAATATTTTGCATGTAATAGGGTAAACTCTATCTCAGACAGTCATTGTTATTGTTATTAACACTAGTTAATTGTTTTGTAACAGAACAATATTGTTAACACTAGTTATTGTTCTGACTGCAAGGAGATCCAACCAGTCCATTCTGAAGGAGATCAGCCCTGGGATTTCTTTGGAAGGAATGATGCTAAAGCTGAAACTCCAGTACTTTGGCCACCTCGTGGGAAGAGTTGACTCACTGGAAAAGACTCTGATGCTGGGAGGGATTGGGGGCAGGAGGAGAAGGGGACGGCAGAGGATGAGATGGCTGGATGGCATCACTGACTCGATGGACGTGAGTCTGGGTGAACTCCGGGAGTTGGTGATGGACAGGGAGGCCTGGCGTGCTGCAATTCATGGGGTCGCAAAGAGTCAGACACGACTGAGCAACTGAGCTGACTAACTGAACTGAACATGAACCCAGGGGAGTATCAGAATCTTAGTCAATGGGGAAATAAATAAGACTTACTTCCACACTCAACTATGCTTTTTACTTAAAGAAAACAAAAAAACTCATTGAGGGAAATAAGCACAAGCATTAAAGCATTAGTGCAGATGATATATTTAAGTAGGACACCCAATTTAAAAAAATATAAAGGAAAATACGCTTTTGTAGCATTACGATTTGTTTTCTCTGCTCCTTTAGCATTCTCCACCATTGTTTAGTCTAGTGCAGGTTTTCATTTTGACTTAATTAATTGTTAACTATGAATGTTTCCTTCAACCATCACAAACTATTTACACTTCTTGGTGAAAGTTCTGCTTGGATATATAAACATGTGCCCACTATAAGTAAGATTTTTTTTGAGTGTTCAACAAACAGTCACAAGAAGAAATGGATGTGAATTCATCTAGCTGATTCTCTAGCTAAGCTAAGATCTGTTGACTTTAACTCTGCTTGGATCTACCAAGAGTAAGAACTCTAGGTACTTTGTTATGGCATTAGAAGCAAGGGTCTTATTCTTCCCTGATTCCAGGTTTTAGTTATTTTGTTGGCATTAAATTAAATTTTTATTTTGATTGCAATTCCATGTGGTGCAGTAGAAAAGAATCCACCTGCCAGCGCAGGAGACTCAAGAGATGTGGGTTTGATCCCTTGCTCAGGAAGATCCCCTGGATTAGGAAATGGCAACTTACTCCATATTCTTGCCTGGGAAATCCCATGGAAGAGGAGCCTGGCAGGCTACAGTCCATGGGGTTGCGAAGAGTCAGACATGACTGAGCACACACATGCACACAGCAATGCAGTTTGAAAATGCACATAGCTCACTAGGATAAGAATAGTGTAGTTCACCCACTGCATGTCCGCTAGACCTCACTCCTGAAGGACATCTCCCCCTTTTTGTGTTCCTTTCAATATTTGCCTCTATTTATCTAGACAGCACAGGATTTCCCTAGTGCCTCAGCAGTAAGAATTTGCTTGCAATGCAGGAGACACAGGTTCGATCCCTGGATTGGGAAGATCCCCTGGAGATGGCAACTCACTCCGGTATTCTTGCTTGGGAATGCCATGGACAGAGGAGAGTGCTGGGCTATAGTCCATGGGTTCATAAGAGTTGGACACAATTTAGTAACTAAACCACCACCATATATAGATAACATACTTACTCCACTGTTTCTGGAATTGTCAGCTTCAGGTCTTACTGATTGATTTCCTACAGGGGAAGACAGGACACAGCTCTCTTCCATGCCGCCTCTAGGTCAGTATGTACACTCTCATCGTTTTCCACCCACAACTTTCCATTGCATTAGGCTGAACTCAATGAAGTTGCCACTGTTCTCGGTCAGAAGTGTTTGAAAGTTGGCAATTTTACAATCTATAATGACACCACAATTTTAATTAAAAATTCAATATCTATGATAGTTGGGCCATTTGGTGTATTATACTTTCCTTCTATTGAAGAATTTTATCTGTTTGATTGGTTGATTGGTTTTAAAAATATGCTTATTACTAAATGTTCCTCAATCTCACTCCCAATTTATTGAATCTCCTTTCAACAATAAAACAAAGGTAGCATTAGATTTTTATCCCCTCAAAGACATCTTTGTTAGGACCTTTTGTTTTACTCTAGTAGACTAGTTGCTTTCTAGTAACCATCAGCCCTGGAATACCCTTCTCTCTTGCTTTGGGGTCTCTGTTTCCTGTATTCATGACTTCCACATTTTTGGCCTGCTCTCCTTGGTGGAAGTCCTGCTTTTCTATGTTTTTGAAAAATGGAGAAAAGGAGGTAACTTTTGGGGAGATCTAGCAGGTCATTATTCTCTGTTAACATTGAATTAACATTTCACTGCCTAAGTTTTTGTGTTATAGTTTTCTAGAGAGAGAAAATCTATAGAATGTGTACATAGATAGAGAGATAGAAAAATACATAGGTTTATTGTAAGAAATTTCCTTGTAGCTGGACTTCCCTTGTAGCTCAGTTGGTAAAGAATCTGCCTGCAGTGCAGGAGACCTGGGTTTGATCCCTGGGTTTGGAAGATGCCCTGGGGAAGGAAATGGCAACCCACTCCAGTATCCTTGCCCTGAAAATCTCAGGGACAGAGGAGCCTAGTGGGCTGCAGTCCATGGGGTCGCAAAGAGTTGGGCATGACTGAGAGACTAACACTTACTTATTATAAGAAACAGGCTCATGCAATTATGCAGGTTGTCAAGTTCCTTGATCTGCCAAATGAGTTGGCAAGTTGAAGACCCAGAAAAAACAATGGTTTAGTTCCACTCTAAGTTCAAAGGCCTGAGAAGCCATTGATGTAGTTCTTATCTGAAGGTCAACAAGTTCAAAACTCAGGAAGAGCCTATGTTTTAATATGAGTCTAAAGGCAACAAAATAATCAATGTCCCGATTCAAAGGCTATCAAGCAGGAAGAATTCTCTCTTACTCAGGGGAAGGCAGCCATTTTGGTCTATCCAGACCTTCAACTAATTGGATAAGGCCCACCCAATCAAGAAGAGCAATCTACTCAGTTTACCAATGTATATGTTAATTTCATTTTAAAACTTCATCACAGAAGCACTCAGGAAGCTGTTTGACTCAATTATCTGGACACTCCATAGTCCAGTCCAATTGACACATAAATTCGCCATGACGGTTGGAAATCATTTTCCCTGAGTAATTTAAAGATATTTTTTTCATTATCTTCTAGCTTCAAGAATGCTGCTTGAGAAGTCTGATACCTGATTAATTTTTGGATTGGTATAAGGTATGAGGATGGGTTTTTCACACTGGTCATTATTATCAAATGCCATAACTAGGCTTTCTATAGGGAGAATCTCTGACATGAATATCTTGAGGTAATTTTTCCTGGGCTGGCCTGATTTCCTGGAGAATAATCTTTTAGTGTGTTGCCTGAAAGATAAAGGCCTGACATCTACAGACCTGAGGGCCCAAGAGAATGATTAAAATGTATATTTTCTTATAATCTTATAAGATTATAAGGTCACTACACTTAAAATTTGCATCTTTTTGTTGTTGTTCAGTCCCAAATTGTGTCCGACACTTTGTGAGCCCATGGACTGCAGCATGCCAGTCATCCCTGTCCCTCATCATCTCCTGGCATTTGCCCAAGTTCATGTCTATTGGATGAGTGATGCCATTCAACCATTTCATCCTCTATCACCCTCTTCTCTTCCTGCCCTCAATCTTTCCCAGCATCAGGGGCTTTTCCAATGAGTCGGCTCTTTCCTTTGGGTGGCCAAAGGATTGGAGCTTCAGCATCAATTCTTCCAATGAGTATTCAGAGTTGATTTTCTTTAGGATTGACTGGTTTGGCCTTGCAATCCAAAGGACTCTCAAGAGTCTTCTCCAGCATCACAGTTCAAAAGCATCAAGTCTTTGGTGCTCTGCCTTCTTTATGGTCTAACCCTCACATCCATACATGACTACTGGAAAAACCATAGCTTTGACTATATGGACCTTTGTTGGCAAAGTGATGTCTTTGCTTTTTAATACAATATCTAGGTTTGTCATAGCTTTCCTGCAAGAAGCAATTGTCTTCTAATCTCATGGCTGTAGTCACCATGTGCAGTGATTTTAGAGTTCAAGAGGAAATCCTGTCACTGCTTCCACCTTTTCCCCTTCTATTTGCCATGAAGTGATGGGACTGGATGCAATAATCTTAGTATTTTTTTTCTTTAATCTTGAGTTTTAAGCAGCTTTTTCACTGTCCTCTTTCACTTTCATCAAGAGGCGTTTTAGTTCCTCTTCACTTTCTGCCATTAAATTAGTATCATCTGCATATCTGAGATTGTTTATATTTCTCCCAAAAATCTTGATTACTGCTTGTAACTCATCCAACCCAGCATTTTGCATGACGTCCTCTGTGTATAAGTTAAATGAACAGGGTGACAATAAATAGCCTTGTTGTCCTCCTTTCTCAGTTTTGAACCAGTCAGTTGTTCCAATTAAAGTTCTAACTGTTGCTTCTTGACCAGCATTACAAGTTTCTCAGGAGACAGGTAAGAGAATCTGGTATTCCCATCTCTTTAAAAGAGTTTTCTACAGTTTGTTATGATCCACACAGTCAAAGGCTTTAGCGTAGTCAATGAAACAGAGGTAGATGTTTCTCTGGAATTCCTTTGTTTTCTCTATGATTCAGCGAAAGTTGGCAATTTGATCTCTGGTTCCTCTGCCTTTTCTAAACCTAGCTTGAACATCCAGAAGTTCTCGGTTTATATAAGGCTGAAACCTAGATTGAAGGATTTTAAACATAACCTTACTAGCATGAGAGATGACTGAATTTGTCTGGTGGGTTGAGTATCCTTTAGCCCTGCCCTTCTTGGGAATTGGGATGAGGACTGACCTTTTCCAGTCCTTTGGCCACTGTTGCCTTTTTCAAATTTCCTGACATATTGAGTGTAGTACTTTAATAGCGTCATCTTTTAGGATTTTAAATAGCTCCGCTGAAATTCCATCACCTCCACTAGCTTTATTGGCAGCAGTGTTTCCGAAGGCCCACTTGACTTCACACTCCAGAATGGCTCTGGGTGAGTGACCACACCATTGAAGTTATCCAGGTCATTAAGATCTTTTTTGTACAGTTCTTCGTGTTCTTTGTGTATTCTTGCCATCTCTTCTAGATCTCTTCTGCTTCTGTTAGGTCTTTACCATTTCTGCCTTTATTGTGCCCATCTTTGGATTGAAATGTTCCTTTGATATTTCCAGTTTTCTTGAAGAGATATCTAGTCTTTCCCCTTTTGTTATTTTCCTCTATTTCTTTGCATTGTTTCTTGAAGAAGGCCTTCTCTGTCTTTGCTATTCTCTGGAACTCTCCATTTAGTTGGGTGTATCTTTCCCTTTCTCCCTTGCTTTTTACTTCTCTTCTTTCCTCAGCTATTTGAATCTTGTCCCCTGGTCCACATAACTTCTGTCTTATATTTCCTAGAGAATAAACCTGTATTTATTTCCAGAGTTGGGATAGTGGAGAGGCTATGGAGATCCAATAGCTTTAAAGATTTTCAGTCTATGTGCCCATGTCACCTCCACACTTATGCTCACTTCCACGGGGTCCTGAGGATGCTATTGATTCTTACAGACGTACCCTGGTGGAAGCTGACTAGCTTTCATCTCTACGCCATCTTCTGGGTCAATTATTACTCATCCTTCTGTTTCCTAGCTCTTTAAATTTTCTGGCTATTATTTCCTTTCCAGGTCTCTTTGTCCTTGTGTCTTATGCCTTAAAACATTTCTTTCATGTTCTTTTAGTGAAGTTTTCAGATGAAGTAATCCTAAATGTTTGTTCACTCTGCAAACCCCACTTGAAAGCTAGCTCTTGCTTCTTTTCTTACCCTCTGGCCAAATGCCACGGGGAGGTGAGGAGAAATTACAAAGTAGTGTGGTGTTGCTAAAATTCAAGAGTCACCATCTTTCTCCTGACTCAAATAAATAATTTTTTATTTGAATCACCTGATTAAATTGCTCTATTCTTTGAGATAGACATTTACAAAAAAAAAAAAAATCCCAGGTTTACTTATCAAATATGGAACTCTACAATATAACTAGAGACTTTATAAGTAATCTAAAAGTATTTCCTAAACATTCATGATATACAAAACCTTATCTGGCTATATTCTCAAGAATTTTATGATTTGGAATGAAAAATTAGTCTGTGAAGTAAAAAGAAGTCATGAATCAAGATAATGATACAAGCAGTTGTATTAATTTCTACATTTCCACATTCCATATACCCAGATGCAAACAAATCATCATTCATGTGACAGTGTGATAACCTCTTCCAATTCTGTTCCATTGCAATCCATGAAGGAAGTATACTTTATGATGATTAAGTGCCTTACTTAGTGTGTATTTGTATTCCTGCCTCTTTGGAGGTTTTAAAATTAAAACTGTGTCACCTCGCAGAAACAAGTTAAGTGTGGCCCAATCTGGAAATGATGGTAGGTTTTTAGTGATTGTTTTTATGTAACTAGGTTCTTCGACATAGATGACCTCATATTTCCTAATGATGATGATTTTATGAAGATAGACCATGTATTTTGTAATTCTTTTGAATGCTCTTAGTTTCACAACTTTATTTTTGAAGCTAGACATTTTTATAAGAACAAGAAAAACTGAAATAAAATTTACTTTGAAAAATGTCAATCATTTTGGACTAACCTTTTATAATACTTTATACTTAACCATTATCGTCTTCCCTGTACTATGAATTCAGACAAATTCAGAAGTGGATTGATTTAACTGTTGATGAGAACATATTGCTGTTAGCCAAGCTTTTCTTATTTAAGTAAACGATGATTGGGTCCAGGCTCCTGCACCACCATCACTTGGAACCAGGACTGGTGCTGGTGTCTGTTTTGCGGCTTCACAATCCTCAGGAGGCTTCCTTATTGTCCAAGATGGACATCAGCAACAGCCACCATTTCCTAATTCCAACCAATGGGAAAGAGGAAGGATACAGAAGGGGCTGTCTCTTCATGTTGGGAACACTTGTGGGCAGCTACACATGTCCCAGTGGCCAAAGGCTGGTCACCTGGCCACACTTGGCCACGAGGAGTGGTGGAAAACATGTCTAATCCAGACAGCCTTGTCTCTAGTAACTACCAGGGTTTCTGTTCTGATGAAGAAAGGGGAAAAATGGCAGGCCAGAGACAGGAGGGGAAGCGCAATCTCTTTCACAGGGACACTTATGTATATCCAGTCTGTGATTCCACACGTTTCATAAACTGGACAACTCTAGGACAGCAAGAGGTGGTGACAAGTGGCCTAGATGGTGGGCATTGTGTCAGTGGCAGGATCAAGCATCAGATATCTGTTTTGTGGGTATGGATCCTATGCTGGGATCCAGCTTGAACTATATAAATATTCTTAAAAATTACATATTTTAATTATAAAACAGCTCAAACATGCAGAGAAGTAGGGCACTCATTATACACCACTCAATTTTAGTAAAAGTGGTCACATTTACTCTAGCTATCTCTTGTCCATATAAGAAACAGAAGGGCTGCCATCTCCTCCATCTCTTTTCCTTTCTTAGTGTTGAATCCTTACTAGGGATGTGGGTTATTTGCATTGAAATAGAACTTATTTCACTCATGGCATCATGTTGGTGCCACGTGGTGCTAATAGGAGTACAAAAAGCAGTATTTTCTCCAGTGTAATTTTGATCTTAATAAGACACAATCCAGTAAATGATGGTTGTGTCTATTAAAAATATCCTTGTAAGCTTAAAAAGCACTAAAATACTATTTGCACACATATTTGAAGGACATAGCATATGTAATTTAAACAAAAATGGAGACTGATAATAAATATATTTACATATACAGGGAGATGTATATTAAGCAATCTACTTGACTACATTTTTTACTGTTATAAATCACTGCATATCATATTTAAAATCTTCTTTCTACTTAAGAAAATTCTTTAATGGCAGATCTTGTAGTTCTGAGTGATGCAGCTATACCCACCTGTCATAAGTCAAGTTCTCTGGAAATACTCTGAGACACCAAGGTTTGCATGCAGGTAGTTTCTCAAAAAATGGGGGAGAGGGAGTTGAACAGAAGGAGGAATTGGGCTGAGATGCAGTTGCAGCAAAGGTCTCAGCTAGTCCTCCAACTGCCCTGGAGTTGGGATGTCTCCAGAGTTGCCCCTTGCATAGACTAGTGACTGGATGGGAGCTGCTTCTGAGAAAGGAGTATGATCTTGGGCAAAGGGACTCTCCTCTTCCTAAGGTTATGAGACCTCGGAGCTGGGTGCGGGGGTGGGGGGCGGTTAGGAATGCCTGGGGGGTCACACCACCCCCTCCACTTCTGGGTGGGGCACATTCCCAGTTCTTGTTCTTTGACCAATCATACACTCACATTTTGCTGTTTTCTTGGCCAATGCTAAGTCAGTCTAGTGATTCTAAAATAATAATTTGCTTCATTTTCATCAATCATACTGGATGTCCAGGGTTCAGTGTAATATAATCAAACTTTGAAAAGAAATCTGGTAAGGGATCTCAGTTTAAGAAATAGATATAAAAGGTGCACTATTTGTGACTAAAGTTAAAAAGTATATTTAAAAAATTTAATATAAAATCTACTTTTTGGTGGCGAACACTTGATTGTTTTTGGAATCCCTGAAGCATCTTTAAGCAGGCAGCTGAGACTCAGGTCTATTGAAAAAAGCCTGAGTGTGTTGTAAAGTTAAAAAATAAAATAAAAAATAAATAAATAAAGTCCAAAAAAAAAAAAAAAGAAAAAAGCCTGCTTTTGGAATCAGATGTATCCAAAATTGGACACAGTTAGTTACTTGCTGTGTGACTTTGGCAAGTCACACAACCTCTCTGTGCTTCAATTTTCTGAAACAAAGCAAAGCACTTCTTCTAAGGTCTCTTTGGTCTCTGTGAGTTCCCCCTTTATGACAGAATACAGCCAGGACAGCCCTTCCAGGGCAGTGAGCCTAAGAACTGTTGTTCAGGTGCTAAGTTGTGTCCAACTCTTTTGTGACTCCAGAGACTGTGGCCCACCAGATTCCTATGCCCATGAGATTTCCCAGGCAAGAATACTGGAGTGGGTTGCCATTTCCTTCTCTAGGGCATCTTCCAGACCCAGGGATGGAAGCCACGTCTCCTGCATTGGCAGGCAGATTCTTCACCGCTGAGCCACCAGAAAGCCAAGAACTGTTGTAGGTCTGACCAATTTCCTGGCTGTCTGTCAATAGGATTAACTTATCATCGAAGGTTCCTTCATGAGGCAACCCTCACACCAGGAGCGCCCTGGGAAGGTTGTCGAACGTGACTTCATGTCAGGGCCTCCCCACTGCCAAGCCTGCCTTAGCAAAGACTTAATTCTTTGGCACGAGGGAGCAAGGGAAAGACGGAGAAGGGAAAAGGCAGGTGCCAGCGGCAGGAGGTATAGCTTCTGAGCCCCAGTCCAGCTCCCATTTCAAGCCCAAAGTTTCTGTAATTGGATTGTCGTTTGCCTCCGCATACCCCCCTGGCCATCTCCAGTGAGTGGCCCCTTCACTCCATCCATGTGGGGATATAGGCGACTTTAATTAAGATGAAGGGGCAGCTCCGGGAGGCGGGGAGAGTCTGGAGTCTGTTCAGCTCCTGAGCTCAGCATGCATGACTCACTGCCCCGCACCCCCTACCCCAAGCTGGGGGCTGGTCCCTTCAGACTTGAGTCCCTGCCATCAAGTCCCTTCACACGTATGCTCCCCTTTCTTTCCATGTCTAATTGAGAGAAGATATGCTTTATTTGAAGTGAGAATCCCCCTGTGTCCATGAATGTCCTCCACTCCTGCAAATTACCGCAGAGGGAATCATAAGTCAGGCAGTGCTGACATAAGGCAGTTTAGTGATCTCATAGAGGGGTCCGCTGGGCAAGGAGGAGGGGGCAGGGGATTAGGAGGACTTGGCTGCAGAACCCGGATTCTGAGCTACGTCATCTTTCTCCTCCTCTCTCTGAGCAGGCAGGAGCCGAGCCTCTATCCCCCACCTCCTGGGACTGTGGGTCAGGCACTTGCCATGGGAGATATGAAAGGGAGCTCAGCCCATGGAAATCCAGGATCAATCAATCTGTCAGCAAAACCATGGGGTATTTATGGAGCATCTGATATATGAGGGAGGGAAACCCTAGGTGCACTAGGATTCGTTTTCAAATATTCTTTGAAACATTCAGAGAGGGGGGAAAAAACCACGATCCCTTTAAATGCAGAAAGTAAGTTTCTGACATTGTTAAGAATGTGATGCTGGCTGGAAAGCCCCTGGGTAGTGCAATAAAAGAGACAGCATAAGAGATGTTTTCCGGAAGTAGTCTTTTCATGCATTCCTTCCTGTATTTATCCTAGGAGTCACAACTGGGTTAGATGTAGTAGATTCATCCGCATCCCTCTGACCTCTCACCTCAAGACCCCACCCCAACCTGTAAATCAAAACCACCCTGAGATGTCACCTCACACCTGTCAGAATGGCTTATCATCAAAAAGAACACCAAAAACACATTCTGGCTAGGATGTGGAGAAAAGGGAATGCTTATACGCTGTTGCTGGGCATGTAAATCGGGGAAGGCACTATGGACAACAGTACAGAGCTTTCTTAAAATACTAAAAATAGAACTATCATAAAACCCAGGAATTCTACCCCTAGGCATATATTCAGAAAACTCCCCAAAACACTAATTAGAAAAGATACATGCATCCCAATGTGCATAGCAGCATTACTTACCTTTGCCAAGGTATGGAAGCAACTTAAGTGTCCATCGGTTGATAAATATATAAAGAAGATGTGATGTAGATATACAGTGGAATACTGTGTCGTGCTTTGTTGCTCAGTTGTGTCCAACTCTTTGCAACCCCATGGACTGTAGCCTGCCAGGCTCTTCTGTCCATGGGGATTCTCCAGGCAAGAATACTGGAGGGGGTTGCCATGCTTTCCTCCAGGGGATCTTCCCAACCCAGGGATCGAACCCAGGTCTCCTGCATGGCGGGAAGATTCCATACTGTCTGAGCCACCCGGGAAGCCCACTCAGTATTAAAAAGGAATGAAATTTGCCATTTGCAGAAATATGGATGGTATTAGGCTAAGTGAAATAAGTCAGAGAAAGACACTGTAGGATATCACTTATATGTGGAATATAAAAAATGAGACGAACTCCTGAATGTAACAAAACAAAGCAGAGTCGCAGACGTAGGAAGCAAACTGGTGGTTACCAGTGGGAAGAGGAAAGGTAGACATAGGAGTAGAAGACAAAGATGTGCAAGCTGTTAGGTATGAAATAAACTCAAGGGATATACTGAGCAACATGCGGACTATAGCAAATATTTTAAAATAATTATGAATGGGGTGTAACCATTTATAATTATTTTAAAATAATTAAAAATTGTAATTACTACATTGCATACATGTAACATATAATATTGTATCTCAACTATACTTCAATAAAAAAAAAATTTCCCTACCCAATTTCAGGGTCCTGCTTCCACTCAACCCCACCCCCACAACTACAGGCTTTGTCCTGGCTTTGTACCTGTTATTCTTTCTCCTGACCAAAGCTAATTCCTTCACTGGTGACAGACTGTGCTGGGCTCCAGGAAAAATGAAAATTCCAGGTAGGGAAGTCCGTCTGTCCTCTGGCCCACTGCTTTGGTCCCCAATGGAGAGGTGACTCCCGAGTAGCTGAAGCCTCCACGATGGAGCACACTCAGCACCTGGGCTGGCAGTGGTTGAGAGTCCTTCATGGCATCATCCACTGAGAAAGTTCTGGTGCTGCCAGCCTGGGTCAGAGTTGGCCACCACCTTGCCCTGCCCAAGATTCTGTGGGGCAGGCCTCTGCTGGGACAAGAGGGTGATGGTGGTGAACAGGGCTTTCCCTGCCAATCCAGCCCCATCCCTGCCTTGTGGGATGGACAGGCAGAATCCAGGAGTCACTTGGGACCCCTGTGGGCAGCTGAGAATCCATCCCAGGGATGCGGGACAGCTTGTTTCCCCCCAGTATATGCTCTACTTGCAAAACAGAAAACCAAAGATAAAGCTATTTAGAATTTAAAGACAGAAACCTCAGCGCTGTTGCTGTATAACAAGGAAGCTTAAGACCTGGTGCTTGTGACGGCCTAGAGGGGTGGGATGGGGGTGGTGGGAGGGAAGCTCAAGAGAGAGGGGACATATGTATAATTATTCCTGATTCACGTTGTTGTATGGCAGAAACCAACACAGCATTGGAAAACATGGATCCTCCAATTAAAAAAAAAAGGATTAGAAGTATTAAAGTTAAAAATAAATCCAAACAAGCAAACTAACAAAAAACTCCTTTGCTCTCATTGAGAGCAAAGATCAGGTTTTCAGTTTCTTTGACCAAAGATAAGCTATTTGACAATGTTGAGAATGTCTCCTCTTGGTGTCCATGGACATCTCTCTTCTGGCTCCTTCTCCTGTGTTCTGGAGACCAGAGGTCTGATAGCAAGATGATGGCAGGGCTGTGCACCCCCTGAAGCCTCTAGAGTGAGATCATACCTTGCTTTTCCAGCTTCTGTGGCCCCAGGCATTCACTGGATGTGAGAGCATCACTCCAATCTCTGTCCTCACATGGCCATCTTCTCTCTGCATATCCCTCTGTCTTTACACGGTGTTATTTTATGTGGATTCCAGTCTATCAGATCAGACACCCACTCTACCTTAGTATGATCTCATTTATACACTTTGCAACCCTGTGGACCGTAGCCCACCAGGCTCCTCTGTCCATGGGATTTTCTAGGCAAGAATATTGGAGTGGGCTTCCATGCCCTACTCCAGGGGGTCTTCCTGACCCAGGGGTCGAACCCATGTCTCTTACATCTCCTGCATTGGCAGATGGATTCTTTACCATTAGCACCACCTGGTAAACCCAGTATGACTTCAGCTTACTTTAAATTACATCTGTAAACAACCTTATTTCCCAATAAAGTTTTTCACATTCTGAAAAACTGGGAGTTCGGTCTTCAATCTATCTGTTTTTAGAGATTACCATTCAAGCCATAACATGTAAAAGTAAAGTGATAGTGATTAAAAAAATGCACATCATTTAATTTCCCCAGCCTCAGTTTATTCATTTATATAATGGCTAGAATGATACTCGCTCTTCTTACCCTGTGTCTAAAGAACGTATTAACAGTAGATGTAGAAACCATTAGGAACTCAAATGCTTCACTGAAAGTACTGTTGCTGAAGCTGAAGCCCCAGTACTTTGGCCATCTGATGAGAAGAGCCAAAGCATTGAAAAAGACCCTGATGCTGGGAAAGATTGAAGGCAGGAGGAGAAGGAAGCAACAGAGTATGAGATGGTTGGATGGCATCACCGACTCAATGGACATGGGTTTGAGCAAACTCCAGAAAATAGTGAAGGGAAGCCTGGTGTGCTGCAATCCATGTGGTCACAAAGAGTCGGACATGACTGAGTGACTGAACAACAGCAAGGAACTCAAGCACACTTTGCAAGTATGAGGGTTTATTTTGATTATGATCTGATCCACTTTTATAGTTTTGTGATTGCTGGGCTGTGCATTCTCAGACACGCTGTGCCTCTACTCTCAGTTTGGAAGGCATGGCTTAGGGATTGTAGCGCAATTGCTTCTTCAGAATGTCTTGGCAACACCATGTATCCTAATTCTGATTACGTTTTCTCAGCCAGCAGGTACTGCAGGACTGTGAAACGGGGTGAGATTTTATGCCACATGGACAGACACATTAGAGGGGCAGCAGGAAAGGTGATCAGAGGGACCACGGCTCCAGGAAGACAGGGAATACAGGAGCTGGAGCCCATGGCTCCCTGCCCCCACCGCCGCCTGCTCTCACAACTCAAGTCACTTGATCATCCAGTCCTGATTCTGGTCCTTGGAAGTGTCAGACCCTTGGGCAATCAAATTTGAGCTGCTTTAAGAGCCTACATTGGGCTTTCCAGGTGGCTAAGTGGTAAAGAATCCACTTGCCAACGCAGAAGACGCAAGAGACGTGGGTTCAATCCCTGGGTCAGGAAAATCCCCTGGAGTAGGAAATGGCAACCCACTCCCACTCTTGCCTGGGAAATCCAGACTAGTTTTACAGCCACAGAGGCCACAGCTTGCTCACTTTGGCTCCTGAGCAGGCAGTCTGTGTAGTGCAGCAGCATCCATCCAGAGTTACCCACGGAGCAATGAACAAAGGTATTCTCACAGGACAAAGCTCTCTCCACAAGCAATTCTGTGGGAAAGCACAGCTTTCCTGGCTTGTATCACTCAACTGAGTCAATCAAGGTCTTAATCTTGGTTTCCTTTTCTGTAAAACAGAGATTTTCTAACTGTAGCAGAGCTTAGTGAACCATGATAAGAACAAATGGGATCAAGGACATTAGATATTTGTAAAGTCTTTGGCATGCATAAGGGTGGTGGTTCAAAGGCAAAGAATCTGCCCACCAACACAGGAGATGGAGGTTCGATTTCTGAGTTGGGAAGATCCCCTGGAGGAGATGGCAACCCACTCTAATATCCTTGCCTGGAGAATCCCATGCACAGAAGGAACTTGGCAGGCTACTGTTCATGGGGTTGTGAAAGAGCCGGATACGACTTAGCGAATAAACAACAAAGCATGCATGGGTGTATGTGCACACACACGAGTTCAACCGTCTGTGGACCTGCACATATAAAGCAATATAGTCATCACTTTTAAAAGAGCCAAGTGGAAGTAAAGCTGCTTGTCCAGCACTCTTTTCCCCATGTCTAACCCCTTTATTCCTCATCGTTTAAGACCATCTTTCAGCTGCTGACCTCTTCTCATATATAAATACGCTCTCTAGTACAACTGGGTTTTTAGTTGGCTTAATACAAGGAGGACTCTTCGGTGGCCAGAGCTGCTTAGTGATGGAGTGGAATGCCTCACAAAATGGCCATTATTATAAGGGATGTGTTAGCAAGAGCCTGGATAACCACTTGGCAGAAGTGCCCATTTTTAGTTATTTATTTGACAAATATTTACTGTACACTCACTATATACCAGGCATTGTACTAAGCACTGCAGAGACAAAAACAAATAAAACTCGTGGGTCTAAATGTTTGGCTGGAATTTTAGACTGGGGCTGTAGCTAACTGCAGCCCGCACCAGTATTCTTGCCTGGAGAATCCCCATGGACAGTGGAGCTTGGCGGGCTACCGTCCATAGGGTCACAAAGAGTCGGACACGACTGAGCCACCAGCGAAGCACGTACAGCACACGGCTAGCGGCTCTGCACGCGCCATGCTGTTTCTCACTCCTGTGCCTGTCAGTCCTGTGCCTGCTTGAATGTGTTTTTCTGCCTTATTCTGTTTATAGCTTAGTGCAGGCATCCCTCTCCCTAGAAAGTGATACCTAGATTGCATTGGTTTGGGTTCAGTCCCTTTTCCGCGTGTGCCCAGAGGACCTGGTTTTATCACTGTGGTTTATGATTCTTGATATACTGTAGATTTTGTGTGGTCCATTGGGATGATATTTTATTAATCTTAGTGTCTCAGCAGCTAGCAACAATGCTTGTCATAGGGTGGATATACAACTGTATTTGTTAATTAAAAGTGAAATGAGGACGCATCTGCCCAGATGATGACCAGATTAGGAGGGTTATTTTCTTTTATCCTTAGGGCATCCCACTTTTTAAAAAGTTTCTGTTCCTTTAAGTAATTTCTTAAATTATAAAATCAACATACATTCCTTAGAGGGGCTTCCCGGGTGGCTCAGTGGTAAAGAATCTGCCTGTCAATGCAGGAGATGAAGGACACACGGGTTTGATCCCTGGGTAGGGAAGATCCCTTGGAGGAGTAAATGGCAACACAGTCCAATATTTTTACCTGGAGAATCTCACGGGCAGAGGAACCTGGAAGGCTGCTGTCCGTGGGGTTGCAAAGAGTCAGACACAACTGAGCAACTGATTATGCATGTACATTCCTTAGAGAAGATTTGAGAAATCCAAAGTATGGCAAAACCAATACAGTATTGTAAAGTAATTCGCCTCCAATTAAAATAAATAAATTTAAATTAAAAAAAAAGAAAATTCCAAAGTAAGGAGATGATTAAGAAAAAGAAAATAGACTTGTAGTCCCTAAACACACTGAAAACATTTCTTTCTGACTATACTTTAAAATATTTTTTGTACGTGGATTAAAAAAAAACTATTACATATTAATTAATGTAGGTTATATGATGTAATAGAGAAATCTTCAATAGGTTGGCACAATAATTTGTTTTTTTTTCTTTAATGTAAAGTTCAAATGAGTGCTTCTGACTGGAAGGTGTTTCTGACTGGAGGGTGTCTCTCCTCCCAGTGATGATTCAGAGGCTCCTGCCATCTTGTGGCTCTGCCATCTTTGATCCAGGGCTTCCAGGAGTGTTGGCTTGAAGAAAAAGTACTGGAAGATCTTCAAGGGAACTTCTTACTAGAAGACATGGAAGTAGCCATGACACTTTCTCATTGTCTAGAACTTAGTTATAAGTTAGTAATCTTAAGTAATGAGTTAGTAATAATGGTCACTGCTAAGTCCAAGAAAGTCTATGCAATGCAGTATGGTTGAGAGCCCAGAAGGAAAAGGACATGCATTTGATGAACTTTTAGCAGCAAATTCAAATACTTCTCTAAATACATATTTTATAGGCTGTATTTTTAGTAAAAGTAATCATAAGCCTTGTCTCATTTTATTACATAATCCTTCTAAAAGGGGATAAAGATTATGTTCCTGAAGTTACAGATGAAGAATGTGAGGTGAAGCAACTTGCTTGAGGCCCCTCACCCAGTGTGTGGCAGAACCTGTCCTCAACTCTTCATCTTCAGACTTCTCTTGCCGTGCTTTGTGATGACATGCCTTCAGAACTGCAAAGGGATGAGAAAACCACTGCCATGATAGAAACCAAGAAGATAATTTAGAGACTATCTTAAAGCTTGACTGAGTAAGGAGACCAGTGATCAGATATCTCAAGACATTTTATATACATAAAAGAGAGAAAATAAACCAAAAAACTCCCAGCAAAAATGCAGTATGGAGGAGGCTTGTGGGCTGCAAGTGCTCAGAGTGTTCATCACTTATAATAAGTGGTTGGTTTGGCCCATGGCCACTGTTCTTTGAGTTAGCGTTGACCCTTGACAACTTAGATGACTTATTGGCAACATGCAAGACCCATGCCTGAGATTTCCAAGGAAAGAGAATTGGCTTTGCTTGTTTGTGAATGACAGCACTGACTCTTGGAACCAAGAAAATGTTTTGTTAGGCTGACTATTTCTCTTTCTCACAATATCCCATTTAGGGTCATGGGTTCTTGACATGTGCAAATACCTGGGAACATTCAGAATTCAACTAATATGTATTCGCTGGATTCTGTACATACATAAGGGTTGTGGAAGCTGGGAACATGTTTGTCAACACACAAGGCAAGGCTGCATTCTGCCTGTAAAACGATCTCTAGACGTGATATATGTATATTGAGTGCCCTGCTGTGACTAAGAGCTATCTAAAAAAGAAAAAATGTAGCCACCTCCTGAAGCATGTATAAATTGCTTTTTTAGACCCTATAAAATTTTAGCTCGCACCAAACATAGAACTTCATTCATCATCCTACAAGTGAGGACTGCCAAGGGAAGCCGGCTCTTCCTGAGTCCAAAGTGGCAACACTCCAGGATTGGCAGAAATCAAATGAATCATTTCCTGCTTTTAGTTTTAGATAAATAATCAGAAAAGATTGTCTAGATTATGATCCAAAAGCCATTTTTCATAACTCTGAGGACCGAGAATCCTTAAGAACTTCGTGTGGACACCCCCTTTTCTAATTAACTCATTGTACAGTATTGAAGAGATGGTAGATAAATCCCCCAAGTCCAAGTTAAACTTTTTAATGCAGTGAAGGCATGCGATCTCAGTTTGGAGACTATATGAAATGGGTCTTTTTCTTTCTGTAGTTTGATGCTTTGACACTGGGGTGTGGACCCTGAAGGGACTGTGCCTCTCAGGGTTAACATTCCCAGATATAGGAAGCAACTCACTTGGGAGGGCATTTTTCATATGCAAATTGACCCATCTAGAGCATGTATCCCCAGTCACCTCCTCTATAGGATCTCATACTCTGGTCCGTTATCTACCTGCCTACTCACTCCAGAGCCAGGTCCAGACAACTAAGGACAGCACCTGTGACCAGGCCAATCCTAAACCTGCTTACTCTGCCTCATCTGTTCATTTCTATGGAAATCACAGCACAGGCTGTTTCATGTGTTTCTCTGTCTCTGTCTCCTGACCAAACCTGGTGCTCCCCCGGAGGCCTCCTATGCTATGGCATGCCCCCTCTTCTTCAGATCCTTGATGGCCTCAGACTATCTTTACAATGGCAGTTGTTTCCATATTTGTTGGTCTCACCATACCTAAATCATAGTAAAATCTACATTGCAAAACAATGAGGTGAAAGAGCATAAAAACAGGACTCAAGAAGTTGGGTTCCAGCCTTGATTCTATAACTACTTTCCAGGGAGGTCTTGAATAAGTCTTCTAATTTCTCTGGGCCTCAGTTTTCTCATCTCTAAAATGAAGTCCCTGGATTCTCTGGGTGAATCCTAAAGTTTCTTTTAAATGCCCAGATCCTGTGAATTTATTCTTTTAACATGTGGTAGGCTATTTATTACACAGACTTGCCAATGATGTGATTTCTTCTTGGGAGCATTTACTGAGTATCTGCCATTTCACTGGCACCAAGTTGGGTCCAAAGATGGATAAGGTTAAAATCTTGCTTTTGAATGCATCATGCTACCTTCACACCTATAGAGTTCCAAGAAACAGGCCTGCTGGCTCCCCTGAGAAGACCTGCTATGCCCCAAAGGCACTGGAAAGCACACATGTTAAAGGATTAAACATCAGCTGAGAAAATACAGAATTAGCCTTGAATATATAGACTAGATATGATGATGAAATACCCTCAACTTCCTTTTTCCATTGCATGTATGCAAACATTCATAAGCTGCATAGTCAAATAAGAGTTACAGGGTGTCATTTGGCCTCAGAGGTTTCCATTTTGCCAAGTTTCTTTCTGATTTTTGGGGTTCTTAATGACTGAGTCTCTATGGTTGTACTCATTGCGCAGGCATTCCAGTTTCCTTAGGGAGATGCTTTTCATATTGATAGTACCTCCTGCCTATTGCTTCCACAAAGTATCATATGTTCTTTCAGCACTGTATTGGAGGAGATTTTCTGGGATTTCTGGTTTCTGAGTTTTTTTTTGGCAAGAGGAGAACAAATTCCATTCTGAATTCCACTTTTCAGAGTTTTCATCCATTGCATTCACCTCCTCCTGGGTTTATGTTTTCTTTATCTTCTGTGGCCTCCCCACTGGCATTAGCCACAGTTAAAACTTTCTATTGCTCCCTCACTGGGATTTCGCTGTTTCTTCTTTTCAGGTATACTTTCCTATGCCTCTAGCAGGGATAATATTTTCAAAAAATATTACAACAAGGTATTTTTCCTTCCCCATAAACTATGTTGCCTAGCAATTCCCTCCGCTCAATGAATCAATGCCATTCATTGCTTTGGGGAGATTGTGGCTACCAACTAGAACAAAGAATTCATTGCTCAATTTTGAGTTTCATACTAGATTTTTTTAAAGTGCACAGAGAGATAATAGTCTTGACAGCCTACCTTTCATGGAGAGAGATTTTTTCTTTCCTTTACTATAAATTCCCCAAACTTCCATTGACATATAAAAAAACAAGGCTGAGTGTCTGAGCTATATTTGCTCTTAGCCATCATGTAGAGAAGACAGGGCAGAATATGTAAGCTTGTTTCAACGTGTGCACTCAGCGGTCTCCGACTCTTTGCGACCCTGTGGACTGTAGCCCACCAGTCTTCTCTGTCCATGGGATTCTCCAGACAAGAACACCAGAGTAGGTTGCCATGTCCTCCTCAAGGGAATCCTCTCAACCCAGGGATTGAATCTGTGTCCCTTGTATTTCTTGCATTGCGCAGGGAAGCCCCAAGTTTGTTTAAAAGGAGGAGAAAAAATAATGCTGGTGTGGGGAGGAGAAGCAAGAGGTGAGGATGAAGATACTCCCTGGGGCTTGTTGAAAGCAGACCAGAGTGTGCAGTCTCTGAATCTCCACTCATATCGGTGAAGGTGAACACGCTGGATGAATCACTGATAGGCTGAGGGAGAAGCTCAATAGGCAGAGGGCTTGTTTCAATTTCCATTTCAACTTCTGGAAGGAGACTGTTTAAGTGTCCAACATGCACAAAAAGTGACTGCAGTCAAGCAACAGTGGGGCTTGGCTGAGGGCCGAGGGGGATGTGAGGTGGCACATTTGACTTCAGGTGACACGGAGGAATTCTGGAAGTTCCACGGTGACCCTCTGCAAGATGCGGAAGGTGGGAGGAAGTGAGAGAGACTAGAGGTTCTTGTAGGCATGGGCATGGGGCTCTGTAGGAGCTGTAGGATGGAAGAGCCCAGATAACCCAGCAGAGTAGATAAGGCAGTGGGGCCAGAGGCTCCAGCTTGGCAGCAAGGACAGAAATGGGGAGCATGCCACTAGGGGAGGGTGGCAGAGCTTCCCAGGGCAGTCACTCCAGAGAAAAGTGAAAGTGAAGTCGCTCAGTGTCCAACTCTTTGTGACCCCATAGACTGCAGCCTACCAGGCTCCTCCGTCCATGGGATTTTCCAGGCAAGAATACTGGAGTGGTTGCAGCAGGAATTTCCCCCTGCAGAAGCTCTGAAGGCAGAAGCCAGGGGTCAGAATTTCAAATAACCTTAAACCAGAAAGTCTGAACTCCCCTTAAACCAGAGGTTAGTCAACTAAGGGTGGCAACACAGAGCCCAGACACCTCTCTCTTGCTTTCATAGTTTTACAAAGGTTCCTAGTCATCCATCTATATGGAGAGGTGGGAGAAGCAGAAAAGCTCTGAGAGAGTGGCACTAAAACTCAGCATTTACCCCAAAGGGTTCAAGTTTACCTACATGATACCTGTATTATGTTCATTAATTGACTATACTTGTAGCATAAATACTTCTTTAAAAAATCTTGTATTTAGTGAAAGACAAAAGAGTCTGAAAGAGCACATGGAAATATACATCTGTACTTATAATTGCAATGAGGCCATATAGTCCAAGGGCATCATTCTACAGGCAGGAAAAGCTATAGGCATGATTTGATATCTGTGCTTTAGCAAGTCTTCCAGGTGATCTTAGACAACAAAGTTTTGAAAATTCACTATATTATATTGTAATCAGCAGTGTATACAGGAATTTATCTATTTTCTTCTTAAGGGTCATACAGAAGATTCATTTACGTGCCTTTAAAACAGAGATATGACTCTCTGTAAAATTAGGTAGATAAAGAGAGCATTTCTATGTCTAGTCTTTTCCTCAAAACCTACTGAAAACCATAAAAGAAGGTAAAACAGAGGGGGGAAAAATGCAAGCTTAAGTGGAAGCATATAGACTAACTGCTGGGAAATGTGGATGGGGTCAAAGAAGGGTCCTGAGCTAAGGGAGACACATCCATTCTCACAATGTGAGCAAGATTCCCCCAGAGGTCAGTGTCAAGGTCTTGGAAAGTCCAGCCAATGAATTTCTCACTGGTGCAGTGCACTGCAGGGCTGTACATAGAGGAGGTCCCTGTTTGATTCTGATGAAACAGCAGGGAATAAAACAGACAAAAGCCAAGGCACTCATGACCTAGTTGGAAGAGAGAGGCAGGAAGATAAACTAATAAACAGACTCTACTGACAAAGGCCCATATAGTCAAGGCTACAGTCTTCCCAGTGGTCACATATGGTTGTGAGAGCTGGACCCTAGAGAAGGCAGATGCCAAAAAAATTATGCTTTCAAACTGTGATGCTAGAGAAGACTCCTGAAAGTCCCCTGGACAGCAAAGAAATCAAACCAGTCAATCTTAAGGGAAATCAACCCTGAATACTTGTTGGAAGGACTGATGATGAAGCTGAAGCTCTAGTATTTTGATCATCTGACTTGAACAGCTGACTCATTGGGAAAGTCCTTGATGTTGGGAAAGATCGAAGGCAGAAAGAGAAGAGGGCATCAGAGGATGAAATGGCTGGATAGCATAACCAATGCAATGAACAAGAACTTGGGCAAACTTCTGGAGATGAAGAGGAACAGGGAGGCCTGACGTACTGAAGTCCATGGGGTTGCGAAGAGTTGGAGACGACTGGGTGACTGAACAACAACAATACATGATATTGTGTGTATGTTAGTTGCTTATTTGTGTCCAACTCTTTGTGACCCCATGGATTGTAGTCTGCCAGGCTCTTTCTCTCTCCATGGAATTCTCCAAGTATTCTCCAAGAATATTGGAGTGAGTTGCCATTTCCTTCTCCAGAGGATCTTCCAGACCTGGGGACTGAAACCAGGTCTCCTTCATTGCAGGCAGATTCTTTACCATATGAGCCACCAGGGAAGCTTAGAAAATAAGAAATGAGATGGAGAAAAATAAACCAGAGAAGGAAGATAGGGAGTATTAAGGGTACATGTGTGTACATATTCAGTCATGTCCGACTCTTTGTGACTCCATGATCTGTAGCACACCAGGCTCCTCTGTCCATGTAATTTTCCAGGCAAGAATACTGGAGGGGGTTTTCATTTCCTACTCCAATTAATGGTGAAGCATAGCCAAAATTGTACATGGGATAATTAGTAACATTATCTTAGTCTATTTGGGCTGCTATAACAAAATACTAGAAACTGGGTCACTTTTAAATAAGGGCAACTTGTTTCTCATACTGCTGGAGACTGGATGTTCAAGATCAAGGTGCTAGCAGGAAAGGGTGAGGATCTTCTTCTGGGTCAAAGACTTCTTATATCCCCCAGGGCTTTTTCGGGAGCCCTGATTCTATTCATGAGGCCCCACTCTCATGATCTAAGCTCCTCCCAAAGGTCCCTCCTGCCTTCAATACTATCACATGGTTAAGATTGCAGCATATACATTTTAGAGGGACACAAAGGTTCAGACCATAGCAGATGTCTTCACTTAACAGGATATTATTTTTAAAAAGACTAGAAGAAGGTGGGAAACATCTGGGAAATGAGGCTATCAGCAGGAATGAACAGCATGTGCAAATGGTCTGTGGTGCCTGTGCATATGCCTCCTGTGCAGAGGCTACAAGGAGGCCAGGAGGCTACAAGTGGGGCCAGGTGGTCTGAGCAAGGAGGACAGAGTCAGAGTGAGTCACAGGAATGAAGGGAGTAGGTCCTGTAGGCACGGCAGCTCACCAAGGGCTTTGACAGGTATTGAGTGACCCGGGGTCTCTAGATGGTTTTGAGCAGAGATGGACATGATGTAGTTACAATGTTGAGAAGAGAAGGTAGAGACTGATTCAGAGACCACTGCAACAATCCAGGTGAGAGACAATGGCATCAGTGGAGAAGGTGATGAGAAGGGATCAGATTCCAGATATTCAGTCTCACCTTCAGTTCAGTTCAGTTCAGCTGCTCAGTCATGTCTGACTCTTTATGACCCCATGGACTGCAGCATGCCAGGCTTCCCTATCCATCACCAACTCCTGGAGTTTACTCAAACTCATGTCCGTTCAGCTGGTGATGCCATCCAACCATCTCATCCTCTGTCATCCCCTTCTCTTTAATCTTTCCCAGCATCAGAGTCTTTTCCAATGAGTCAGTTTTCACATCAAGTGGCCAAAGTATTGGAGTTTCAGCTTCAGCATCAGTCCTTCCAATGAATATTCAGGACTGATTTCCTTTAGGATGGACTGGTTGGATCTCCTTGCTGTCTGAGGGACTCTCAAGTGTCTTCTCAAACACCTTACAGTAAGTCTCACTTTACAGTGTGAATATTCAGTGTACAAATAACACTGTAAAAGCTCTTGATAAAAAATCTCATTTTTTAAATGAGTAGTGAGTAGTGATATTGACACATTACATTTCAGGCGAAGGCAGCTCAGTATTTACTCAGCCAGCAGTCTCTAATCACACACCTTCATGTGTGTGAACAAAAGCGAGGAGTTAAGGATGGATCCAAGGCTTGTACACTGAAAGAATGGAGTTGACATCAAGTGAGATGGAAAGGGCTGTAAAAGGAAGAGGGGAGCATGGACATGGAGGTACCATAGGGCCTCAATTATGCAGTGCTGGATCTCAAACATAGTTAAATGGGTGGGAAGATGGTCAGCTAGATAGATTAGGATATGTGTTGAGAGGATGGTTGGATAAGTAGTCTAGAGTTAAGGGAATTAGCCTAAACTAGAGACATAAATTTTGATTTCATCAAGTTTAGATAAAGCTATGAATCTGTATGGAAGTAGAGTAAAGCAACTTTGAATGAGCCTTGGTGAAGAAGTTGGGGAGATACAGAGGATATAGGAAAAATAGAGCTATTGTATTATCCAGCAATCTCACTCCTGGGTGTGTATCAGGAGAGAACTATAATTTGAAAGGATGCATGCATCCCACTGTTCATTGCAGCACTGTTTACAATAGCCAGGACACGGAAAAAACCTAAATGTCCATCAGCAGAGGAATAAATGAAGAAGATGGGGTATGTGTGTTTGTGTGTGTGCGTGTGTGTGTATGTATATACAGAAAAAAAATATATACTTGCATAAAAATGAATGGACCTAGAAATTTTCCTATAGAGTGAAGTAATTTAGAAAGAGAAAGACAAATATTGTATAATATTGATTATATGTGGAATCTAAAAAAATGGTACAAATATACCTATTTGCAAAGCAGAAGTAGAGTCATAGAGGTAGAAAACAAACGTGGTTACCAAGCGGGGAAGGGAGACGGGATGAACTGGGAGGTTGGGATTGACATCTGTATACTACTATGTATAAAATAGATAACTGATGATGACCTACCGTGTAGCACAGGGAACTCGACTCAGTGCTTGTGGTGATCTAAATGGGAAGGGAATCTAAAAAAGAAGGAGATATGTGTATATGTATGGCCGATTCACTTTTCTGTACAGCAGAAACTAACATGATACTGTCAAGCACATATACTCCAATACAAATAAGTAAAAAGAGACAGCAAATGAGACCAGGGAGCTGCAGTTGGTGCGGGAGGAGGAAATCACAGGGACATGGGAGACAGGGAAGGAAGATGGCTTCAGAAGATGGAAGTGCCCAATGGTGTAGATGGGTCAAGAAAGCCAAGCACTGAGATTTAAGCATCAGATCTAACAATCAGGAGAACAGCTGACACTTTGCTAAGAAGTTGTTCAGTCATGTCCGACTCTTTGCAACCACGTGGACTGTAGCCTACCAAGCTCCTCCATCCATGGGATTTTCCAGGCAAGAATACTGGAGTAGGTTGACATTTATTTCCCAACCCAGTGATCAAACCCAGGTCTCTGGCATTGCAGGCAGACGCTTTACCGTCTGAGCCACCAGCGAAGCTTGATGACACTTCAACAGGGTATATTTATTTGGAGAGAGGGTTGGGGGTGAAGGCGGACTGAAGTAAAGATTATGAAAGTATGTCACTCAGTCATGTTTGACTTTTTGAAACCCCAGGGACTGTAGCCCACCAGGCTCCTCTGTCCATGGGATTCTCTAGGCTAGAATGCTGGAGTGGGTTGCCATTTCCTCCTCCAGGAAAGACTATGAAGACATACTCAAAAGAGTACAAATGCTCCAATTCTATTTATAGGACATTCTAGAAAAGGTATGTCTATAGAGACAGATCATTGGTTGCTAGCCTAGGGGCAGGGGGGAGAGATGACTGAAAAGGGGAATGAGGGAATTTTTGGGGGGTGATGGAGCTATTATAAGGCAATGGCACCCCACTCCAGTACTCTTGCCTGGAAAATCCCATGGACGGAGGAGCCTGCTGGGCTGCAGTCCATGGGGTCGCTAGGAATCGGACACGACTGAGCGACTCCACTTTCACTTTTCACTTTCATGCATTGGAGCAGGAAATGGCAACCCACTCCAGTGTTCTTGCCTGGAGAATCCCAGGGACGGCGGAGCCTGGTGGGCTGCCGTCTATGGGGTCGCACAGAGTCGGACACGACTGAAGCAACTTAGCAGCAGCATGGTAATAGTTACACAGTTATCCCCATATGTCGAACTCACAGAAAGACACTCCCCCCCAAAAGTGAATTTTTCTGTGTGTGATTTATAAATTATTATAAATTATAAATAGGAGATAACATGAATGGTCACAAAAAAGATAACAGAATAAGTACTGAGGTATGCACATCTTTTTCAATGATTATTTCCTGAGGGTATATTGGCAGTAGTGGGGTTGCTAGATCATATGACAGTTTTATTCCTAGTTTTTAAGAGAATCTCCATATTGCTCTCCATAAACCATCACAATATTGTAAAGTAATTATCCTCCAATTAAAAATAAAATTTAAAGAAAGATAGCAGAAGTAGAGAACCTAGAAACAGCGAGCACAGACACCTCTTTAAAGGGTTTTGCTCTGAAGATGAACAGAGAACTGAGGTCAAAGCATGAAAAGAAAGAAGGTAAATTCAAGGCTGGTTTTCTTTCAGTTAGAAAAAGGAAGCCTGTGGAGGAATTTGAAGTCGATGGGAATGAACCAATAAAGACAAGACTTTGATGATGTGGGAGAGAGGAGGGGACTTGCTAGCGTGATGTCCTTGCTCAGTTCAGTTCAGTTTAGTCGCTCAGTCATGTCTAACTCTTGGCCACCCTGTGGACTGCAGCACGCCAGGCCTCCCTGTTCATCACCAACTCCCAGAGCTTGCTCAAACTCATGTCCATTGAGTTGGTGATGCCATCCAACCATCTTATCCTCTGTCGTCCCCTTTTCCTCCTTCCTTCAATCTTTCCCAGCATCAGGGTCTTTTCTAAGGAGTCAGTTCTTCACATCAGGTGGCCAAAGTATTGGAGCTTCAGCTTCAGCATCAGTCTTTCCAATGAACATTCATTGGATTTCCTTTATGATTGACTGGTTGGATCCCCTTGCAGTCCAAGGAACTGTCAAGAATCTTCTCCAACACCACAGCTCAAAAGCATCAATTCTTCTGCGTTCAGCTTTCTTTATGGTCCAACTCTCACATCCATACATGGCTGAATGTTGAGTTTTAAGCCAGCTTGCTAGAGGACCCTAGAAGGATGAGATAGACTCAGAAGGATCAGAGGCTGGCTGGAGGCTGTTAATCCTTAATGGAGAATGCTGGGATTGGGTAGATGTGGTGGGAGGCAGGAATGTGCACAAATTCTCTTTTGACTGCTCTTATGTTTTCCATGAAGTAGGATGCCAGAGAGTGAGGAAGGGGGAAGGTATTGGGGTTTGGGGGAGAAAGGAGAAGATAGGAAACATTGGAGGGCAGAAAGTGGATGATGGGAAAATGTACCGTGATCCCTAGGGGACTGGAGCTAGGAGCTAAAGTGAGTTCAGAGGACATGATTCTGTGGTTTTATCCAGCCACTGAGAAAGAGAAGAGCTGGACAGAACCTGAATTGAGGTTTCGCCAGATGAGTACAAAATATAGTGAGAGGGGTAAGGATTGAGGGTGACTTCAAGGGGGTGATTTTAATGACTGGTCTCACCAACTCCAACTGTACTAGTTTCCTGCTATGGGCCGAATTGTGCTCCCCAAGAGTTATGTGTTGAAGCCTCAACCCCTCAATGTAATGGTATTTGGAAGGGGAGTCTTTGTATGGTAACTAGCTTTAGATGAGGTCCCTTGTGATGGAATTAGTGCCATTTCCAGAAGAGACACCAGAGAGCCTGCCATGTGTGGACATAGTGAGAAGCCACTGTCTGCAAGCCAGAAGAAAACTCTCTCCAGAAATTAAATCTGCTGGCACCTTGATCTTAAACTTCTAGCCTCCAGAACTATGAGGAAATAAATTCCTACTGTTTAAGGCACTCAGTCTGTGGTATTTTGTTATGGCAGACACCCTCTATATGCCAAACATGCCAAGTATACTCTTCACTGTACTTTCTGGCTCCTTTGCCGAGAATGCTTTTTAATCCTTACCTTCGTATCTTTCAAGATATTGCTGTTTTATCCATTTTTACTGGAGAATAATTGCTGTACAATTTGTGTTAATTTCTACTGTATAGCAGTGAATCAGCTATACGTATACATATATCTCCCCCCTCCCTTTTTGGATTTCCTTCCCATTTAGGTCACCACAGAGCACTGAGTAGAGGTCCCTTTGCTTTACAGTAGGTTCTCATTAGTTATCTATCTTATACATCATATTAATAGTGTGCATGTCAATCCCAATTGCCCGATTCATCCTACCTCCTCTTTCCTTCCCTCTTGGTTGTCCATATATTTGTTCTCTAATGTCATATGTTCAATTGGGATTTCCCTACTCATCTATTTAAAATCATAATTTCATTCCTTATAGAATACTCCTATATTTGCTATCTCTCATATCTTCTTTATTTTTCTTATAGTTGTAAGCTTCCTAACATTCTACATATCTTACTATTTTCATTTTAATCATCCATTTCTTTCCATTAGGTGGTAAGCTTCATGAAGGCAAGGGTTTTGGTCTTTGACTCGCTGTTACATTTTTCATGCTTCCAGCAGTGCTTGGCATATAACAGGCACTCAGTAAATATTTGTTGAACCAATGAATGAAGTCAGGACATTTTTACTATTTGACATTATGTCTGAATTAGAAATTGACATTCAGACATTCCACACTGTTGTTGATGTCTCTGTTGAATTTTGGTTTCTCTTCTTGGGTCCTGAAGCATTCCTTTCCTCTGCGGCTAAAGTCTCCTAGGTATGATTTTAGGTCCAGCCCACCTAACTTCTTAAGACTGTATATTGAGACAGTATAATAAGTGGTTCCTGTACAGAGCACTCATTAGAGAGAGTATCCAGGGTTCAGTTGATTCCAATTCCATTTTCATCTGTGGTTCTTTCTTGCGATTCCAAACTTGAGGTTGACTTTGGAACATCGTCTTTTTTGACTTCCCACAATATTTGCTCTAGACTAATGAAAAAATGAATGATCATAAATATAATTACTCTGAAGGCCTGAGGATATTTTTGGTACACTTGGAAGGAAGATGGGTTTGAAGGAAAAGTAATTGACAGCAGAGGATGTTAGGTATTTTTTTCTCTGTTGGGTACCAAAAATAAATAGCACTTTCATCTCCATTTAGGTTCCAAATACATGGAGAACTGAAAGTAAGGAATATGTCATATGAGGGTCAAAATATCACCTTAATGACTGCTGAAAGTTGAGGGGCTCCAACTAGTGTGAGGGTCAAGGAGGCATGCTTCCAAAATGAGGTAGACTTTTGCACACAATCACGGAGGTGGGTAGAGCTGGGTTCCTCCTGCAGCACGTGGGGGACCCTGGTGACATCTGAGACTATTGACTCCTCAAGGTCAACCTGCCCCAGAGGTATATCAGGACGCCAGGGCGATCATATTCAGGGAGCTCCCAGGACATTTATTATCTGTGGAAGGAGGATTTCCCAAATTTTTCTGTTCATAGGATCTTCTTTATCACATAGAGTCTTGTGAAGCTGCTGAAGCAAGGAATGCACTTTGAGAAATGCTAGTATAGATAATTGTGCTGGCTCCATCTCAAGAAAATAAACATCTCATGAAATAGCAGGAATGTTCAGTTCTTTCTGTGAAGTTCTATTTTAATATTTCCATTGGTGAACATTTAATGAACCCCTGTAACATGCCAGGCAGTGAGCTAGGTAATGGACAGGTACAGATAAGAGAGAGAAAGTCACAAAGACAAATATGACAAGCCCTCAGTTCAGTTCAAATCAGTCCCTCAGTCGGGTCCTCCTCTTTGTGAACCCATGGACTGCAGCACGCCAGGCTTCCCTGTCCATCACTATCTCCCAGAGCTTACTTAAACACATGTCCGTTGAGTTGATGATGCCATCTGACCATCTCATCCTCTGTTGTCCTCTTTTCCTCCTGCCTTCAATCTTTCCCTGCACCAGGGTCTTTTCCAATGAATCAGTTCTTCCCATCAGATGGCCAAAATATCGGAGCTTCAGCTTCAGAAATCAGTCCTTCCAATGAATATTTAAGACTGATTTCCTTTATAATTGACTGGTTTGATCTCCTTGCAGTCCAATGGACTCTCGAGAGTCTTCTCCAACATCACAGTTCAAAACCATCAATTCTTCAGCGCTCAGCTTTCTTTATGGTCCACTTCTCACATCCATACATGACTACTGGAAAAACCATAGCTTTGACTAGACGGACCTTTGTTGGCAAAGTAATATCTCTGCTTTTTAATATGCTGTCTAGGTTGGTCATAACTTTTCTTCCAAGGAGCAAGCATCTTCTAATTTCATGGCTGCAGTCACCATCTGCAGTGATTTTGGAGCCAAGAAAATAAAGTCTATTACTCTTTCCATTGTTTCCCCATCTATTTGCCATGGAGCGAGGGAACCAGATGCCATGATCTTCGTCTTCTGAATGTTGAGTTTTGTACCAACTTTTTCACTCTCCTCTTTCACTTTCATCAAGGGGCTCTTTAGTTCTTCTTCGCTTTCTGACATAAGGGTGGTGTCATATGCATATCTGAGGCTATTGATATTTCTCCCAACAATCTTGATTTCAGCTTGTGCTTCATCCAGCCCAGCATCTCATGACAAGCCCTAGCTTTCAAAGAATCTCTGATGTAAGTGGGTAAGATGGACACATAAACTTTTAAGACCACCTGTAGGTACAGTTAGAAAAGATGTTACTCTGTGCTGTGAAGAATACCTCCAACTTTAGGTCATGGGCTAAATGACTTGAATAAAGGGGAGAAAATTCTCTTGAGTTTGTTTCTTTGTATGATCTTGACTCCAAAAATGGAAAGTAATGTTGGAAAATATTTACTTATTTAGTTGTACCGGTGAGCTGAATTTTACTTAGTGAAGAAATTTTTAATGCACTAAAAAAAAATAATCAGATGAAAACATGAAGTCACAGTGGACTCCATCTCTTGTAACATGTGGGCCAAAGTAATGCAGAATAAACAAAGGAATCTGAGTTCAAATTCCAGCTTCAAGAATAACTGGCTATGTGATTTGGGCAAATCACTCAACCTCACCCCAACTTAACTTGCCTTTCTGTACGATAGGGGTAATTATGACAAAGTCTTCATAACTTCTAGTATCTTGCAGGGCAGGTTTAAAAGAAAGGATGTGAAATTTACTCATTTAACTCTGATATGCTAAACTAAAGTAGATACATCATTAAATGCTTATGAAGATTTCTGGGACTGGGGTGTGGAAAGCATTTACAACCTTATTTCATATCCTTAACTCTGAATTTTGAAACAGACTGCTAATACATAGATAATATTCATCTCAGCCACTTTCCACTTCTCTCCTAAATTTTGGGGTAAGGTCTATGACTTTTTAAAGAGATGCCTCTAATATGTGGATCATTTAAAAAGCACAGAAAAGATTGCACTAAAATCCTATGAAAAAAAGATGCCTAATTTTAAAATTGAAAAATTTTTGATGCATTAATATTAAAAAACAAACCACCAAAAACTAAAAAAGGCCTCTGGAAGGAGAGATATTTTACTCAAAATATCAGCATGAAGAGATTTTTATGGCTGGTTGAAAAAGTCCTTAAATTAAGGGGTTGTAATGGAAAGTCTGACAGGCTTAAATAAGGCAGTTCAAAAATATATTCTTAACACTTAACACATACCATACATGAAATGTATTTTTAACATGCTATATGTTTATTACAGATTAAATACTTAAAAATGGAAAAACAGCCCAAATGTTTCTTAAATATTTGCTTAATATAGTCAGAACACATTGAGAATTGTAACCGTGAAGAGTACACGTTAAGTGTTTAACTAACATCAAATGCAATAAAATGTTTCATTTGAAATGTTAAGCAGGCGATAAAAATGCCATGTGAGACGACAGATTACAGTTTCACCCCCAATTTTCTCTAATTAAGGTGAGACTATGAAGAGTCACTTGATTGGCTGGCCACAAGTCCTGAACTTGTGAGTATCATGGATTGATTTCACCTTCATCTGTTTTTCCTCCGAGGGTCGCTTTTACAAGCATCTAAAGGATATTGCTTCCTCTGGGAAGCCCTTCCTGACTGCTTTCAGGAGAGGTTAGGACATCTTTTCTGCGTCTTGGACCAATTTGTGTGACAGTATACGGCAACACATTTCATCTCACTAAACTGGACATAGTGCTAACTCTATTTTTGCTGGCTGTGTGACTTTGGGCAAGTTACTTAACTTCTCTGTGCCTCAGTTTCTTCTCTTGTGAAATGAAGACGATTATAAGACCTTGTTCATTGGGTTGTTGCGAGAATGAAATGAATTGAAATGTGCTTAGACCAGGTCAACACAAAGAGTTAGTCCAACCCTTAACATGTATCCTTCATTCTAAAATTTGCAATGTGTTCTGCTTATAGGAAGCAAATAGCTAAGAAGTATCTGGAGTCCCCTTCATTTAAAATTACTTAATGCACAATAAACACATAATATATTAAAATCCTTTGTCAATGTATATGTAGTTAGGTTGTTTTTTTTTTTTTTTTTTAAGTTTTGAGACTATCTAATCAAAAGTTCAATTCATCACCCCCAGGAGACTGTCATTTTCATCATGGCATTTCCTGCCAGTATGTTATGGGGGCTCAATAATTGTGTACTGAAAAGATAAGAGAAAGGATAAATGAATGTAGGCACCATAGTAGATATATGATTTCCTAAACAATATGACTAGATTTTGTTCTAGAGCTTCAGACATTCCTTATTTTTTCATATATTCCTGATTAAACACCATTAATTAGAGAAACCACTTATAAGTTGCAAAAGGCTTGCCTTTTGAACCCAAAACCCCAATGTAATTAACGTGTTCATAAATTAATGTTTCAAGCAAAGCAAATGGAAATAAGTTTTGGCAACTTCTAAAGATACTGGGAAAATACTTCCTAATCCCGTGACTCTGGCCGGTTGTATAAACCCACTGTGCCTTCATTTCCTTATCTGCACAGTGAGAGTAATAACATATCTACTAACACAAGCTAAATGAATTAACATGTAGCAAGTGCTTAGAATGGTGCTTGGCATGTAGTAAGTGCCCAACTAGTGTAGGGTAATGTTATTAGAATAATCATTCTAATTATTTATAATTCTGTAAGTAATAATTATAATAGGTATAATATGTTAAATGCCTTACAACAAAGTGACTTTATGATTGTTTAGAACACTGAAGATATTCTGTCCAGCTTTGCTGTCATATATTTTCATTCTTGTCCCATATATAGCTTTGTCCATATGCTCCTGGAAAGAGAGAGATGTGTACTTTAATTTTACTGGTGCTCTTCACAGTCCGTGCCCGTGACTCTGATTGGCATAGCTTCTGGAAAGATGGCTGCATTCCCCTGCCTCTTCCACCCACTGGACCAGTACTGCCATGGAGAGAAAAGCCAGAAGGTCATCTTCCTAGAGGAAAAAAGCTTCCTAAGATAACTGATCAAAAATTTCCCTCCCTTTTTCTGAAGGAAAATATTGGTGGCTTAAAAAAATTAAAAATGAAACAGGTAATTGAGTCCAGCTGGCTCAGCTGCCAATGAAAGTCTGTCTCTTAAAGCCACTGTGGCTCCGAGTACTCGGAAATTAATGGTGTGGAATTAATATGAAGTTTATGGCAATTTTGCACATGAGTGCTTTTAACACTGATCTCAGATTTGGATATTGTTGGCATTGCCTTTGAACGCATCCTTTTACCTCTGCATCACTAATAGACCCATTATTTAGAAAATTTCAGGATTTACCCTCATTTTTGGTAAATAATTACAGTTTGTAACTAAACTCTTTCCTCAAATTTCTGTGTTACTGTTTAAGAAGACTTTCTGCCCTTTATTTCTTTATCCTGAACATATGAGTGAGTTTTAGGACTGTGAGCAAAAAATTAAACCGCTTTTCAGTTCAGTTCAGTCACTCAGTCGTGTCCTACTCTTTATGATCCCATGAATTGCAGCACGCCAGGCCTCCCTGTCCATCACCAACTCCTGGAGTTCACCCGAACTCATGTCCATCGAGTCGGTGATACCATCCAGCCATCTCATCCTCTGTTGTCCCCTTCTCCTCCTGCCCCCAATCCCTCCCAGCATCAGAGTCTTTTCCAATGAGTCAACTCTTCACATGAGGT
>NW_011494951.1:6945046-6949807 GCF_000754665.1 Bison bison bison | reverse complement strand
AGAATGGACTGGTTGGATCTCCTTGCAGTCCAAGGGACTCTCAAGAGTCTTCTCCAACACCACAGTTCAAAAGCATCAATTTTTCAGTGCTCAGCTTTCTTCACAGTCCAACTCTTACATCCATACATGACCACTGGAAAAACCATAGCCTTGACTAGACGGACCTTTGTTGGCAAAATAATGTCTCTGCTTTTGAATATTCTATCTAGGTTGGTCATAACTTTCCTTCCAAGGAGTAAGCGACTTTTAATTTCATGGCTGCAGTCACCATCTGCAGTGATTTTGGAGCCCCCAAAAATAAAGTCTGACACTGTTTCCCCATCTATTTCCCATGAAGTGATGGGACTGGATGTCATGATCTTCGTTTTCTGAATGTTGAGCTTTAAGCCAACTTTTTCACTCTTCTCTTTCACTCTCATCAAGAGGCTTTTGAGTTCCTCTTCACTTTCTGCCATAAGGGTGGTGTCATCTGCATATCTGAGGTTATTGATATTTCTTCTGGCAACAGCTTTTAGAATCCAGCTAATCATTCCTCAAATGAGTCTGCTTTTAAGGAAAGTGTAAGGAAGGCCATGGGCTTGAATTTTTAAAATATTTTATTACAGTATAGTTGATTTACAATGTTATGTTAATTTCTGCTGTACAGCAAAGTGAATCAGTTATACACACACATATATTCACTCTTTTTTAGTTTCTTTTCCCACATTGGTCACTAGGATTAATGAATTTGAAATACTTTACCTAATACATACTTGACAAAATTGATGAAAGACCTTTGGGAACTGTAGTGTGTATATACATTACAGATTTTTTTGAAATAACAGTTTTGTTGAGATATAATCATATACCATAAAATTCACCTTTTTAAGGTGTACAGTTTAGTGGTTTTCACTCTATCCACAGAGCTATGCATCATTATTATCTAATTTCAGAGCAACTTCATCACACTCTACAGAAACCCCATGTCTTTAACGTTCACTCCCCAGTCCTCTCTCTCCAAGCTCCTGGCATCCAATAATTTATTTTCCATTTCTCTGGACTCCTCTAAACATTTAATATAGGTGAAATCATATAATATGTAGCTTCTTTCACTTGGCATGTTGTCAAGTCTAAAGTTCAGCCAAGTTGCAGATGTATCAATAACTCAATCCTTTTCTTTAAGGTATAATATTCAATTTAATGGATATACCACAATTTGTTTACCCATTCATCAGTTGATGGCATTCAAATTGTTTTTCTTTTTTTCTCTTTGGCTCTTGTGAATGATGCTACTATAAACATTTACATACAATTTTCTTTTTTCCTGTGGACTTGCGGTTTAATTTCTCTTGGGGTAAATACCTAGGGATGGAATTGCAGAGCCATATGTGAGAGACAGTATACAAATAGAAAGTGACTAGAGCATCCATAAAAACAGAACCTGGACCCATAAGCTGAAGAAATATGTCCAGGAAATCAATCTTCTCAACTATTAAAAACAGCTCAGCAAGCCAGCCTGCTCTAAGATGGTTCTCTTCGGCAATAATCTGGGAGCTTAAATAATAGCTTCTGTAATAATCAACCCAGTTATTAATCAGGACTTGATGAACAGCTAACAACTTTCCTAACTTTTGTCCTGGCTTACAATGCAGGACCAACCAGAGAAAGCCATATTATGTGCCCCCCCAAACCACTCTTAGAGGATGCTAGGCTTTTAGTTATTCTGCCTGCAGCTTCTCCAGGCCAACAACTTGCAGTCAGTGCAGTCTTTTCTCCTACGAAGCTTTCACACTTCTTTGCCTTCCTCTGAGTCCGCCAGAACATGAGTGATGGAAGCTGACTCTGTTGGTATACCAAGTTCTGAATGAACAGCCTTTGATTTTCACATTTAGTTGATCTTCATATATTTCCATATGCATTAGCTCTGTGTCTATTATTTTGAGGAACTGCCAAGCTGTTTTCCAAAGTGGCACACATGCCACAGATTTTAATTCTCTTTTTCCTTACCATTGGTGCAAGCCAAGGGTGAAAGAGGAATAATGCAGAGTGACTGAGTATGCTGGAGCAAATGGTTTCATCGTGGTGTTGTTTCATTCACGTGGTGGACAAAAGAACTGGCTTCACACTTGGGAGTCATAATGCAGCCTTGAGGAACTTCAGGTGGAGATGTTTAGAAGTTAGCTGAAAATTCAGTATTGAAGGTCAGGAGAATAGCCCAATGTGGAGAGAGTCAGTATCTTCTAGATCTTTCTTAAAGTTTCATTTGCTTTTCCAAATTGAAAACAAACAAACAAACAAAAAAAACAACACAACTATCTTCCCAGATAATACTTGTTTTAACTCTAACATGTAGACATTTGTTTCCCTATTTTTTTAAATAGAGATTTTGGTCCTTTTATGCCTACTGATGTATCCCAAGTAATCAGAACAGTTCCTGGCACTTAGTAGGTGCTCAAAATATTCTTGCTGAAAGAGGACTCTTTTTAATTTGCCTATATTCTATGGGAGGTAGCTCCTTGGTGACAGAGCTGGAATCCAGCATCAGGTCATTTAGTTCCAAAGGCTGCATGTTGCTCTGGCTCTCCCACATTGTCTCCAGTTTCTCTGTCACTCCAAAGAGGGGACTGTATCAGATCAGTTTCATGAACTGGTGCTCTGCCTGCAGAAGTTGATTCATCTCTGGGTTCGTTGATTTTTTGCTCAAATGCCGAATGAGAAAAGTTAAATAAGTTTCTTTAGGACTTCTCAAAGTCTCTCACATATTAAGGAACTCTGTGAATCACCAAGAGAGTAAGTAGTAGATTTGTCTCTAGGGTTATCCCATCTCCACCCTTGTCTGCGTGTAGCATGTATTAACATGTCCTAGGAATTCAGTATTAGAGTATATGGTCTCAATTTTTAAAGTTGCTTTCCACTGGTTCCTTCTAACCCTATAATAGGTTGACTTGAATTGTGGCAAAAGAACACATTAAGGTCAAATCTTATTATAGAAAATATGGTTAAAAAATTACTATAACCCAAAGGTTTTAAAGACCTGGCCATAGGCCTAGAGTAATAGGAGTTTGCTGATTTCTTTAAAGAGAAATTCACTGCTACAAATAATTTAGTATAATAAATGCTTTTCTCCTGCCTTATGTTTTACAATAGAAGGGGAAAAAAAAAAAAAACTAGCCCCTTGTTGTGTGGTATTTACTCTCAAAAGAGTATTTATTGAATGCCTCCCAAGCACTGCAGCGCCCTGTGGAAACACCAAGGTGGGCTGACCCAGGACTCTAGCCCTCCAGATATTTATAATTTGTGAGAGTGTTGAACAGTATGTAGAGTTATAGAGTTAGTGGCAAACTGCCCCCTCTATTAGAAAATTATTCAAGACCACATTTGTAAAAGAAAAGATTATTTGGGCTTGATGACCAAACAGAGTAGGTTACAAGCTTTCTGAGGACAGCACAATGTTTCTGCTGTCTCTGACTGTGCGTGGCCTGGGGTGACAGAGTGGGTTGTAGGGAGGCAGTTCTGCAGGTCACTACCAGCCCAGCTGTGTCTCTACCCACTCTTTGGTCCAAGAAACTTTCCAACTGAGTCTGTTCAGGGGTCGATTTGAAAACGCATTTCGCCTCAGCTCCTGCCAGTCATCTTCAACTGGCTAACTCCTCCTCAAGGCTTAAGGGAAATGAAGAGTGTTGGCTCTCCATCAAGTTCTCATCCTGGAACCACAGTTCTGCCACTTCAGCTTTTTCAAACCTCTCTAATTCCATTGTGTTTGATCTATCATCTATCAATCTACCTACCTACCTACCTGTCACATATGATATATATGATATTGCATATAAATATATATTTATTATGATTTCTATATTGCATTGGAAAAGGAAATGGCAACCCACTCCAGTATTCTTGCCTGGAGAATTCCATGGACCGAAGAGAAATCTGGTGGGCTACAGTCTGTGGGCTTGCCAAGAGTTGGACACAACTGAGAGACTAAGCACAACACACATATATTGCATTATATATGCATATGATATATATATATGTATATTTATAATGCAGAGAAATAGAGGAAAACAACAGAATGGGAAAGACTAGAGATCTCTTCAAGAAAATTAGAGATACCAAGGGAACATTTCATGCAAAGATGGGCTCGATAAAGGACAGAAATGGTATGGACCTAACAGAAGCAGAAGATATTAAGAAGAGATGGCAAGAATACACAGAAGAACTGCACAAAAAAGATCTTCATGACCCAGATAATCACGATGGTGTGATCACTGACCTAGAGCCAGACATCCTGGAATGTGAAGTCAAGTGGGCCTTAGAAAACATCACTACAAACAAAGCTAGTGGAGGTGACAACATTCCAGTTGAGTTATTTCAAATCCTGGAAGATGATGCTGTGAAAGTGCTGTACTCAATATGCCAGCAAATTTGGAAAGCTCAGCAGTAGCCACAGGACTGGAAAAGGTCAGTTTTCATTCCAATCCCAAAGAAAGGCAATGCCAAAGAATGCTCAAACTACTGCACAATTGCACTCATCTCACACGCTAGTAAAGTAATGCTTAAAATTCTCCAAGCCAGGCTTCAGCAATACGTGAACCCTGAACTTCCAGATGTTCTAGCTGGTTTTAGAAAAGGCAGAGGAACCAGAGATCAAATTGCCAACATCCACTGGATCATGGAAAAAGCAAAAGAGTTCCAGAAAAACATCTATTTCTGCTTTATTGACTATGCCAAAGCCTTTGACTGTGTGGATCACAGTAAAGTGTGGAAAATTCTGAAAGAGATGGG
>NW_011494951.1:6944233-6944946 GCF_000754665.1 Bison bison bison | reverse complement strand
TGAAAGAGATGGGAATACCAGACCACCTGACCTGCCTCTTGAGAAACCTGCATGCAGGTCAGGAAGCAACAGTTAGAACTGGACATGGAACAACAGACTGGTTCCAAATAGGAAAAGGAGTATGTTAAGGCTGTATACTGTCACCCTGCTTATTTAACTTATATGCAGAGTACATCATGAGAAACGCTGGGCTGGAAGAAGCACAAGCTGGAATCAAGATTGCCAGGAGAAATATCAATAACCTCAGATATGCAGATGACACCACCCTTACGGTAGAAAGTGAAAGTGAAAGTGAAAGTGAAGTCCCTCAGTTGTGTCCTACTCTCATGGACCCCATGGACTGCAGCCTTCCAGTCTCCTCCATTCATGGGATTTTCCAGGCAAGAGTACTGGAGTGGGGTGCTATTGCCTTCTCAGGGTAGAAAGTGAAGAGGAACTCAAAAGCCTCTTGATGAAAGTGAAAGTGGAGAGTGAAAAGTTGGCTTAAAGCTCAACATTCAGAAAATGAAGATCATGACATCTCGTCCCATCACTTCATGGGAAATAGATGGGGAAACAGTGGAAACAGTGTCAGACTTTATTTTTTTAGGCTCCAAAATCATAGCAGATGGTGACTGCAGCCATGAAATTAAAAGACGCTTACTCCTTGGAAGAAAAGTTATGACCAACCTAGATAGCATATGGAAAAGCAGAGACATTACTTTGCCAACAAA
>NW_011494951.1:6928042-6944133 GCF_000754665.1 Bison bison bison | reverse complement strand
TGCCAACAAAGGTCCATCTAGTCAAGGCTATGGTTTTTCCAGTGGTCATGTATGGATGTAAGAGTTGGACTGTGAAGAAAGCTGAGCACTGAAAAATTGATGCTTTTGAACCGTGGTGTTGGAGAAGACTCTTGAGAGTCCCTTGGACTGCAGGGAGACCAACCAGTCCATTCTAAAGGAGATCAGTCCTGGGATTTCTTTGGAAGGACTGATGCTAAAGTTGGAACTCCAATACTTTGGCCACCTCATGTGAAGAGTTGATTCATTGGAAAAGACTCTGATGCTGGGAGGAATTGGGGGCAGGAGGAGAAGGGGACGATAGAGCATGAGATGGCTGGATGGCATCACCGACTCAATGGATATGAGTTCGGGTGAACTCCAGGAGTTGGTGATGGACAGGGAGGCCTGGTGTGCTGCAATTCATGAGGTCGCAAAGAGTCAGACATGACTGAGCAACTGAACTGAACTGATACATATAATATATATATATATGTATATATATATATATATACATCACTGTATATGATATATATGGAAGGCTGCTGCTGCTAAGTCGCTTCAGTCGTGTCCGACTCTGTGCGACCCCATAGACAGCAGCCTGTCTATGCTCCCCTGTCCTTGGGATTCTCCAGGCAAGAACACTGGAGTGGGTTGCCATTTCCTTCTCCAATGCATGAAAGTGAAAAGTGAAAGTGAAGTCCCTCAGTCGTGTCCGACTCTTAGCGACCACATGGACTGCAGCCCACCAGGCTCCTCCATCCATGGGATTTTCTAGGCAAGAGTACTGGAGTGGAGTGCCATTGCCTTCTCTGTATATATGCATATATTTACATAAATATATAAATGCATATATTTATATAAATATATAAATGCATATATTTATACATACATGCCTGGAAAATCCCATGGACGGAGGAGCCTGGTAGGCTGCAGTCCATGGGGTCGCTAAGAGTCAGACACGACTGAGCGACTTCACTTTCACTTTCACTATGTACATAAATGATTTATATATATAAATTTTCATGGCAAGTTTCATGATTAAATCACATATATCTGGAATTTAAATTATGATATGAATGAACTTATAAATGAAACAGAAGGGCTTCCCAGGTGGCGCCAGTGATAAAGAACCCACTTGCCAATGCAGGAAACATAAGAAACGTGGGTTCAATCCCTGGGTCAGGAGGATCCCCTGGAGGAGGGCATGGCAATCCACTCCAGTATTCTTGCCTGGGGAATCCCATGGACAGAGGAGCCTGGCAGTCTATAGTCCATAGTGTCGCAAAGAGTCACATACACACATGAAACAGAAACAGATTGACAGATACAGAGAACAGACTTGTGGTTGCCAAGGGGAAGGGATGAGGGAGGGATGGACTGAGTGCTTGCAAAGTCCCAAATCCAGTATCTACCAGTGGGTGGCAATTGATTTTACTCTGGGGTTAGACCTGCAGCCTCCACCATGGCTTCTGGGCTCCCCTCTGCACAGTCTCTCTCCAGCCCACCTGCTGGGCAGAGGAGGAGTCTGAGAGCTGGTCCCTCCGAATCAGAGCCCCCTTCCCCTTCTGGTTGGGTCATTTTGTCAAACCAAACTTCTGCTTGTTTTTTCCTTGCTTTAGTTTCTTTGCACTTATCTTATTAGGATCCCAGCTCATCTAGACCAGAGTTCTCTGCCAAATGTGTGTCAGCATTCAAATCAGGCAGGGCTCTTTCAGCTGAAAAGTGACAGAAAACACTTAAATTAGCTTGAGAAAATAATAGTCATAGTAATAGTGGTGATGATGATGTGATGGTAATAATGGTAGGAAACAAGATACAAACCTGAGAAATCATCACATCAGTGAGGGATGCGAATTAGATGAGGGAGATTCTGTCCCTCCACATTTTGGCTTTGCTTTTCTCCTATTTTAACCTCATGTTTAGATTCACTCTTTCCCCCAAGGTAGCAGAGATCATTTCTGAGAGGTCTAAGCTTATAACATTGCAACAAATAGCAATTCCAGAGAATAGAATGCATCTCTCTCTTTCCCATCATCTGTATCAATCTCCTAAAATTACTCTAATTGGCCCAACTTGGGTCCCCCCAGACTCATCATTATTCCCAGTCTTGGCCAGTCATGGCTATACTTCTTCACAGCTGGGAAGGTGAAATCACGTGATTGATAGCCCCATGAGGATCGTACGGAGCAGGGGAAGGACAATGTCCCAAAGAAAGGGAGTGAGTCAAAGTCACTCAGTCGTGTCTGACTCTTTGCGACCCCGTGGACTATACAGTCCAAGGAATTCTCCAGGCCAGAATACCGGAGTGGGTAGCCTTTCCCTTCTCCAGGGGATCTTCCCAACCCAGGGATAGAACCCAGGTCTTCAGCATTGCAGGCGGATTCTTTATCAACTGAGTCACAAGGGAAGTTGGACAGAAAAATAGCAGGTGTTCATGATGTAGACCCCACCTTATCTCGCTTTTGTACTGACTTGGAGTTATAAGTCTTTGGATTTCTGGTGATGAGAATGGTTTGGATCCTATAATAGCTGTTCTTTCTGGATGTCATGATTTGGGCACGCCTGGCTGGCCTCACCAATTTTGCTTGGGTATCTTTATGGAAAGAAGCCTCTTCATGGCTTTCATTAGATCTTCAAGCATGTCCAGGCCCTGACATGTGTGAAAAACACTCCCTAGAGTAGATTTCCACATGAATTCCTAAGTGCTGTGTGTCAAGTTTGTTCCTGGGTGCTGCGGATGTGACAATATATAAGCACCTCCGGGCTTGGTGGGATTTCCCCCTCCTTTATGGTCCTCTGTTACTGGTGCCGGGTCAGCAGGAGACGTGAGGAGAAAGTTAGCTTTAGGGAGACAGAAGGAAAGTTAGAAAATCCAGTGGGAGTTTGCAGCAGAAAGAGTCAGAGAAACAAATAAAGATATGGGATTGGGGAGAGAGAACCATCCATACAGTGCTAGATGGCATAAGTGGTCTAAATTGTGGTCTTATTGTGGGGACACCTGAATGCCCATAGAGGACTCATTGGACAGGATTTCCGAAATGTGAATGTCCTTTGACATTACACAGAGGAGGAAACCGAGGTGCAAGAAAGGTGAAATGACTTACTCCAGGACTGTGATCCAGGAAGGCAGAAGCCAAGAGAGAATTCTTTTCTCCTGACAGCCCAGCTCGCTTTCTGCCATTAGACGCTGTGTTGGGATCTCCTGACAAAGGTCTCTATGAGCCTTTGTGTGCCCGACTAAAGCCCATTGTTCTTCAGTCCTTCCTGTATCGACCCTTTCACGTGGTCAGCTCCTGGAGAACTGGGTGGATTCAGCAGAAGCCAATGACCCAGGAGTGAAGTGTGCAGATACCAACGAGAAGCTGAGTGTGTAACCAAGGACTCGATGAGGCTGGACGTGGCTTCTCGCACAGGCTCCCCAATCTGGACAACCTCCCTGGATGCCTTCCACCAACAGAACCCCTCTAGACACATTTCCACCAGGGTCCTCTGAGGGAGTCAGGAAGAAATAGCACGCACTTTTGACAGTCCTGGTCTTGTTCCAAATGAGAATGCCTGCTGTAGAGTAATGCAGATGGCTTTTGCCTATTTGTGCCAAGAAATGTATGCCCCGCCTCCAAAATTACAGAATTATTAGTCCTTGAAAATGCACTGCTTCTGCTCCCTCCGTAGCAATTCAATCCAACTCAATTAAAACATCGTGGCAGCCTCCACAAGGGCACAGATGCCCTGGAAAACGATTTTGGGGTGTTTTCTCTGGCTGTGAATAGTTCTTCAATGTGGAGGCGACCACACACGTGCTTAAAAATGAAAACAGTCCTGATGGTAATGGAGCGATTCAATCACACTAACTTGCATTTCAAGCACAATTTTCTTTTAAGGAGGTTAAATTTTAGTTGGGTTGATCATGAGCAGATATAATCTAGGTTTTGTCTTGCTGCTAAGCTCTCTCTCTTTGCTCACTATCTTCCACTAATGCCTTTCCTCCTATGTTTGACTGCTTCTCTCTTGCTCCTTAAGATCTCTGTGTTACTGACTCACTCTGATGGCAGAATAACTGAAGAGAAGCTGTAGAGATTCTTCATGGAGGTTGTGTTTCTAAGGGGCTGGTGACATCACATTGATGTTTAATCCCTTTGGACCAGGGCTCTATCTCCTGAATAGGCTCACTTATCACAGAGCAGAGGACCATTACTTGGAATTCTGTGGTGTCCACTAAGAGCTTCAACCAAGCCTGGCCTTTTCCCCTTCTGCCCTAGGTTCAGAGCCTGAGTGACCCCATGGTCTCTTTTCCATCCATTGAGATACATCCCACTGACCACTACCTGGCTCATTGCAAAAGACCCTGATGCTGGGAAAGATTGCAGGCAAAAGGAGAAGGAGATGGTAGAGTATGAGATGGTTAGATAGCATCACTGACTCAATGGACATGAATCTGAGCAAACTCTAGGAGATGGTGGAGGACAGAGGACCCTGGAATGTTGCAGTCCATGGGGTTGCAAAGAGTTGGACATGACTTAGCGACTGAACTACAACAACAGCAAACCACCACCCTATGCATTCTCCTTGCTGTCATCCTGGAACCCTTTCTGAAGTTTCTGTGAATCTTCGTCATCTCTTTCCCTCTGCTTCATTACTATTGGGTTTGCTTTACATTGTTAGAGCGTGTGCCTTGCTTCCAGCTGAGCGTGAGATCAAGTCAGGGACTGTTTATTCCTTGGTCTGATATTCTTCTCATTTATATTTTATGCATAGTAGATATTCAATGGCTATTTGTTGATTCATGAATTTTCATGAACTGAAATTCTCTCCTCAGTAAGGAAGGGGTTTTGGAAGTAGGTTTAGGCACACATGGACTCATATGACTTGGTCAAAACTCCACAAGCTCAAAAACCCACTTGGAGGGGTATATAAGGGCATAGGCCTTGGAATCTGTAGGCCTGTCTTGTGGCTGGGTTCTGACATAAACTAGCTATAGGATGCTAGCTATAGGATGCTAACAAAGGCATGGCTCTTTGAACCCACTTGCTCATATGTAAAATGGGAGAATAATAACAACTATTATAACATGACTATAGCACACTGGTGGTGAGGATTTAGTGAAACATCCTCAAGACAGCATGAAGTCTGAAGTTAAACTGCCTGGGACCAGTTCTGCTGCTTTCTAGCTGTGTGACCTAGGGTACGTTACTGCCCTCTTTCTTGGTTTCTTTTATCTGCAAAAGATGAATAATAATAATAATGTGTGTGTGTGTTAGTTTCACATAATGTCTGACTCTTTGTGACCCCGAGGATTGTAGCCTGCCAGGCTCCTCTCAGTCTATAGAGTCGCAGTCCTAAGGACATGGCTTAGCAACTAACACACACATACATTATTATTATGTGGTCGCACATAATATTATAAGGCCACATAGTTAGAAAGTGGCAGAACTGGTCCCAGGCGGTCTTATCTTTTAAGGTTTTTGTGAAAATGGAATCACAGTGTTTTTTAAAGTAATAGAATAGTGCTTGAAACATAACTTGCTAAGTGAAAAATAATAATAATGCACATAAGTCATTTGTGACATGCAGACATACAATCAGGGCTCAGTTTCTGTTGCTTCTTCGAGAAGAAAAGTTGCTACCACTGCCACCATTACTGCTACTGCTAATGCAAACCCTTGACCCAAGTTGTGTAGTTCAACACACTCAATCCCACTTTCATTTTCTGGGTTTCTATGTGATAACATATAGGTCTTTAGTTCTCCTCTTCTGTTAAAATGGAGTCAGCTCTTTAATAGCTTCATTTTATTCTATTGTGGGTTTTCCTTCTATTTTATCCATTTCCCCCTTGGACCCCACTGTATAATCTAGACTCAGTCATGTAAGAAATGTAATACTTTCAGATTCTATCCCATGGCAGGACATTCTAAATCTCCATGCACTTGCAATACCCCTTCTCTTCCAGGCAAGTCACCTCTGCCCCTTTTGTCTACTAACAAAATTCCACTTGTTTCTCAAGACAGCCAAACGATCTTATAATTATTCTTTTCACTCCTTGCAGAATAATTCCTCCCTTATCCACCAATTGTTGTAGGAAATTTTCGCATGGCATTGACTGAAACTCCAAGGATAATGGAACCATTTTTTACCACTGCACTTTCTGCATGAAGAAAAATGTTGTCATAAAATTAGCACATGTATTAATCAGGAGAGACTAGGGTATTCTAAGTAACAAACCAAATTTCAGCCACTTAATATAATAGTTTACTTCTTACTTTTGCTAATGTACCATGAGTAACAGCAGGAGGCCCTTCTCCACACAGTTACTTAGGGACCCAGGCTGAAGGTGGCTTGTGCATTTCCTAGCTGTATGATCTAGATTTCCTAATCCCCTCAGTGCTATATCAGTGGAAGAAAGAGACTCTAGATTTATGCATTGTCTTTTCATGGTCCTGACCCAGAACTGATACATGGAAATTCTACTCATGATTTAGTGGACATGATCAACCTTATGACTACATCTAACTGTGCAAGGAGGATGAAAAAATAGGGAGAAGATTTGTTATTTGCTGAATATGACTGTCTCTGCTACAGAACTCAATAAATATTTGCTTAATATATGAAAGGGGCCTTGTAGCCCAATGGGAAGGGTACCTACCACGTGTCAAATAGCAAGACAAGACTAGACCGTACAGATTTTGTAAAAGCCACTCGATCTCCTAAGTATCAGCTTCTTCTTCTGAGAAGTGTAGGGGAAGATACACCCCTTACTGTCGGTTTTGTTTTGATTGTAAGAGATGATTTATGTGAAGCAATCAGTACAAGCAGGAATGGGCAGCAAAGGGACTGCAGCATGTTTCTTGTGCCAGTCATCCTCCACCCCCTTTACCTGTGTATGCTCTCTTTCTCTCCCACTTCCCTGCCCCAGAAAAGCAGCTCTGAGAACTGCTCCACCCTGGCTTTTTGCTTTCTGTCTCTGGTTGAGTCCAGCCAGTGGACATAACAGAGAGGAGACAGGAGAGATGGAAAAGCTGGAGGTGATGCATTTACCTCCTTCCCTCACCGTCTGATTCAGGATGCTTCTGGCAGCGCCAGATAACCCCTTTTCAAGGACTCCAGGTTCAGCTAGGCTCCCTCCAGCATCACACTTCCCTCTCTTGCCCTTTCAAGCCCATGTGTGGTTACTCTTCTTGCTGTTGCTAGTCTCTGGGTACTTCAGCACCCCAGGTGGTTTCTTTGGACCTGATCATACCTCTGTAAATAGTCTTTTTGACAAATCTACTGACAAATCCTACTGGGAATATTATCTGTTCCTGTTCCTCATCCTTGCTCATACTTAACCCATCTGGACTCTGAATTTCTTGTAGGGAAGGGCAGTGACTTGTGTCTCATTATATTTCTCAAACCCAGCACAGTGTCCATGATAGGGGGTATATTCCATCTTTATAAAGAAGCTATTAAACATGATATTAATAAATAACAACATAAATGAAAAATTAGTAAATAGTAAAATAAAGAATAACATCAGCTAATATGCACTAAGTGCTTTCTGTGTTGCAGGCGCTGTGCAGCATGACATACAATTGGAACCAGGTGGATACATCACTGCCCTCTGATTTCATTTTATGATAATGAGGTTCAGGAAGTCTGAAGTACCTGTCTTGTCTTGTCTAGCTAGAAAGTGTTGGACCTGAGACTTGAACCTGAGATGCCTGATCATGCATCTCCAACTTATAACTCCTGTCTTAAATCTGCGCCTGCTAAGTTGCTCAGTCGTGTCTGACTCTTTGTGACTCTATGCACTGTAGCCCGCCACGCTCCCCTGTCCATGGATTCTCCAGCCAAGAATACTGGAGTGGGTTACCATTCCTTTCTCCAGGGGATCTTCCTGACCAGGGACCAAACCCGTGTCTTCTATGTCTCCTGCATTGGCAGGCAGTTCTTTATGACTAGCACCTCCTGGGAAGCACCGTCCTAAATCAGTTAGTGGTGGTTTAGCCACTAAGTTCTGTCTGACTCTTGTGATACACAAGACCTGCCAAGCTCTTCCATGGGATTTACCAGGCAGAATACTGGGATGGATAGCCATTCCCTTCTCCAGGGGATCTTCCCAACCCAGGGATCAAATCCGCGTCTCCTGAATTGCAGGCATATTCTTTATACTGATTGAACCACCAGGGACTCCTAAATCAGTTGCTAGCTCTTAAAGGCAGGTTAAAAGGTTATGGCGACATTGTCAGGCTTCTGAGATCTAGTGGGTAGATGGCACAAAGACTTACATTGACAATCATTAAGAAAACAGGGAATATAAGGCCATCTTTGTTCCTTGTGGGGTTCTAGGTCTATGATTTAATTGATGCATAAATGAAATTTCAGTGAAAGCACAGGACACGTTTAGCCTGAGGCCTTTCCTTTACCTTCTCCAAGGTCTTGCCTGGCTAATAAGGCCATTGAGAGAAAGAAAGCCTCTAAATCTGTGGGTGGGATTTGGGGGCGTAGGCGATAGCCCATAATGGCTGGCTGTGTCTGCAGCTTTCGTGGGTTGAGGCTGAGGGTGGGAGGTGGTCGTCTCAGCCAGGCTGGGAGAGCTAATGAGAAGAGGGCCACCTGTGTGGCTTAGGGATAGAGATGCAACTGGGAGTCTGAGAAAATGCTCTGAGACTCCCCTTCTCCATGACGACTTTAGGTGTATCCTTCACTTGAGGGCCAGAATGAACTCTCCAAATCATAACTCTGTTCACATCCTTTTCTGAAAAGCCTCTCTCAGTCTCATCCACTGCTGATTCTGTCCTCACCCAGACCCAGGTGTTCCCCTCCTTCTGATCTCTGTAACTCCTTCTAAACCCTGCAACTGGAACAGTTAGCATTCTGTATTATCTAAACCCTGTCTTGCCATCCCTGCTTCAGACTTGGACCCTATGGGAGAAAGGATGAGGATTTTTTTTTTTTATTCATCACTACCATCTATCACAGAACTCAGTACAAATAATTAACATTAACCTCACTTTAAAGATGGGATACCTGAGACTCCGAGAGATGCAGGGTCTTTAAAAAATTAACAGATGGTAAAATAGGATGGGAACCAGATGTATCTGCTATCGAGAACCCACATCATCTTTCTGAGAAGCAAAATTGTTTTACAAAAGAGATCACACTGCATTCATCTCGCCTTCCTGTTTAATGGGATCACTGGACTGTGTTGAAACTGGGTGTTCTGAAATGGAACATCAGCTTGGGATGTTTCCTGTTATCCTCTCATCCAAGATGGAGCTACAGTCTAGAATCAGATGCCAATGAAGCTATGCAGGGAAATTGTTAGGGAGTGTATGATTCCACATTCAGAAGAGCCACTTGGCATATCTAGAGTGCTGTGAGACAGAGAGAGAGAGAGAGAGGGAAGGAGAGAAAGGAAGGGAGGGATGGGGGGAGGAGGGAGAGAGGCTCTTCTATCATTTTCCTGGAGAATAAAAAACTGAGTTATTAGAAACATATTGAAAGTGAAAGTGGCTCAATTGTGTCTGGCTCTTTGTAACCCCATGAACTATAATAGCACGCCAGGCTTCTCTGTCCATGGAATTCTGCAGGCAAGAATACTGGTTTGCCATTCCCTTCTTCAGGGCATCTTCCCAACCCAGAGGTAAAACCTGGGTGTCCTGCATTGCAGGCCAATTCTTTACCATCTGAACCACCAGGGAAGCCCAGAAACATATTAGGCCATTGGAAAAATCACATAACATCAGCCTCTTACGACACAAGTCATAGTTCTATTTTCCATGGGTACACAAAACCAGTGATAGCTTCATCAAAATAAGAAAAGGAAAAATTGAAAGCAAAAATGAAAGTTTGTGTAAGAGTCAGCCACTGTTCCAAGAATTAAAAATTTATTTAATACTCACTTCTGATCAAATCCACATAACCCAGGGATGCTCCACACAACCCAACAAATGCTTAAGGAAACCTATCAATACAAAGAAGCTACTAGGTCCTCTCAGTAGTAGTGAGTCATTCATTCACTGAACAAATGTGTGTTGAATTCTTACCTTGGGTCAGGTACCATGGGGCACGGGAGAGGTATCATGATGTAAGCAGCATATGTCAGTGTTCCACATTCTAGTCAAGACAGTCAATAACTTGGCTAAAATGACAAATTAATGTGTACTTGATTTTACGTCAGCAGGTGATATTGACACGGGCTGTGGAAAGAAGTGAAGCAGGGCACGGGGTGAAGTGTGCATGGAGAGTGTACCTTTATATAGATTGGCTAAGGTGGTCCATAATGAGCAGGTTTCCAAGGTGGCAGTAGTGTAAGGAACCAGTTTTCCAGTGCAGAGGACCTAAGAGACACACATTTGATCACTACATTGGGAAGATCCCCTGGAGGATGTCATGGCAACCCACTCCGGTATTCTTGCCTGGACAATCCCATGGACAAAGGAGGCTGCTGATCTACAGTCCATAAGGTCACAAAGCATCCGAGATGACTGAAGTGACTTAGCACACACACATGGCACTGAAATGATAAGGTAGTGAAGGAGTGAGCCACAGGGAAGCCGATAGAAAGACCAGAAGGACGAGCAAGCGTGAAGTCCCTGAGGACAGAGCATGTCTGGTGTGTCTTGGGGATCAGCACAGCGTCCAGCAGGGTTGAGCTGCCTGCTTGAAGGTGAGCACGGCAGTAGGTGAAGTGGAAGAGGCTTGAACGGTGCACTTTGCCAGCTGTTGAGAGGGCTTCGACTCTTCTCGAGATTGAGAAGGGAGGCTCTTAGAGGACTGAGAGAAGAAGAGAGCTGCTCTGGTTCAGTGCTAAGAATCCCTCTGGCTGGAGCGTTGTGTGTAGACGATGAGAGAAGCAAGTGCAGAGGCAGGCAGGAGGGTTAAATTTTGGTTTTGTGCTAATCCTGTTGAAATGTGATGAGAGCGTGGAGGAGGGTGATAGAGCTGCGGGTGGTATAAGAAGGTGGATCCTGGAAAGATTTTTCCAGAACAGAAGGAATGTTGTTGCACTGTGTTGTAGAGCTTTGTCCTGAGCCCTGTCTTCATTAACATTTAAATAAGCTGTAGCAAATCTGCTAAACATGTAGATTCTTGAGGCCTGGATGGAGGAAATGGCTAGACTGGAAGGTTAGATGGCAGAATGGGGATTCAGGATTAGTTAGACAGGCTCGATCAGTGGACTCCTGACAAATCATTCTGTGGTGAGCGGTTGGCTTCTCCAAACCAATCATAGTGATAAATGAATCATGTCATCACTTGGGCACACTTAGGGATTTAAGTTACTGTAAGCTCCATATGTATGATGTGGCTCTCAAAACGTTTCACCAAAATATAGTACTTAGGAAAAAAGAGACGTGAATCAGTTCCTCTCTTCTTTAGTTAAACCACATCTCATATATTGACATTTTTTTTTCATATTCCTAAAAGGATAGTCCATTTCAAAAGAATTAAGAGAAAAGTTAGCAGAATAATTATGAAGAGACATAAAACTATATGGTATAAAAATGATTCAAAGAATTAAATCATGTCTGAAAAAGAGAAGAATGTTTCAGGGATACAGGTGACAAATGGCTTTAAATATGGATGCTCAACGTGACTCATAGAGAATACTTAGGTTTTATTTACAGATTCAGGGTAAACCTGTTGACAGAAGCCCCAAAGTATATGTTTCAATTTTATTTAAAAATACATTTATAACTGTTCAAAGAATAAACAATTTGAACTAACATGTCATGATTTACTTCACTCTGTATGACAATCTCTTGATCCATCTATGTTGCTGCAAATGGCATTATTTTGTCCTTTTGATGGCTGTGTAATATTCCATTGCACGTATGTACCACATCTTCCTTATCTACCCCTCTGTTGATGAACATTTACGTTGCTCCTATATCTGGGCTATTGTAAGTGGTGCTGTAATGAACACTGAGGTGCATGTATCTTTTCAAATTATGATTTCCTCTGGGTATATGCTCAAGAATGGGTTTGTTGGATGATATAGTAGCTCTATTTTTAGTTTTTTAAGGAACTTCCATACTTTTCTCCATATTATTCACTGATATGTAGAATCTAAAAAGCTAGCAAAAATGAACTTATTTATGAAATGGAAATAGAGTTACAGATGTAGAAAATAATCTTATGGTTGTCAGGGTAAAGGGGAAAGGGATAAACTGGGAGCCTGGGATTGACATATACACACTATAAAATAGGTCACTAATGACTTACTGTAGAGCACAGAGTACTCTGAAATGACCTATATGAGAAAAGAATCTAAAAAAGAGTGGATATATGTACGCATATAACTGACACTTTGCCATACTGCAGAAACTAACACAACATTGTAAATCAAGTGTATTTCAAAAAAATTTTTTTAAATGTCCTGAGTCCTGTCACTGGAGATGCTCAAGCAGAGGCAGTTTAGGATCTTTGCCTGGATAATCTCTGAGAATCTTCCAGCCCAGAAATCCCAGTCATCTAGATTTGCTGGAGCCAAAGTACTAGTATCTTTATTCTTGAGCTGGGCTGTAAATTCCCTAAAGACAGGCCACATTACTCATCTTTGTTTTCCTCACAGCACCCAGAAAAATGTCTTAGTTACTCTCAATGTTAAAACAATTATTGGAAAGAGAAGAAACACACAGTTTGTGAAACTATGGTAGACTTGATTTCAACATGATTTCAGACTCACTAGTATTTGTGTAGGGGTAATATCTAGAAACATGTTGCCTCTATTTTTGATGGAAATACACCAGGACGGGGGAAGGAGGTTCATTTTTAACTTTAATCTTGTAGTGGAATTTTTCTCAGCTTCTATTTGCTTTCCTTTCGACCACAGCTCTGCTTCTGGAGGGTGTTCCTCAAGCAGAGAGCCAGATGAGTTGAGGAGCCAGTGCAAGGACATGGTGGTCTCAGAGAGCCTGGCAGGAGTGGGGGGAGCCTGGAACAGCACTCAGGTTGCATTCCTTAGGGCCCATGGAGAGTCAGAGCTGCAGGAAGCAAGTCAAAGTTTCAACCCATAAAACTGGAGCAAGGCCTGAGCTAGATGGGCCTAAGGGTGATGTGCCAGATGATCTGGCTCAGAAAGGGAACAGACTTAAGCAGCGATCTGAAGTTGCTGGGAACAGCTGTCAGTAGTGTGTGGGGATCGTGACTTATGGTATGAGTCATCTCTGTGGATTTCCTTCCATCTTAGGTTCTCAGATACCAACTACTTTGTCTAGTCCCCAAAGGACCATGGGCCTGGAGTGACCTAGTGGCACTCATAATGGAATACAGGTCTTGTTTCTTCTCAGAATTAACAAAAGAGGGCCAAGTCTGTGACTACTTTCTGTGACCTGATTCTACTTTAGACAGATGACAGACACAATGCAGTATCTAGGAGCCAAAATAATGTTCCTTCATGTTTCTTTCTTCTTTTGCTTGTGAGTATAATGACTACTCCAGTATCCCTGCTTGGAGAATCCCAGGGACACGGGAGCCTGGTGGGCTACCATCCATGGGGTCGTAAAGAGTTGGACACGACTGAAGTGACTTAGCACACGTGTACATGGGGACTACTGGAAGATGGTCTTCTTGACTCTATCCTGCCAGGGGCTTGAACTCAAGCAAACACACTCACTAAAGTATCCAGGTACTCAACACCTTTCAGGATTTCCCTTCTCTCTACAAGCATGTGTTATTTAGATGAGCATCTCCAACATTTGGTGGTGGGGGGGAAGGTCATATAATTGTGATCTTCTCAGCCCTCATGGGATGCCTAGAAAAGAACCATTTCTGGGTCAGGCTCATTGACAAGGCTGGAGTATGAGGGTTGGAGCCAAGTGTTCAGAAACTCGTTATCAGCACAGACCATGTCTGCCAGCAGGGAATGATGGGTTTATTTTCCCTGGAGTAGGTCTGAACAATTCCCTTCTGCTGTTGCACCATTTTCTTCAGGCTGAATGATAGATCCTGAGAAGGCCCACTATTCACCTAACATCTGTTTCTCCAATTTTCTAGGCTCCTCGTTGTTTTGAAGGGCTTGGAATCAGTGTTTTAAGTGCATGTGGGCATAATATTCAGTATATTAATACACACTAGAGACAGTTCTGCCTACTAGAAAACCAGGTACTACAGGGTTATAAAAGTCATTTGATACCTTGTAAAGCCCAAGACACCTCACCAATGCCCGGGCCCCATTACTTGATGTAGTCAGGTGATAACATGTGTGCACTTGTACAGCCTTCTCCAGCAAGTGCCAAAAGTTCATGCTAAGTACTACATAAATTATCACCTAATTAAGTACTGTTATGGTTTGAATCCGGGGGAAGTGTAAACTCGATTCTCCTTGGAGAGCCATATGTAGAAATATGATGTGGAATTAATTGTATGGGTCCAGGTCAAAGATCAAAGTACAAGTGGAATTGCCTTTGCGAAGGGAGAATTTGAAAAGGATTTTTGTTGGCATCTCAGTAATTTCATTTTTTGTTATTAGGTTCCTGCTAGCCTGCAAACGCCATTCCTCTGCCTTTCCTTTTCTCAGTTCTATGTAAATGTGTTAGCTAGGCAACTTCTCTTCCCCTTTTGCAGTCTTTGTCCACTTTAGCTTCTTGACCAATCCAAACTGATGTAGGAAGGACTTAAGCTAAATTAAAAGGTCTTGGGTTCGAATGTTGGCTCTCCCAATTCTTAGATAACCTGATTACTGGCCATGTTTCATAACTCTGGGAGCCTTAGCTTTCTCATCTGTAAAATGGATATAATAACAGCCCCCATGTCGTTAAGTTGTTGTGGAATAAATGAGATAATTCCCATTATTCACTTACATGATGCTCCAGTGGCTCAATAAACACTAGCCATTGTCTTCTAAACATCATCTTCTCTTTCTTCTAAAGCCTTCTCTTAGTTTAGAGGTTGCACATTATTTGTCATCCCAGATAGTATTCAATTTAAGGAATCCATTTATCTATTAATATTTATTGATTCACTATTAAACACTTTATATATACCAGGTGCTGTGCTATTTGCTCATTCCTGAGGCTACACATTTTCTGGGCTTGAATCACTTCTGTGATCCTCTTCTTGGAACAAGGTCCATTTAATTTGGCCTCTAGGAACCTGTCTCTGCCCACTGCCAATCCTGTCCCCCTGCTCTCCCCAGCTGAATTAATGTTCCATTCAATTCCGCTACTTCTCTGTGAGTGGCTGTGTGGCAGAATAGATAAGAACATGGGCTCTGGAGTTCAACTCTGTGACTCTGAGTATGTAATTTCCTTCCCCTGTTGGTTGAATCTGCAGATACAGAACCGAGGATACAGACGCACCATGTATGTGTGTGCACCTCAATCGTGTCTGTCTCTTTGCAACTCCGTGGACTGTAGCCCACCAGGCTCCTCTGTGCATGGGATTATCCCAGCAAGAACACTGGAATGGGTTGCCATTTCCTATTCCAGGGGATCTTCCTGACTCTGGGATTGATCCCATGTCTCCTGAGTCACGTGAGTCTCCTGCAATGGCAGGTGGATTCCTTTACCACTGCAACACCTGGGAAGCCCTACCATGTATCAGTTCAGTTCAGTTCAGATCAGTCGCTCAGTCGTGTCCGACTCTTAGCAACCACATGAACTGTAGCACCCCAGGCCTCCCTGTCCATCACCAACTCCCAGAGTTCACTCACACTCATGTCCATCGAGTTGGTGATGCCATTCAGCCATCTCATTCTCTGTCGTCCCCTTCTCCTCCTGTCCCCAATCCCTCCCAGCATCAGAGTCTTTTCCAATGAGTCAACTCTTCACATGAGGTGGCCAAAGTACTGGAGTTTCAGCTTTAGCATCATTCCTTCCAAAGAACACCCAGGGCTGCTCTCATTCAGAATGGATTGGTTGGATCTCCTTGAAGTCCAAGGGACTCTCAAGAGTCTTCTCCAACACCTCAGTTCAAAAGCATCAATTCTTCAGTGCTCAGCTTTCTTCACAGTCCAACTCTCACATCCATACATGACTACTGGAAAAACCAGAGCCTTGACTAGACGAACCTTTGTTGGCAAAGTAATGTCTCTGCTTTTGAATATGCTATCTAGGTTGGTCATAACTTTCCTTCCAAGGAGTAAGCATCTTTTACTTTCATGGCTGCAATCA
>NW_011494951.1:6926977-6927576 GCF_000754665.1 Bison bison bison | reverse complement strand
TCCATGATCCAGCAGATGTTGGCAATTTGATCTCTGGTTCCTCTGCCTTTTCTAAAACCAGCTTGAACATCAGGAAGTTCAGGGTTCACATATTGCTGAAGCCTGGCTTGGAGAATTCTGAGCATTACCTTACTAGCGTGTGAGATGAGTGCAATTGTGCAATAGTTTGAGCATTCTTTGGCATTGCCTTTCTTAGGGATTGGAATGAAAACTCACCTTTTCCAGTCCTGTAGCCACTGCTGTGTTTTCCAAATTTGCTGGCAGATTGAGTGCAGCACTTTCACAGCATCATCTTTCAGGATTTGGAATAGCTCAACTGGAATGCCATCACCTCCACTAGCTTTGTTTGTAGTGATGTTTTCCAAGGCTCCACCTGACTTCACATTCCAGAATGTCTGGCTCTAGGTCAGTGATCACACCATCATGATTATCTGGGTCGTGAAGATCTTTTTTGTACAGTTCTTCTGTGTATTCTTGCCACCTCTTCTTAATATCTTCTGCTTCTGTTAGGTCCATACCATTTCTGTCCTTTATCGAGCCCATCTTTGCATGAAATGTTCCCTTGGTATCTCTAATTTTCTTGAAGAGATCTCTAGTCT
>NW_011494951.1:6917615-6926877 GCF_000754665.1 Bison bison bison | reverse complement strand
TCCATACCATTTCTGTCCTTTATCGAGCCCATCTTTGCATGAAATGTTCCCTTGGTATCTCTAATTTTCTTGAAGAGATCTCTAGTCTTTCCCATTCTGTTGTTTTCCTCTATTTCTTTGCATTGATTGCTGAGGAAGTCTTGCTTATCTCTCCTTGCTATTCTTTGGAACTCTGCATTCAGATGCTTATATCTTTCCTTTTCTCCTTTGCTTTTCACTTCTCTTCTTTTCACAGCTGTTTGTAAGGGCTCCCCAGACAGCCATTTTGCTTTTTTTGCATTTCTTTTCCACGACGATGGTCTTGATCCCTGTCTCCTGTACTATGTCCCGAACCTCCATCCATAGTTCATCAGGCACTCTATCTATCAGATCTAGGCCCTTAAATCTATTTCTCACTCTCACTGTATAATCATAAAGAATCTGATTTAGGTCATACCTGAATGGTAAATGCATAGTACATTAACATAGCTTAAGAAAAACATTTCCATAAGAAAAACGCATTGGTTATCTCAAAGTTTGAGAAAAGTTAAGTTCAGGTGGAACCAGGTGTCCTCATGGCAACACGGAATTTTAAGAGAAACCTTTTAAATTTGTACAGAGAAGGGAAAAAAAATCTGGCACTTGTAGTTTGTTTCCCCCTCCACTTAAGAGAGAGAGAAAAAAAACGTCTGACACTTGCAGCCTATTTCCTCTGCTTGGAGACCCCTAGCCTTCCTGCCTGCTACTCTCTCAAGGTTCTCTTGGAAAGAATACTGGAGTCAGTTGCCATTCTCTTCTCCAGGGTATCTTCTTGACCCAGGGATCAAACTCGGTCCCCCTTCTTTGCAGGCAGATTCTTTACTGTCTGAGCCACCAGGAAAGCTCTTGAGGTATAGTTTATACTCAAAGAAATACAAAGATTTCAAGTGTACAGTTTAGTCAGTTTTGACAAATACATAGAATATGTATAACTCTCACTCTTAAAAGACATATAACACTTGCATCCTCTAGAAAGTTTCTTCATGCCGAATTCTAGCCAGTTGCTGCTCATCCTTCTCCCTGAAACCAGCTGTTGCTTTGATTTCTTTCACTGTTGGTTTCGCTTTGTCAAAAACTTCATATAGCTTTTTGTACTTGCTTTTATTTCACTCAGCACAATGTATTGAGATTTGTTTTATGTTATTGCATGTATTAATAATTTGTTTCTTTTATTACTGAGTAGTATTCTAATATAAAATTTTTTGAAATGTGTTTATTCAATGAATGTTATGAAAATTTTTAATTTTTCTTATGGGAATTTTTTTTAAATTTTGACATTCATTTAAAAACAAAAGCTCTGAATATTCTTGGGCAAATATTTTTGTGATATAGAATGTAAGTTTTCATTTCCTTTAGATAAATACAAGGAAGTGAACTCATGGATTGAACTCATTTAATTGTTTAAGATACTGACAAGCCATTTTCCAAAATTTACCATTTTACACACTCAGCACACTGTATGAGAGGTCCAGTTGCTCCTCACCAACACTTGGTGTGCTCAGTCTTCACAATTTTAGCCATTTTAGTAGGTGTGTAGTGGTGTCTCCCTGTGGTTTTAATTTCCATTTCTCTGATGACTAATGATGCTGAGCACTTTGTCATGTTCTTCTAGGCCATTTATTTATCTCCCTCTATGTTATACTTCCCACTCACCCTGTCATTTCTATATAGGTTTCTTGACTTTTTATTTTTGAGTTTTAGATGTTCTTTAGAGAGTTGGACCATTAAGAAAGCTGAGTGCTGAAGAACTGATGCTTTTGAACTGTGGTGTTGGAGAAGACTCTTGAGAGTCTCTGGATAGCATGGAGGTCAAATTAGTTAATCTTAAAGGAAATCAGTCCTGAATATTCATTGGAAGGAATGATCCTGAAGCTAAAACTCCAATACTTTGGCCACCTGATGCAAAGAACTGGCTTATTGGAAAAGACCCTGACACTGGGAAAGATTGAAGGCAGTAGGAAAAGGGGATGACAGAGGATGAGATGGTTGGATGGCATCACTGACTTGATGGACATGAGTTTGAGCAAGCTCTGGGAAATGAAGATGGACAGGGAAGCTTGGCGTGCTGCAGTCCATGGGGTTGCAAAGAGAGAGGTCCGACTGAGAGACAGAACTGAACTGAGCTGAGATGTTCTTTATATATTATAGATATAATCCTTTGATCAGTTAATACTGCAAGTATATTCTCCCATTACATGACTTGTGTAATTAATTTTTAATTGGATCTTTTGATGAAGTTGAATTTATCTTTTTATCTTTTTTTAACCCCCTCTTATGACTACTACTTTTAGAGTTCTGCCCCAAAATCTAGCCTACACCAATGCTATGAAGATAGTCTTCTATACTTTGTAGTTTTCCTTTTACCTTTGGGTCTATTGTTTATTTTTAATTATTTTTTTGTATATGGCATGAGGAAAGGTTTACATATTCTTCCCCATATCTAATTATTTCAGCACAATATTGAAAAACATCCTTACCTCATTGCTCTGTATATTTTTTCAAAACTTAATTTTGAAATTTTTATGTAAGTGATATTATATGATTGCCTTATTCCCACTCTCGGGGAAAAGATTTATGTAAATCAGATTTTAAAACCAATTTTGTACTTCTCAAATGCTGCTGCTAAGTTGCTTCAGTCGTGTCCGACTCTGTGTGACCCCATAGATGGCAGCCCACCAGGCTTCCCTGTCCCTTGGATTCTCCAGGCAAGAACACTGGAGTGGGTTGCCATTTCCTTCTCCAATGCATAAAAGTGAAAAGTGAAAGTGAAGTCACTCAGTCGTGTCCGACTCTTCGAGACCCCATGGACTGCAGCCTACCAGGCTCCTCCATCCATGGGATTTTCCAGGCAAGAGTACTGGAGTAGGGTGCCATTGCCTTCTCTGCTTCTCACATGAACTTCTCTTAAACATGATGCATTGTCTTTTTAATATATTTTATGATTTGAGTGGCTAATATTTTAAAAATATGTTTTCTATCTATATTGTGTAATATTGGTCATTAGTTTTCTCTTTTAAAATTTTTTTAATTGGAGAATAATTGCTTTACAATGCTGTGTTTATTTCTGCCATACCACAACATGAATCAGCCTTAAGTATACTTATGTCCCTCCCTCTTGAATCTCCCTCCCACCCCTCACTCCATCCCTCCCCTCTAGGTTGTTACAGAGAAGAATAGAGATGCAGCCAAAGAGAACAGACTTCTGGACACAGTAGGGGAAGGAGAGGATGGAATGAATTGAGAAAGATGCATTGAAAGATATACACCACCATGTGTAAAATCCATAGCTAGTGGGAAGTTGCTGTATAACACAGGGAGCTCAACTCTGCTCTGTAAACAAATCAGTTTTCTTTTAATGTCTTTGAGTGGATTTGGGATCATGGTTATTATGGGCTCACAAAATAAGTGTGCAAGATTGGTTTTATTTTTTACATACTTATTTGATAGAACCCATTAGTGACACCTGGCTCTGGAGCCTCCATAATGATTTTTTTTTTTTTTTTTTACTAATTCCATTTCACTGATAAGTATTAGATTACTTAGACTTTCTATTTTTCCCTGAATCTATAGCATCAATGGTGTTATTCCCTCTTTCATTCCAGATACTCATAATTTGTGTTTTCTCTCTTTTTATTTTTTGATTAGTTTAAGAAGAAATTTATCACTATTACTGATCTTTTCAGAAGAGTTATCATTTGGTTTTATTGATTTCCCTGTACTTGTTTATTTTCTATCTTATTGGTTTCTATTATATTGATATTTATTTTCTTTCATTTTTCTACTGAATTCAGATTTAGTTTCTTCCTTTTTCCTAGCTTAAGTCATAGAAACTTAGATCACTGATTTTAAACTTTTATTTTTTTTTAAGTCTTTCATCTACTTTGAGAATATGATTTAAGAAAAAGGAAAATAAAAAATGATGTGTGTGTGTGTGTTCTTTGTGGAGAATTTCTCCTGAATGTGAATTCCAATCCTTTCCCCTGCTGAGAGGGAGGAATTGAGGGTGTACATCTTTCTCATGCTTGAAGGGCTTCAATGGGACCAGTCGTAAAGCTTCAGTCATGTTCCCTGCAGTTGGTAGACACAAAGAACAGAGACATACTTGTTATTGTTCAGTCATTCAGTCACGTCTGACTCTTCACAATGCCATGGACTGCAGCGCATCAGGCTTCCCTGTCCCTCACCATCTCCCAAAGTTTGCCCAAATTCATGTCCATTGCATCGATGATGCCATCCAGCCATCTCATCCTCTGATGCCTCTTCTCCTTCTGCCTTCAATATTTCCCAGCATCAAGGACTTTTCCAATGAGTCACCCTTCACATCAAATGACCAAAATACTGGAGTTTCAGCTTCAGCATCAGTCCTTCCAATGAGTATTCAGGGTTGATTTCCCTCAAGATTGACTAGTTTTATCTCCTTGCTGACCAAGGAACTCTTAGGACTCTTTTTAGCACCACAGTTTGAAGGCATCAATTATTTGGCATTCTGCCTTCTTTATGGTCCAGCTCTCACAACCTTTTATTGCCACTGGGAAGACCATAGCCTTGACTATATGGACCTTTGTTGGCAGAATAATGGCTCTTGCTTTTCAACGCAGTGTCTAGATTTGTCACAGCTTTCCTGCCAAGAAGCAAACATCTGATTTCATGGCTGCAGTCACCATCCGCAGTGATTTTAGAGCCCAAAAAGAGGAAATCTGTCACTACTTCCACATTTTCCCCTCTCATTTGCCGTGAAGTAATGGGGCCGGATGCCATGATCTTAGGTTTTTTTTTTTTTTTTTTTTAATTAAATTTTTAGTTTTAAGCTGGCTCTTTCACTCTCCTTTTTCAACTTCATCAAGAGACTCTTTAACTCCTCTTTACTTTCTACCATTAGAGAGGTATCATCCACATTTTTGAGGTTGTTGATGCTTCTCCTGCCCATCTTGACTCTAGCTTGTAACTCATCCAGCCTGGCATTTCTCATGATGTGGTCAGCATATAGTTTAAACAAACAGTGTGACAGAAGATATCCCTGTACTCCTTTCACTGAAAATCTCGAATCAGTCAGTTATTCCATACAGGGTTCTGTCTGTTGCTTCTTGACCCGAATACAGGTTTCTCAGGAGACAGGTAAGATGATCTAGTATTCCCATCTCTTTAAGAGCTTTCCATAGTTTATTATAATCCATGCAGTCAAAGGCTTTGAGGTAGCCAATGAAATAGAGATAGTTGTTTTTCTACATACTGTCAGAAAAGCTGTAGCAGGACTTCCCTGGAGGTCCAGACGTTAAGACGCAGCATTTCTATGGCAGGGGGTGTGTGTTTGATCACTGGTCTGGGAACTAAGATCCTGCAAGTCATATGACATGGCAAAAAATAAAATAAAATACTAATAAAGTACCAAGAGATCCCTTCAAAAAAAAAATAAAGAAAAAAACTATAACAACCTGTGACAAGCCAGAATGAAGTATAGGATGTGTGAAGTAATCAATGGAGGAAGAATTACAAGAGCCTGTTCTGTGGACCAGATGGTGATAGAGCCAGGCCAGCCTGGAGCTATTTCATGTCTTGTCAAGAGGACTGCCTGGGTGTGCATTTAGGCTCAAATGCCACCATGGATGTGACCTTCAGCCCCAAGAAATCTAGGGTGGAGGGGGAGCAGCCAACTGAAGGAGAGGCATTATAATGTCAGAGAAGTTGTTGTTGGAGGGTCTAGCAGAGAAGCTTCCCAACAGCTTTCAAGCCATTCACGGAAAAAATTACTCCTGGGCAACTGCCAGGTCCAGAGAACACAACATTCACACCGCAAAACTGTCCTTCCTCCTCCTCTTCTCCTTGGCAGCCCATTCTCTTTGACTTTTATGAGGTGTAGAGCATCAGCCAGTGAGTGGGGGAAGACATAGATGATAAAGAGAATAGAAGCCAAATATATCCTTCACTACGGGCAGCTGCTGTATCTCGCCTTAGGTGGAGATGGGGTAAGAGAGTGTCAAACCTTGAATGAAGAATGATATGGAAATAGCGCCTTGGGCAGACACCTTCAGTAATTGTATTGAGATTGTGCGACTCTTTGAGACCCCATGGACTGTAGCCCACCAGGCTTCTACATCCATGGAATTTTCTAGACAAGAGTCCTGGAGTGGGTTGCCATTTCCTCCTCCAGGGAATCTTCCCAACCAAAGGATGGAACCTGGGCCTCCCGCATTGCAGGTAGAGGCTTTACCATCTGAGCCACCAGGGAATACTTTTTTTCTTTCTTTGTGTTTTGTGACACAATAAGGCAGAAGAACTACAAGGGGGAAGTAAAAAGTTAAGATTCCACGACCGCTTTCAGACATCGGATAACAGGCAGTAACAAGACCGTGGTTCCTGAGAAAAGGGGAGCAAATGAGGTGAGCCCTAAAATTGCTACAGTTTTCTGCCTAAAAATGATTTCCAGACTGCAGGACCAGAAAAATGAGATTAGTCGCTCAGTCATTTCCAACTTTGCAACCCCATGGACTGTAGTCTGCCAGGCTCCTATGTCCACGGAATTTTCCAGGCAAGAATACTGGAGTGGGTTGCCTTCTCCAGGGGATCTTTGAAACCCAGAGAATGAACCCAGGTCTCCTGCATTGCCTTCAGGTTTTTTACTATCTGAGTCACCAGGGAAGCCCAGCACCAGGAAGGGGGAATCCAAACAACACCTGGATGTCTTTCTAGAGTAGAAACAGGTGATAGAACTCAGGGAGGCTAAGTTACATGTGTCTAGTGACTCCCCTGATCTGGGAAAGATTGAAGGCAAAAAGAGAAGGGGGCGGCAGAGAATGAGATGGTTAGATTGCATCACCAACTCAGCGGACTTGAATTTGAGCAAATTCCCAGAGATAGTGAAGGATAGGGGAGCCTGGCATGTTGCATCCCATGGAGTGGCAAAGAGTCAGACTGCTGCTGCTGCTAAGTCGCTTCAGTCATGTCTGACTCTGTGCGACCCCAAAGATGGCAGCCCACCAGGCTCCCCTTTTCCTGGGATTCTCCAGGCAAGAACACTGGAGTGGGTTGCCATTTCCTTCTCCAATGCATGAAAGTGAAAAGTGAAAGTGAAGTCGTGTCTGACTCTTAGCGACCCCATGGATTGCAGCCCACCAGGCTCCTCCATCCATGGGATTTTCCAGGCAAGAGTACTGGAGTGGGGTGCCATTGCCTTCTCCGTAAAAGAGTCAGACAAGACTCAGCGAATAAACAATAAAAATAAGTTCCTACCATATTGGACAGCACGGGTCTAAATTGATGGGGGAAAATGGTAATAAATCCACTGACACTGGACAGTGGCTGTCTCCAGCTGGTAAGATTTTGCTTTATTTATATCTATGTTTATCAATTTTTCTAGAATAAGTATATATTCCTTTAAAAATATATTTAAAAACCTTATTTTAAAATATACATATCAAATTCTTAATACCTAAAGAAAGTTATGGTTCCAGACAATGTTTCATCTTCCTCCTTTGAATAAATTTGAAGAAGGCCCTAAGAGACAAGATAAAAAAAAATCAAATTGTTTTGATCACACTCAGTGAGTTGTGCTTGTCTGATCAGCTGGTTGCACTTTGAGAATTCTTTTCAACTACTGACAGTGATTTCCTCTACTTCCTCATCAGATCAGATGAGTTCTGATAATATTGTCCACACAGATTTAAAGCCCATTTCAGGTGGAAGATAAAGGAATTTGTCATCTGTTTGCCTGTGTTGTCACACAACTCAAATTTGGGTGTGAAAGAATCTAGACTTCCAGCAGTCCCTTTCTCTTCTCAAAGACTTTTGCCAGAGATCCTGGGGAGGATTGCTGTGTTTGGTGGGAGAAAGGGACTGTTGATTAAATGACTTGGCATTTCCCTTTTAATGTTAAGACATTTTATTCCCCAAGGGCAGGGATGGAGGGAAAGGGGGCAGAAACTAACAAAAAAAAAAACCCCTCACTTGTGATGAAGGACAGGTAGGCATGAGGGCTTTACCAGCAGCTACTTCTTGTTGACTCCTGTCCACAGACAGCCTCTTGTGACTCTTTTTGGGGTAACTGCCCCCAGTTAGCTCGCCTTGGAAAGGCAAACAGCATTAAAACTAAAGAAAGTTCCACCGCTGACTCTATGGCATTAGAATTATCACCCAACAAAATCACTGTCAGCAGCCAAAGGACACCTTGTCACAGTCAGAGCGAGCCTGGCCGAAGGCATCTTGGGGAAAAAGAGAAGCCTGTCTAGACAGATTGGAATGTCTCGCGTGCCTAATTAAACAGTCCCTCTTAGAGCCCGTGCTGGGTGAACAGTGTGCTTGTTTATTAATGACTCGTGGAACTTACCTTTCAAGAGGTGCCATGCACTTCATCCCCTTCCATGGATTCATGGGAATTGCAGGGCCCTAGGGACCAAGTAATCCAATCTTATAAATTTCCAAAAGAGAAAAGCTAAAGATCAGAGAGAATAACAAGGCTGGACAGGGAGGGGTGGCAATGACAACATGAGAATTCAGGTTTCCGACACCTGGTCCAGCGTTATTTCTACCAGGCCAGCCTGCCTGTCATGTCGACACACCGCGTGACCACCACTGAGGATGCTGCCGGGAAGGCTCCGCATTGCAATTTATTCCCTTTTAGCGCTATCTTCAGAGAAGGCAATAGCAACCCACCCCAGTACTCTTGCCTGGCAAATCCCATGGGCGGAGGAGCCTGGTAGGCTGCAGTCCATGGGGTCGCTAGGAGTTGGATACGACTGAGTGACTTCACTTTCACTTTTCACTTTCATGAACTGGAGAAGGAAGTGGCAACCCACTCCAGTGTTCTTGCCTGGAGAATCCCAAGGACGGGGTAGCCTGGTGGGCTGCCCTCTCTGGGGTCGCACAGAGTCGGACACGACTGAAGCGATTTAGCAGCAGCAGCAGCAACAGCAGCAGGGCTATCTTACTTATTAAAATTCCCCTATTACTGGTATCCCTTCCGGCTGTCAGTTGTGCTTTTTTGCTTTAAAACTATAAATGTCCCAAATGGAGTAATAGAACCCAGGTTTGGAGCCTCCTAGAAGCAGTCTCAATTCCCTTTGGTTTCTCCTGGAAGCAGTTTATTTTGAAGACGATTCTGGGGAGCACTAGGGTGGGAATGGAGAGGATTCAGGGAAAAGGAAACCAAGAGAGATTTGTTATTGAAAATGTGACTGCTAATGGCAACCAAAGCTCAAGCCCTTTGGGGAATTCTTTTTTTTTTTTTTTTAAACTTTACATAATTTTATTA
>NW_011494951.1:6901861-6917515 GCF_000754665.1 Bison bison bison | reverse complement strand
TGGGGGATTCTTTTTTTTTTTTTTTTAAACTTTACATAATTGTATTAGTTTTGCCAAATATCAAAATGAATCCATCACAGGTATACATGTGCTCCCCATCCTGAACCCTCCTCCCTCCTCCCTCCCCATACCATCCCTCTGGGTCTTCCCAGTGCACTAGCCCCAAGCATCCAGTATTGTGCTCAGGTATAGTCAACATTTCCTCCAGAGTTGTTCTACCAGAAGGATAAGGAAGTTAGAGTTGTTATCTTCCATTCTTTTATTTTTTTAAACTTCGAGAATAGTTGCTTTATGGTATTGTGTTGGTTTCTGCCATACAGCAACATGAATCAGCTATAGCTATCTGTCCCCTCTCTCCTGAAACCCCCTCGCATCTCCCCACCACCATCCCTAGGTGGTCACGGAGCTCTGGACTGAGCTCCCTGTGTCATACAGCAAATTCCCACCTGCTATCCATTTTACATATGGTAATTTTTATTTTTCCATGCTACTCTCCAGTTCATCCCACCCTCTCCTTCCCTCACTGTGTCCACAAGTCTGTTCTTGCAGGTAGGTTCATCAGTACTATCTTTCTAGATTCCATATGCATGCATTAATATGCAACATTTGTCTTTCTCTTTCTGACTTGCTTCACTCTGTATAATAGGCTTTAGGTTCATCCACCTCATTAGGATTGACTCAAATGCATTCTTTTTTATAACTGAGTAATATTTCATTGTACATGTGTACCACAGCTTCTTGTATCCATTCATCTGTTGATGGACATCTGTGTTGCTTCCATGCCGTGGCTATTGCAAAAAGTGCTGCAACAACTCTTGTCATTGGCTGATAGCTGCTCCCAGATCACAGACTCATTTCCTGTCTCATCTGTCATGCACGGGCCAGGCTCTAAGTGACTCACAGTGTCACCAGAGACTGCAGCGTGTCCCTGAGGGCACGTCCTGGAGAAGGGATTCAAGGAAGGTGCTGACAACAGCTGTGCTGAGTTGCTACCCATCTGTCCTCAGCTGAGCATAAACTAGGCTGAATGCTTGCCCCCATAATAGCTAAAGACAGAATGGTGAGGAAAATGGTAGATTTCTTGGAGATGGGAAGAATTGTGACAAAGAGTTTGGGTAAAATGAACAGTGCCCAGAAAATTGCAGACTCATACGGTTTAAGATGAGTTTACAATGCAGGGTTCTGGGGGTCTGACCTGTTTATGGGTTACTTGACACATTTTACTGAATGAAAGCCAGTAATTTATAGTCACCGACCTGCTGACAACTTTCTTTCTGACTTCTCTCAGCTCCCATTTTAGACAAAACATGGGGAACCAGGGGGTAAAAGACCCCATAAAACTCACTTTGATTTAAATTGTCTCCATCTATTTTAGTTCAAGCCAAGCATTACCATTCCATTTTATGTAATTCAATTCAATAAGGTCAAGCATTTATTGATTGCCTTTTGTATGCTTAATAAATATTCCTTTTATGACTTTTATTTGAGTAAATCACCTTGCTATAGCTTTGTTAAATGAATGGGCCATCTTGTGTCTGTTTACTGACCTCAGTCTCCAAATGTGTTCCTATCCTAATTGATCAATCAATCAGTCAGCCTATCAATCAATCAATTAATCAATCAGTATGGCTTTGTTGTTGTTCAGTTGCTCAGTCATGTTCGACTCTTCGCAACCCCACGGACTGCAGCATGCCAGGCTCCCCTGTCTTTCGATGTCTCCTGGAGTTTGTTTATATTTGTGTCCATTGAGCTGGAGATGCTAAGAGGAAACAAATTGAACTTGAAGTGAGATTTAGTTCTGAGGCATCACACAGTGACTATTTAAAATGTCAGCAAGTCACTGGGAAATCCATTCACCAAGGCTTTCTTTATGAAAAATGAGATAGTCATACCTAGTGTACACAACTGTTTCTGTGAGAGACTGGTGGCCTAAGAGCTAGGAGAGCACTTTGTAACCTGTAACGAATATTTGTATTTATTCTTAATTGTCCAGGCTCCTCTTGCCTGGGGAATTCTATGGGCAGAGAAGCCACACTGGCTACAGTCCATGGGGTTGCAAAGAGTCAGACATGACTGAGCGACTAACACACACACACACACACACACGCAAACATGATCTTGTTGCCTGCTATGTACCAGATACTGTAATAGTTGCTGGATACAAGGTCATTAAAAAAAAGCAACAAAAAACTGCTCCTCACTTTCTGAAATTCACAGCTTTGAGATATTCAATGACACTGCTACTATTCACAACACAGTGTAAGAAAGAAAGAAAGTGAAGTTGCTTAGTCGTGTCCGACTCTGCCACTCCATGGACTGTAGCCTACTAGGCTTCTCCATCCATGGTATTTTCCAGGCAAGACTACTGGAGTGGGTTGCCATTTCCTTCTCCAGGGGATGTTGGATCTGACCCAGGGATTGAACCCAGGTCTCCCACATTGCAGGCAGATGCTTTACTCTCTGAGCCACCAGGGAAGTCAATGGCATGGCTACTATTCACAACACAGTGTAGAAACACACGTATCTAGAGCAGACCATCTCTGTCATTATGGATTTTATGGTCTAGGAAAGGGGAGGGAAAGTTAATGAAAAATAATAGAGCACTATGTGTGGCTCTAGTATAGCCCTAAGATACATGTGCTGTGTGCTGTGCTTAGTCGCTCAATCATGCCCAACTCTTTGTGACCCCATGGACTGTAGGCCTCTAGGTTCCTCTGTCCATGGGTATTCTTCAGGCAAGAATACTGGACTGGGTTTCCATGCCCTCCTCCAGAGAAGCTTCGCAACCCAGAGACCAAATCCAGGTCTCCCACATTGCAGGTGGATTCTTTACCATCTGAGTCACCAGGGAAGCCCAGGAATACTGGAGTGGGTAGCCTATCCCTTCTCCAGGGCATCTTCCCAACCCAGGAAGCGAACCAGGGTCTCCTGAATTGCAAGCGGATTCTTTACCAGCTGAGCTACCAGAGAAGCCACTAAGATACATAAAGAAAGAAATATTTGGTGGATGAGTAAGATTTTAGTAAAGTAAACTGGGGAAAATATGGGTGTAGGAAGCACTCTGGGGGCTCTGCTCAGATATCCCTGCGTCCCATAACTGTCTCTTTGCTCTCTTCTCCAAGTGTCTGAGCTCCTCTGCCTCTAAAGCCTGTACCTGAGTCTCTTGGTTGGAGGCCTGCCCTTGGCTTTCCCCAAACTTGCAGACAGCTACAAGTACCTGGGAGTTTATGTCCCTGGGGCCGCCCTAGTTGATGACTAATTAGCATGGGAGTATGAAAGCTCAACTCTTTTGCCTAGGACTGGGTCAGAGTTGGAGGCATAATTTACACTTAAGGGTTCCCCAGTGGGAAGAGCTGAATCTACCCTCTCTGGGACTCTGCCTGAAATCACACCCTTGCCCACTCTTGCTGGTTTCTCCTGGGCACACATCCTTCATAAATCGCTCACACACAAATACTTGTCTCACAGTGTGTTTCTGCGGAATGCAACCTAAGGTACAGGGCATTCCCGGTGGAATGGATGGCCATGGGGAGACTGCAGTTTTAGAAAGGTGGAAGGTATGAACGGGGAACAACATAGTTTATGGCTTGTGGCTGGAGACTGTGCATTTGACATCAAACCAGGTCAAAATCCTCCAAATATGAAGCATTTATTGGGTGATTGATATGAACTTAGCACTGGTTTTAGTCCTTGGAATATATGGGTTAAAAGAAAAAAAGATGAGATCTGTGACTTGGTAGAGCATATATAATGGGAGAGAAAGAAAATAAATAATACACATGATAAATAAGTCAATTTAATATGCAGTGTGCTACAGGATAAGAGCTGCATAAGGAATACGGAGATTTCATGTTTCACATTAATTTTGGAGAAGATTTTGCTAATAAGCCATGGTAAGATAATTTGTGATCTTGGGTTTCCAAATTTTTTAAATTTTTATTTAAATGTAGTTGATTTACAATGCTGTGTTACTGTACAGCAAAGCTGTACAGCAAAGTGATTCAATTTTATACATATATACGTATGATTTTTTACATATATATTTTTAGGTTCGTAGTAAGACAAGCTGTGATCTTGGGGTCTCATTTTAAAAAATTATTCAAATATAGTTGCTTTACAATATTGTGTTAGTTCCAGGTGCATAGCAAAGTGATCAATTACATGTATAAATATATGTTTATATGTATATGATTTTATATATATATATATGAATTTTTTAGATTATTTTCCATTACAGGTTATTAGAAGATACTGAATACAGTTTCCTGTGTTATACAGTAGATCCTTGTTGGTTATCTCCTCCATATATAGTAATGTGTATATTTTAATCCCAAACTCCTGATTTACCCCTCCCTCTACTTCTTTCCTCTTTGGTAACAAGGTTTGTTTTCTATGTCTGTGAGTCTATTTTTATTTTGTAAACAAGTTGATTTGTATCATATTTTACATAAGTGATATCATGTGATATTCGTCTTGGTCTGTCTGACTTAATTCACTTATGATATAATCTCTAGGTCCATTCATATGACTGCAAATGGCATTATTTTAGAGCCTCTTGATAAAGATGAAACAGGAGAGTGAAATAGCTAACATAAAACCCACCATTCAAAAAACAAAGATCATGGCATCTGGTCCCATTACTTCATGCTAAATAGTTGGGGAAATAATGGAAACAGTGACAGGCTTTATATTCTTGGGCTCCAAAATAGCTGCAGATGGTGATGGCAGCCAAGAAATTAAAAGACTTTGCTCCTTGGAAGAAAATGTATGACAAACCTAGACAGCATATTAAAAAGCAGAGACATTACTTTGCCGACAGAGGTCCTTATCGTTAAAGCTATGGTTTTTCCAGTATTCATGTATGGATGTAAGTGTTGAACCGTAAAGAAAGCTGAGTGCCAAACAGCTGATGCTTTCGAACTGGAGAAGGTGCTGGAGAAGACTCTTGAGAGTCCCTTGGACTGTAAGGAGATCAAACCAGTCAATTCTAAAGGAAATCAATCCTGATTATTCTTTGGAAGGACTAATGCTGAACCTCCAATACTTTAGTTATCTGATGTGAAGAGCTGACTCATTGGAAAAGATCCTGATGCTGGGAAAGGTCGAAGGCAGGAGGAGAAGGGGGCGACAGAGGACAAGATGGTTGCATGGCATCACCAACTCAATGGACACGAGTTTGAGCAAACTCCGGGAGACAGGGAAGCCTGGCATGTTGCAGTCCTTGGGATTACAAAGAATTGGAGACAAGTGAGTGACTGAACAATGATAACAGTATTCCATTGAATGTATATATTGCATCTTCTTTATCTATTCATCTGTGTTTTATTTGTTTTTTTTTTTTTTTAATCAATGATCTTATTTCAACAGCCAAAGTTTTAGAGTAGACCTCAGCAGTGAGTTAGAGACACTGCCTTGAAGTTGGGAAGAATAAATAAATAATTATTATTTATAATTAAACAAACAATCCCAAAATTTAGCAGCTTAAAAGAACATTTATTACTGCAGGGATTATGTGGGTGAATGAATCTGGGTAAAGCTTCTCTGACTCAGAGTTTCTCACAGGCTGCAGTCTAGAGATTGGCCAGGGCTGCAGACATCTCAAGGCTGGGCTGAGAGAAGATTGGAGGATTTGTTTCTAAGCTCACTCACCCGCCTCCTTGATGTAGACAGCAGTTCCTTGTTACACAGCTTTATCCAGAGGGCCACTCACAACACAGAAGGTTACAGCCCCTAAAGTACCCTGGGAGAGAGAGGAGAAAAGTTAGAAGAGAGAGAGAGAGGGAGAGAGTTGCTGTATGCTGCTATATAGAAGCAAGCCTGTAAACAAAGGATAACACAAGGGGATAAATATCAGGAGGCAGGGTTCACTAGGATCACTTTATAGGCTTCTTTCTTGTCGTTCAGTTGTGTCTGATTCTTTGCGACCCCATGAATTGCAGCACACCAGACTTCTTTGTCCTCTACTGTCTCTCAGAGTTTGCTCAAATTCATGTCCACTGAGTTGGTGAAGATATCTAATCCATCCCCTCTTCTTTTGCCTTCATTCTTTCCCAGCATCAGAGTCTTTTCCAATGATTCAGCTCTTCATATCAGGTGGCCAACTGGAACTTCAGCTCTAGCATCAGTCTTTTGAATGAATACTCAGGGTTGATTTCCTTTAGGATTGACTGTTTGATCTCCTTGCAGTCCAAGGGACTCTCAAGTCTTCTCCAGCATCACAATTCAAAAGCATCTATTTTTCAGCTCAGCCTTCTTTATGGTCCAACCTTCACATCCACACATGACTTCTGGAAAAACCGTAGCTTTGTTAGCAAGGTGATGTCTCTGCTTTTTAGCACACTGTCTAGATTTGTCATAGAAACTATGTACCACAATTATGTTTTTATTATATTCTAAATATTAGCAAATTTACTAGATCCTTGTGTTTTAAGAAATGTGACCATGATATTAAGTGATCTCCAGCATAATTACTGGATTAATTCTTGCATAGAAGTTTCAAGACAAGTTATCCCAATTCAACTCTCAATCTTATAATAAAGCTTGACTTCAGAAAACCTACTTCATTGTCTAAAATGTAATGATTATCAATGCAGCTAGGCTTTTAGAGTATGCAAAGTTGATTAGTTAATATAAAAAATCTTAAGTTCTTTTGGGAATAACCTGCAGTGTGGGCCTTACAGCTGCTACAAAATCAGAGAATAATCAAGTTTAGAATAGAAATGGTTTTGTTTCTTGATGACAATTGTCATTCTTCCTATAGATCTCATGAGTATTGTACTGTGGTCAACTGGTGGTCCATTCTGTCTCCTTTGAATTGTTAGTTTTTATTATTCTTGTGGGCTCACTCATCAGAGATGGCATTGGTTCTAAGAATGAAGTGGTTTTAAAAGGTGAATTTGGGTCATTTCTACAGAGGTCTTATTTATAATGAAAATGATTATAAATGTTAGGGATTGAAAGATAAAACACTGAAAACCAGGCATCCCTGAAACCCCAAAACTTTCTTTTGAGACTTAACAAAGTTTCACAATGAATGTCATACCATCAATACATTTACTAAACAATATACATTATCCCAACCTCATCACTTGGGTGACGTTTTCTTTGGGAACTATCCCCTTCTCCCACATTTACACAGATAGAAATAACTTCAAGTTGTGGAGCAGCTTTGAGGCACAGATTCTGGGAGGAGGCATTCAGTTTGGGAGTTATTTTCCAAGCTAACCTCCTCTTCACGAATACACATTTGGAACTAGTGACCAGTGGAAGGGTCATGTAAATGAAAGAGAAATATCAGGGTTGGCAAGGAAAACATGGCCACACGGAATAGAAAGGCAAGGGAACGTTTCTGAAGGAAGAGAGTAAATCCAGGGTTTCTTTTTTTCCTTTTATGAGCGGCCACCCGGATGGTCAGGGTGCCAAGCGGCCCATGATGTTGTGAGAAATAACAATGGAGGCGGCAGAATGTCATAACACAAACATCATCTCCAACAGGAGGGAGAGGGAGCTGCTTCTCTCTTGTCCCAGGTCCCCTGTCCTCGCCCCACCCCACGCCCATCCTCCTCTGGTTTCTTCATGTGGTCGTCCTTGGTCCTGGATGGCCCCCGACACCTGGTTGAACAATAAACACAAATGACTGTGGTGGTCCTGTCACCCTCCATCTCTTTGTAAAAGAACCACTGATCTACAGCCCAGGCTGGAATTGTTTTCCCAGACTGCCCCACATCTTTGCAGGGACAGGCATCAGAGTCTATTTCGCACTGTCCTCCCCACTCCTCCATCTCCGTAACCTCTCAAGTAGCCCCGGGTCGTGAGAAATGCATCTTAGCACTGCCCCCAGAGTCAGTTACAGATCAAACACTATGGTTACAGACTCTTACATTCTGAAAAGAACACTTCACGGTGATTAAATATTTATGCATGGCATACACTTGAAACTTGGATGATTTATTCCGACTCTACAACTTATGGCAAAATATAAATTATTGTCCACTGATATTTTTATGTGTGTGTGTTTATCTGTTTATTATATAAAAGATTTCTTTTCCCTGCATATAGAGTGTCCAAATGCTGGATGAAAAAATGCATCTGTTTTCCTGCATGTTTGCTTTTTTTTTTTTTAAATGGTCTTCATAAATCCAGGGAACTCCTTCTTGGACTACTAGCTTCTTTCAATAGAAGCATGTTTTCACTGGGATTTCCACGTTCATAATTATTCCTCTCATTTCTCTGCTGTGAGAAGACAAGCTGGTATTTCATTGCTTTGGGGAAGTTAATAATATGGTAGGCAAAACATCAGGAAAAATTATAATGAATGAAGCTATACAAATCGGAGGGAAACACATGTTGCTGTTCTCAAATGTTCCTGTCATAAATCCTGGAAATTTCACTATAGTCACAAGCAAATAACTCTTTAAGGCATAAACACTCAATTAATTAGATGTAATATGCTATATAAGTTTGGAGGAGTTCTAAATAGAGAAGTGGTCAAATAACGGTAGTTGAAACCACTGGCAAACAGGAGTTCATCTCTTGATTCGAAATTTCTCAGCTGAAAGGAGACCCTTCCATAGCCCTCTTGAAAAGAACTGCATACATAGTTTATAAATATAGTGTTACCTACTTCTTATTTAGTACACGGTGATCAAGACTCACACCCAGACTAGGAAAAAAAAATCTTCTCTCGGCTTAAATTTCTATCTCTTGGGATGTCTCCTGAGCAGTTGTTTGAAGAGCTCTGTTTTCTCCATTATTCCCAATTTATGGAAGCATGGGTTTTATTATCCTCCTGCTCCTCTTAAGTTTCCTGAAGCAGTTTTATATGGTGCTTAAGAAGACACGTTTCACCTGACTGATATTTTGTAATCCCTAAATAGCACCTTCTCAAATATGACTCTGAAAACACTCTTAATAGAGGGGCAAGCATTTTGAGAAGTAGAAAGCCTTTCTGGACGCCGGCTGTCTACTCTGTGGATGTGTGTATCGCCTTGTGCCTGTAGTGTTCACTGTAATTTACTGCAGACAGTTTTTAGTGTCGGAGAAGGCGATCGCACCCCACTCCAGTACTCTTGCCTGGAAAATCCCATGGATGGAGGAGCCTGGTGGGCTGCAGTCCATGGGGTCGTGAAGAGTTGGACACGACTGAGTGACTTCACTTTCACTTTTCACTTTCATGCATTGGAGAAGGAAATGTCAACCCACTCCAGTGTTCTTGCCTGGAGAATCCCAGGGATGGGGGAGCCTGGTGGGCTGCCGTCTATGGGGTCACACAGGGTCACACCACTGAAGCGACTTAGCAGCAGCAACAGTTTTTAGTGTATCTCTGCCTTCTGCATGTTTGGGACTGTATCTCCTTCCACTCTGTGATCTTCATGGCTAGCGCTCTACCTGGAACAGAGTAATGTTCAGTATATATGTTTCATAATTGTCATTACTCATTCATTGATTCATTAAAAAAATGATCTATTCCATGCTTGGTACTGGGCTGGACGCTGGGAGTTATATGATGAACCTGGTGCAAAAGGATCCCCTGAATCTGAGAATTCATATTTTTTTTTATGTTTAGGTAAATTAAAACAAAGTAATTTTATAAAAGGAAGGACCTCGAAGATTTGCCCTTTGTCCTCTTCATTTTATAACAAGGAAACTTCAACCAGAGTGGGAGAGTGGCTTATTTTTAGTGTCAGAACTGACTAGATTCATGACTCAGTTCTTTTTCTTTGTATTCTCCCCAAACCACATGGTCTCTACTTACTATCTTTTAATTTTTCAGCAACACTTATAAAAACAATGGGACTGTCATGGAACAGAAGAATCAGCAGACCTCTTTAAGAAAGAGTTGTTGGGCCTTGGAATATTTCTTCTGGAAGAAATGTTTAAAAAAGGAAAGGGACATAGAAACATAACAGTAAAGTGTAAGTGGGAGGAAAGAAAGCAGCACCTGGAGAAGTGGAGACGAGGTAGGAACAGTATCCAGCCCTCTGCTAAATTTCTTCTTTTAGAAACCAGCAGAATCAAATTGATTAATACACAAACATTGGCTTAGCTTTAAATAAAAAAAAAGAATTATAGAAGCAACAGCTCTTAGTATTATGCTTAGTGCATGTTACTGTACAGAAGTTTTAGAACTACAAAGTATTTTTCTATGAGATAGAGGTAATAGAGGAAGAAAGATTTGTGTGATTCAGTTTTGCTGCATTAACAACAATAGCAAACACCCCTGGCCCCCAATCTTGAAGGCAATCTCAAATATGCTGGTGACTGCGGGTGGACTGCCATCCAGGAAGAAGGATGAAGGAGCAGTTCTTCCTGGGGACCTGGTGTCTTCATGGCAGAGAGAAGTGAGTGTCAGAGAGCCTGCAGAAATGCATGCAATGGAGTGTAAATCTTCTGTACCTACAGGGTGTGCATCAGATCAGCTTGAAAATGACATGACCAAACTCAACATCCATGGGGTGGGTGCTGTGTGCAATCCACATACAGGAACGCAGAGAAAATATAAAATCCACCCCAGGAGGAGCAGAATGTCTGTGAGCCGGAGTGGTGTAATTGTTGGGTCCTTTTGCTCCTTCTCTGCCCGTAATAGCTTCAGCTCCTTTGGTACTCAGTGGACGCCCATTTACCTTTAAGACACATGCAGTCATTTGAGGAGACAGGATCGGCCCCTCCATCCTTGGGATGCTAGGGTCCAGGTCTCTTGAGATATTCATCACAGTCTCTCATTTTTCTACTCATTTTGTTTCCTAAGAGCCTCACATTGTCTCAGGTATAACGTGGGCTCTTCAGAAATGGGTGTTGGATAGAGCACAGGGTAATGTTTATGATTAGGAAATGGCATAAAAGTAAGCATACTGTGGTTGCAGGGATTAAAGACGATGTTGACAGGTGATTTTAAAAACCAAGACCCATAGTGTTAATTCTCTGTGCTAGGAAATGTTTCTTCTGTGACTATTTTCTTGTATTTCTCCTTTGACTAGAAACGCAAGCCCTGAAGAGGCAGAAGCTTCCTCACATATATTTTCATTGTCTCAAGTTAGTATGTAAATACTCTGAGATACCCAGAGAAAAATCACCACAAAGTACTAATCATGATGCCTTGTACATAGTAAGTTCTTCATTGATTTCTATAAACTAATTTGCACGTAATTTTAAAAAGGAAAAGGAGAGAAGTAACAACTTTAGTAATGAATCTAGTGGTGTGTTTTGAAGTACATTTTTGCAGAAGGAACTAAGATACAATGAGCATTTCTGAGGTTAATTCCTCTTAAAATGAAAAAAAAAAAAAAAAAAAGAAGTATCAGAAGAAGGAGGAGCAGGAGGAAATAGATGGAAACCTTATACAGAAAAGGTCCAAAAATCTTAGCAATTAGCCAATCACTGGGATGGATTGGCAATCAAGCATGCTTTGAGCATCTGAGTGACTATGGGTATGAAAACAGAAGGCCATTCAGGATGCTTCTTCAGGAATTGTAGAAATGAAACTGAGCTTAGTATCTTTCTGGGTGCCTGAAAACGAGAGCAGGAAAAGAAGCAACTCAGGAAAAGAAACAACTCACTGTGGGTCCCACTGTCTGGGGAGTAAGAGAGAAAGATGAAGAAGATGCACGTGGAGAAGTGGCGATGAGGCAGGAACAGTGTCCAGCCCTCTGCTAAGCACCAGACCTAACTATCCTCTCTTCCCATTGAAATAGTTTCCAGTGCTGGCATTCCATCAGATACTTTACATCCTTCCATGGAATACCGTTAGGGGTTTGAGCTAGTCCACTCAGGATTTCCATTACATAAATAACAAAATAGTACAATGGAATCAAAATGAATACCGTGTAATCAAAAAACATATCTCTACATCTGTGCATCTATATATGTATGTATCTATCATCTGATTTAAAAATAAATGCAATGCCAGTTTTGCTTGAATGGAAGGAATAATTAAAAAAAAAAAAGAAAAGAGGGACATAGAAACATAACAGTAAAGGGTAAGTGAGAGGAGAGAAAGCAGTTAGTAAGCCATTAGTGAAGTTTTAAAGTTTTAACAGCAGTAGATTGCACTTCCTCTGACAGACTGAAAAATTCTTTGCATTATTAGAAAGAATGAATAATTCTTTATTCATTCATAACTGCTGTAGTCTTCTTCTCCCCATCACTTCCTTTTCCTCCTCCTTTTCCCTTATTCCCAAGGATCCAGGTGAAGACACTGCCGTTCGTGTTGAAGACACACAGATGTGTAGGGCATGGTGTCTGCCTGGAGGAGGCTCACTGTTCATACGTAAACATAACGACAAATACACAACTGTACGATATGCGGTATTTTCTGCTAGTTGCGTTTGGAGTCATTCTACATCCTCCTCGTCATCTGCTCTGTATCACAGGGAGTGACCTCTGCAAACTCCGTGGTCAGCCTCCCTAATCAACAGGCCAATGCCGATCCTTTCAGGAAAGTGGACAGCGGGGAAAGTGAGAAAGGCAGTCTGTCCGTCTGCTCTCCTCTCTGCTGGCAGGATTCAAGGCTTCCCACTTGTTCCAGCCCCTGTGGGAAGCCACCCGTCTCAGGGTGGATTGTCGATTCCGAGTCCTGGTGATAGAATGTCCACCACTCACCCCTCTGGCCCAGCATGTGTAGTGTTCTGGCGTTGTCAACCTCTGCACAGTCTCACTGTGTTCTATTCACTCCCCTAGACCTTCCAACAACATGCTTAGTAATTCTTTACGTTAAATTGTCTGTCGTGCTCTCAGGCATGGCTTACTTTTCTCTGACGAGACCCGGATCCGTACATCAACTGAATGAACTAGGAATTCTAATAGAAGAAATCAGCAAGAAGAGGCAGATCAGAAAGTTCTTTGCAGTGAAGTTGACCATGAACTGGCCTTTGAGAAATTGATAGGCATTGACCACACAAAGGATTAAAAAAAAAAAAAAAACTAACAGTAACTGCATTTTACCTTGACTTTGGGGTTCACTGGGTAAAATTGTTGACAAAGGAGAGCTGGGGCCAGGCTGTGAGGGTCTGTGGTGCATATGGTATCTATCTAATTGTAGTCAGGATATACCCGAGGGACAATGAGAGAACCAACATATCAGGGAAGTAGGGAAGGGTGAACTCAGGGGACAGTGAATAGATGTTGCTGATTGGAGGAAAGAGAACAGCCAGAAACAGAGAAGCAGCATACGTAAAAAAGACTTTCAAAGGCCAGAGTCAATAATGCTGTTTGTGATGTTTTGTTCTCACTTCAGAGCATTTACCCATCTGCTAGCGTATGTGATGTGTTTATTCCTTCATTTGTTCTCTCATTGAGCCAGCATCTACTGAGCTCAGATCCTACATCAGATCTTCTGTGCTCGGTGTGGGGACACAGTGACCAAGAAGACTCAGCCCAGGCCTCACAGTGCTCAGAGCCTCCTGCTGGAGGCCGGAAGTTGACAGATGACAGAGAATGAAACGTGAGTCTCATGTATTGAGGAAAGAGGACTGGGCAGGTTTGTTTTTTTTTTTATCTATTTTTTATTTATTTATTTATTTTATATTAACATGTTTTTATTTCTCTGGTATACATTTTTCTGTAAATAGCAGCTCTATTGAGATATACAGTTCACATACCATACAGTTCATTGATTTAATATGTTAATTTTTTTATATTTTCAAAAGCATTTATTTATTTGGATTTATTTATTTGTTTATATTTTGATTTATGTATTGGAGATAATTGCTTTACAGTATTGTGTTGGTTTCTGCCATACATATCAACATGGATCAGCTTGGAGCATAGGTTTGCATATGTCCCTTCTGTCTTGAACCTCCCTCCCGCCTCCCGGCCCATCCTACCCTTCTCGGTTGTCACAGAGCATCAGATTTGAGCTCTCTGTGTCACCCAAGGTATGTAGATGACACTACCAAAACTTGACAACAAGTTTAGGGTTTATAGAGGAGTTGTTTTATTGCTAAGTGGTGTCTGCCTCTTTGAGACCTCATGGACTGCGGCATGCCAGGCTCCCCTGTCCTGCACTTATCTCCCAGTTTGCTCAAATTCTTATTTATTGAGTCCGTGATGCTATCTAACCACCTCATCCTCTGCCACCCTCTTTGCCTCAGAGCTCCCGGATTGCCACATTGCTGGGAAGGTGGCAATCCTATAACAGATTGGGTGAGGGAGCTGAGTGAACCCTGGGGCTGACAGGTGTGGAGTCACTGAGTGACTGAGGAAAAGCTAGGATTCACACCAAGAGGCAAAGCACCAGGGGCCAGTAGTTCTGTTTTCATTTTACAGACTATTGGAAGATGGGAAAAGAGTGGAAACTCGAGGCCAAAGGAGTGGAGACTCCTGCCAAAGTGTGTGTTCTGTTTTAAAAGGGGAGGACTTTATGTCTTACCTTGTGGGATTAAAACACAGTTCCATCACTTGACTGTTACATGGCTTTGAGCAATTTGCTTTCATCTTCTGTCCCCTCACCTCCAAAGGATGCTATTCCTTGATGAGATGAGTAATAACAATGCTCTTTCTAAAAGCTGAGGTTTGGATCACTGAGGTATTGAAATGGAAAGTGCCTCCTTACCTGCCTGGTACCTGGGGGGTGTTTCCGAAATGTTAATTTTCATCCACTATTTGCATTGCCTTTGAATCCTTCATACAAGGTTTCATATTTTAAAACATCAAGAAAGTAAACTTTTCTTGTTTTTTAGAAGATGATAGCTATATGCCTCATGAGTATTCAGTTAGGGAGGAATTCATTGGGAAAGTCAGTATTTTGAATAAAAAAAATGAAAAAAAAAAAAACAAAAAAACAACGAATTCCTTAAGTGTGTCCCAGACACCCAGGCATAACCAGAAATTAAATATATTTTTTTTAATAATAATAAAAAAAGCTCAATTGGCTCCTCAAACACTTGGAGGTATTTTCAGGTATTTGAGGTTATTCCACGTATAAAATATACAATGTTTTTGTAATACTGGTAATTTGGTGACAGATGCTGCTGAAATTCCATATAATAGAGTATGTAAAAATGAGGAAGCAATTAAGGCATTTTTAGTTCCCTCTGAGGCTTGCAAAAATTGCTTAAATATAGCTATCCAAAACAACATACATTTTTTTTTTAAATCAAAGCCAAATTTAAATGTTATTTAATGCTCAACCTTTTGGCCGGGAATAGATGTCAAGTTTTCCCTTTTATTGTTATTTTTAATTTAAACAAATGTTGCCTTGGATTGCTTTCCCTTTAGTAGAATGTTTGTGAGTCTCAGAGGAAACTCCAAGTGTGCTTTTTTTTTTTTTTATTGCTGTAACATTTACAAAGGATCTCCGCTTCTCTAGTTGAAGTGAATGCTGCAAATATCAAATGCATGCCATAGCAAATGGCTCGGTCATTTCCCACTTTCTTCTCCTTTATATCTCTGCCATTTGGAACCCCAGCCACCTCTGAAGGCCCAGCTCAATTTGCTTACAGTGGAAAGAGCCTAGATTTTACCAATATAGGGAAAATTGTAATAGTGACGCTCTCAGGTTTTAAACACAGGCAAGTTCTCTGTTCAAACCCCTTGGGCTGCTTGCTGAAACTTGCTGAGACTCAGTCTTTCTTTCCCTGGTACTGCCTAAAGCTGCTGCATGCAAGCTATGTCTCTTCAGTCATGTCCAACTCTTCGGCGCCTACCAGGTTCCTCTGT
>NW_011494951.1:6893986-6901761 GCF_000754665.1 Bison bison bison | reverse complement strand
ATTGGATTCTCCAGGCAAGAACACTGGAGTGCATTGCCATGCCCTCCTCCGGGGATCAAGCCCACCTGTCCTTCATCTCCTGTATTGGCAGCCGGGTTCTTTCCACTAGCACCACCTGGGAAGGCCCCAAGGAGAACAAGTGTAAGGGTCAGCTCTTATTCCTGCTGTTCAACACCTACAACCTTTTTCTGGGAATGGCACTCCAACTATACTCTGGATATCCCCGTGATGAGACTGTCCATCAAAGTGACCTGCCTCTCCTCACCAAAAGGTGCCCATATGACCAAACTGAGACCAATCAGAGGTTCTCTCTCTGGAATTAGGTGTTTAGGGGGAACAATAAAATGGAGAACACTTGGAGTTCTTCCTGCAGATGAATGTGTCTTCAAGTCACTTGTATGCCCTTTCTGGATCTCCAGAAACCACCCTGAATCCTGCTCGCTGTGAAGCTCTTTTCCTTGGCTTTCCTTTCAATTCAATGAGCTACTCCCTGTATCTGCATGTTTTCTTTTCTTTAATGATGCATCATTTATTTGTTTCTTACTATCAAAGAACTGCCAAGAAATGTTAGTTCCTACATCTTTTTTTCCCTTCAACAGGCCCTCTTTGTGTTCCTCTTAAATGAACAAGCATCCTTTCTCTCTGGACTTCCCAGGTGACTCAGTGATAAAGAATCCACCTGACAATGCAGGAGACGCAGGAGACCTGGGTTTGAACCCTGGGTCGGGAAGATCCCCTGGAGGAGGAAATCCCATGGACAGAAGAGCCTGGTGAGCTACAGTCCACGGGGTCACAAAGAATCAAACACGACCGAATGAATGAGCACGCGTTCTGGGTCAGAGAGGACTGCTGGTGTCACCACTGGATTGTAGTCTGTTATGCCTCATGGGCCAGGGGTTCTGTGCTCGGTGTCGGTGTTCCGTGCTTGCTGGACCCTTGCCGTGTAACTTGCTCATCCCACCAGGCATGTGGCCCTGCAGGAGAACACACGACCTGAAGGGCTGATTCCCTAACAAAGTGGCATCCAGGCCCACACGTCCTTGGGGAATCCTGCAGTCTGCAGACTTGAACTGGGAGAGCTCATGAAATAACGTCACTTGCAGCAACATGGATGGATATGGAGATTATCATAGGAAATGAGGGAAGTCAGACAAAGACAAATATCATACGATATCACTTATTTGCAAAATCTGAAAAAAAATGATACAGATGAACTTATTTACAAAACTGAAACAGACTCACAGACTTAGAAAACAAATTTATGGGGGGAAAAAAAAGAAAACAAACTTATAATTCCCAAAGGGGAAATGTTGAGGGAGGAATAAATTGGGAGTTTGGGATTGACATATACACATGGACCCACTGTATTGCATGGGCTGCCAGGTGGCTCTAGTGATAAACAACCCTTTGCCAATGCAGGAGATACAAGAGACCCGGATTCGATCTCTGGGTTGGGAAAATCCTCTGGAAGAGGAAATGGCAACCCACTCCAGTATTCTTACCTGGAGAATCCCATGGACAGAGGAGCCTGGAAGGCTGCAGTCTACAGGGTTGCACAGAGTCGGACAAGACTGAAGTGACTGAGCAGGCATGCTTTGTATAGCACAGGGACCTCTGCTCAATGTTCTGTAGTAATCTAAGTGGGAAAAGAATCTGAAAAAGAATAGATACATGTATATGTTTAACCAAATCACTTCGTTGTACATCTGAAACTAACACAACATTGTTAATCAACTATACTCCAATATAAAATATAAATGAAAAAATAAACAAAATGGTTTGCACTCTATTTCTAAATTAATTTTCCCGGAGAGATTACCACCTACCTTTAACATTCTTTGGGTAGAATAGTGGGAGGATGGGTCTGTTGGGAACAGTCACAGCTGTGACATTTTCTGGACTTTTTAGAACCAAGGTACTTTGTATAAGTGTTTTTGAATTACCCCAGGTTATTCAATAGAATCTAATGTGATTCTCTATCATTTCAGCTAAATATTTTTGTTTTTCAATAAATGTTCAGTGAAGATCACTTTACTCAGCAACTAAACAACTATTTTGGGCTAGGCTTTGCTCTTGGATATTGAGATGCATGGATGAATAAAATGCAATTTCTGCCCTCTGGGGCTTACACGAAGAGAGGAGTCCAACATGATGATGGTGATATCAACAAAGTAAAGCAATTGCTGGCACATGACAGACAAGAGAGCTATATAGGGATGGGCACTGGGAATGTCACTAAACCTGAGCTAAGACTAACAAGTTATTGTCTTAACTCACGGATCATGCATCCTTGTTCAACCACATCCTACTCTTTGTGACCCTATATACTGTAGCCCACCAGGCTTCTCTGTCCATGGGGTTTTCCAGGCAAGAATACTGGAGTGGGTGGCCATTTCTTCCTCCAGGGAATATTCCCAATCCAGGGATTGAACCTGCATCTCCTGAGTCTCCTGCACTGCAGGCAGATTCTTTACCACTGGAGCCATGGGAGAATACAGAACAAATCAGTGGTAGGCAGTTGGGAGAAGGGGCAACATAGGGGTGGGGAAGTGGAAGGTACAAATTGTTGGGTGTAAGACGGGCTCAGCGACATATTGTATAACAGGAATGTGGACAATATTTTGTAATAACTGTAAATGAAAGTGTTAGTCACTAAGTTGTGTCCAAACCTTTGCAACCCCATGGACTGTAGCCCATCAAACTCCTCTGTCCATGGGTTTCTCTACTGAACCCAATCTCTCCTACCTCCAAAATCCCCCTCTCTAGATCACTACTTTATATGTTTCTTATGTGCATGTCTTATTTCCCCCAGAAGAGAATAAGTTTCATTCATTTTATATCCTTCCATAGGGCACAAGTTACTTATATAAATGTATATCGCCAATGAATTTGTGTGAAATAAGACTGAACAGACCAGAAATTTCACTGCTAGGTATCTACCCCAAAGAAGTGTGTGCTCACAGATTTGTATGCAAATATCCACAACATCTTCATTCAAGATGACTCCAAAAAAAGAAGCAACTTAAAGCCCACTAGGACTCCCATGTGGCTCAGTGTTAAAAAAAGAAAAATCCTTGCTTGCCAATGAAGGAGACTTAGGAGACTTCCCATCCCTGCGTTGGGACGATCCCTTAGAGTATGAAATGGCAACACACTCCAGTATTCTTGCCTGGGAAATTCCATGGGCAGAGGAGCCTCGAAGGCTATAGTCTATGGGACTGCAAAGAACTGAACATGAGTGAGTACACACAACCCAAAGCCCATCAACTGGAAAATACATAGACAAAATACAGGTATCCATACAATGGAATGAGAAGGAATAAGCCACTGATGCATGCTATGTTATGTATGAACCTCAAGAATATTATACTAAGTGAAAGAAGCCAGGCACAAGAGGTCACATATTATGATTCCATGTACATGAAGTGTCCAGAAAAGGAAAATTTATAGAGAAATAAAGTAGGTCAGTAGTTGTCTGGTGCAAGGGGTAGGAAAGGAGATGACTGTAAATGGCACAGAGCATCTTATCAGGAGACTGGTGATTTTCTAAAATTGATTTATGGTGATGGTTGTATCACTCAGTAAATTAACTAGAGATTATTTACTTTTATACCTGCAGAGAGGAGATTTTATGATATGTAAAATATACCTCAAGAAGCTGTTTAAAAAGCAAAAATGGTATCCAAGTCTACAGTAGCTATTTAGAGTGTAAAAAGTTACAGAAGAGTCTGCTGATTCATGTCACTATCAGTAGTACCTGGAACCAGCTTTAGAAATTGTGAATCAATAATCCTGTATCTATTTTGTCTGTGGTGGGATAATATTCACATTTCCACTTAATATATAATGAATAAAGCCTTGTCACACCACATCAAGTGACTTATGTTCACTCCTCGGGTGTTTTTATGAAAATGTATGAATAAGACAAGAGAATTCCAGAAAAACATCTACTTTTGCTTTATTGATTATGGCAAAGCCTTTGACTGTGTAGATCACAACAAATAGTGGGAAATTCTTCAAGACATGGGAATACCAGACCACTTTACCTGCCTCTTGAGAAACTTATATGCAGGTCAAGAAGTAACAGTTAGAACCAGACATGGAGAAACAGACTGGTTCCAAGTTGGGGAAGAAGTATGTCAAGGTTGTATATTGTCACCCTGCTTATTTAACTAATCTGCAGAGCATACCATGCAAAATGCCAGGCTGGATGAAACACAAGCTGGAATCAAGATTGCTGGGAGAAATGTCAATAACCTCAGAAATGCAGATGACACCACCCTTACGGCAGAAAGTGAAGAGGAACTAAAGAACCTCTTGATGAAAGTGAAAGAGCAGAGGGAAAAAGCTGGCTTAAAATTCAACATTCAAAAAACGAAGATTATGGCATCCGGTCCCATCACTTCATGGCAAATAGATGGGGAAACAGTGGAAACAGTGAAAGAATTTATTTTCTTGGGCTCCAAAATCACTGCAGATGGTGACTTCAGTCATGAAATTAAAAAAAGCTTGCTCCTTGGAAGGAAAGTTATGACCAGCTTAGACAGCATATTAAAAAGCAGAGACATTGCTTTGCCAACAAAGGTCCATCTAGTCAAAGCTATGGTTTTCCAGTAATCATGTATGGATGTGAGAGTTGGACTATAAAGAAAGCTGAGCACAGAAGAATTGATGCTTTTGAACTGTGGTGTTGGAGAAGACCTTTGCGAGTCCCTTGGACTGCAGGGAGATCCAACTAGTCCATCCAAAAGGAGATCAGTCCTGAATATTCATCGGAAGGACTGATGCTGAAGCTGAAACTCCAATATTTTGGCTATCTGATGTGAAGAACTGACTCATTGGAAAAGACCCTGATGTTGGGAAAGACTGAAGGCAAAAGGAGAAGGGGATGACAGAGGATGAGATTGTTGGATGGTATCACCAACTCAATGGACATGAGTTTGAGCAAGCTCCGGGAGTTGGTAATGGACAGGGAAGCCTGGCATGCTGCAGTCCATGGGATCACAAAGAATTGGACACAACTGGGCTACTGAACTGAACTAATGAATAAGATAATCTTTTTTTTTTCTTTTAACCTAAATGTATGAATAGAAGAGCAATGGATGAATCCTGATAACACTTAAAAAGCAGGAGAGATCATTTTTATCAAAGAGAGGGCCCACTACAGAAGATGGTATCAGAGCTGGCATTCTTGCACTAAAATTATTCATTGAATGTTTTCTTAGAAAAGACTGTAATGTGGTATGCCCTCTCTAGAAATAGCTCATTAAGGCTTTTGCATAATGGATGGTGGAGCAGTTTGCAATGAAAACATAATTAGTCACGCAACCGCGTCCTTCAACCTGAATGACAGGACCATTTCCTAAAAAACAAGGCCATTCAAAACAGCATTAGGTATGCCCTCTGCAAGCGGAAAGGAGACTGGAACTTTTCACTGTCGTGCATCTCAGCTGTCCCACACAACGTCCTCTTAGGCTTCAAGAACTGCTCCAAAAATCTACAGACTGTGTATTAGGTTTTGAGCTGTTTAGAAAAGGAAACACTTGTAGCCAACTGGAAGAAGCTATTCACTACTATCAGATAATGGTGCTTATTATTTGGGGGAGTATCAGCAATGATCTTTGCCATGGTTCACGAGCCAACTTCCCCATGAAACTGAAGGGAAGATCTGGCAAAGTACCCACATCTCTGGCACACTTTGCCCCAGCCACTTTCATTTTCAATATTGAGGTGAGAGTGTAGTATTTATGACCATTTTCTGGCGGAGACATGATTATTTTTCATACTTTTTTGTGTTATTATAAGACCTACTATTTAAAAAATAGTTTAGACCCCATGGACTGAAGTATGTCAGGCTTCTCTGTCCATCACTATCTCCCTGAGTTTGCTCAAACTCATGTCCTTTGAGTCAGTGATGTCATCCAACCAACTCATCCTCTGTCGCCCCCTTCTCTTGCCCTCAATCTTTCCCAGCATCAAGGTCTTTTCCAGAGTCAGCTCTTCACATCAGGTGACCAAAGTATTGGAGCTTCAGCTTCAGCATAAGTTCTTCCAGTGAATATTCAGGGTTGATTTAAGATTGACTGGTTTGATCTCCTTGCTGTCCAAGGGACTCTCAAGAATCTTCTCCAACACCACAGTTTGAAAGCATCATTTCTTTGGCACTTAGCCTTCCTTATGGCCCAACTCTCCCATACATAACAACTGGAAAAACCGTAGCTTTGACTATACAGACCTTTGTCAGCAAAGTGATGTCTCTGCTTTCAAACACACTGCCTGGGTTTGTCATAGCTATTCTTCCAAAGAGCAAATGTCTTTTAATTTCATGGCTGCAGTCACTGTCCACAGTAATTTTGGAGCCCAAGGAAATGGTGGCAAGAATAAATGACTTAGCAACTCAACAACAACCTGAATCAGATGTAGTGTTAGGAAGCATTCATAGACACTTTAAAATGATAGTTCATACTGTGAAATGAACTATCTCCTGCCATATTAATAAATAAGAAATGTCACAGCCATCAGCGATTCCTGACCTCCAAATGCGAATGAAGGCTCCCAAACTATGATCCAGCAGATGCTGCTACCCTCCCTGGCAATTGCTGAGGAGCTGGAGGAATTTGAGAAACAAGGTGGACAAGGAAACAGGGCTGGCCCCAGATAGCTGACATGTGTACGAAAGGAATGAATTCAGTGAGCCCAGAGGCTTGAATCTCCCCATACATAGAATGCTAAATTCCTTAACTTGATACCTGATCTTTGATGTTCAGACTGCCTGCTCCCTTTGTTGCAAGTTTGTATGGAGCCTGATTTTCCCTTCTGCTTTCTTGGAGCAGTTTTCTCAGAGCTACTGAGATGCTGTCTCCCCAGCTTGGAGTCCTAAACATTCTCGCCAAATAAAATAACTACTTTCAGGTTGTGACTATAATTTTTTAGTCGACAGATTGAAGTCACTTCAGTCATGTCCAACTCTTTGCAGCCCTAAGGGCTGTAGCTGCCAGGCTCCTCTGTCCACGGGTTTCTTAGGCAGGAATACTGGAGTGGGTTGTCATGCCCTCCTCCAGGGGATCTTCCCAATCCAGGCATCAAACCTGAATCTCCTGAGCTCCTACATTGCAGGCAGATTCTTTACCACTGAGCCACCACGGAACACCCCCGCCCCCTTTTTAAAATATAAATTTATGTATTTTAATTGGAGGCTAATTACTTTACAATATTGTAGCTGTTTTGCCATACATTGATATGAATTAACCATGGGTTTACATGTGTTCCCCGTCCTGAACCCTCCTCCCACCGCCCTCCCCATTCCATCCCTCTGGGTCATCCCAGTGCACCAGCCCCGAGCACCCTGTCTCATGCATTGAACCTGGACTGGCAATTCATTTCACATATGATAATATATATGTTTCAATGCCATTCTCCCAAATCATCCCACCCTCGGCCTCTCCCACAGAGTGCAAAAGTTCTATATATCTGTGTCTCTTTTGCTGTCTCGCATATAGGGTTATTGTTACCATCTTTCTAAATTCCATATATATGTGTTAGTATACTGTATTGGTGTTTTTCTTTCTGGATTACTTCACTCTGTATAATAGGCTCAAGTTTCATCCACCTTATTAGAACTGATTCAAATGTATTCTTTTTAATGGCTGAATAAGGCCGTATATTATCACCCTGCTTATTGAACTTACATGCAGAGTACATCATAAGAAATGCTGGACTGGAAGAAACACAAGCTGGAATCAAGATTGCCAGGAGAAATATCAATAACCTCAGAT
>NW_011494951.1:6889407-6893690 GCF_000754665.1 Bison bison bison | reverse complement strand
GGCTATGGTTTTTCCTGTGATCATGTATGGATGTGAGAGTTGGACTGTGAAGAAGGCTGAGTGCCGAAGAATTGATGCTTTTGAACTGTGGTGTTGGAGAAGACTCTTGAGAGTCCCTTGGACTGCAAGGAGATCCAACCAGTCCATTCTGAAGGAGATCAGCCCTGGGATTTCTTTGGAGGGAATGATGCTGAAGCTGAAACTCCAGTACTTTGGCCACCTCATGCGAAGAGTTGACTCATTGGAAAAGACTCTGATGCTGGGAGGGATTGGGGGCAGGAGGAGAAGGGGACAACAGAGGATGAGATGGCTGGATGGCATCACTGACTTGATGGACGTGAGTCTAAGTGAACTCCGGGAGTTGGTGATGGACAGGGAGGCCTGGAGTGCTGTGGTTCACGGTGTCACAAAGAGTTGGACACGACTGAGTGACTGAACTAAACTGAACTGTATACTCCATTGTGTATATGTACCACAGCTTTCTTATCCATTCATCCGCTGATGGACATCTAGGTTGCTTCCATGTCCTGGCTATTATAAACAGTGCTGCAATGAACATTGGGGTACACGTGTCTCTTTCAATTCTGGTTTCCTCAGTGTGTATGCCCAGTAGTGGGATTGCTGGATCATAAGGCAGTTCTATTTCCAGTTTTTTAAGGAATCTCCACACTGTTCTCTGTAGTGGCTGTACCAATTTGCATTCCCACCAACAGTGTAAGAGGGTTCCCTTTTCTGCACACCTTCTCCATCATTTATTGCTTGTAGACTTTTGGATAGCAGCCATTCTGACTGGCATGAAAAGGTACCTCATTGTGGTTTTGATTTGCATTTCTCTGATAATGAGTGATGTTGAGCATCTTTTCACGTGTTTGTTAGCCATCTGTATGTCTTCTTTGGAGAAATGTCTATTTAGTTCTTTTACCCATTTTTTGATTGGGTCGAATCTTGAGAAAGAAGAATGGAACTGGAGGAATCAACCTGCCTGACTTCAGGCTCTACTACAAAGCCACAGTCATCAAGACAGTATGGTACTAGCACAAAGACAGAAATATAGATCAATGAAACAAAATAGAAAGCCCAGAGATAAACCCACACACCTATGGACACCTTATCTTCGACAAAGGAGGCAAGAATATACAATGGAGAAAAAATAATCTCTTTAACAAGTGATGCTGGGAAAATTGGTCAACCACTTGTAAAAGAATGAAACTAGAAAACTTTCTAACACCATACACAAAAATAAACTAAAAATGGATTAAAGATCTAAACCTAAGACCAGAAACTATAAAACTCTTAGAGAAAAACATAGGCAAAACTCTCTCTGACATAAATCACAGCAGGATCCTCTATGACCCACCTCCCAGGATATTGGAAATAAAATAAAAAATAAACAAATGGGACCTAATTAAACTTAAAAGCTTTTGCACAACAAAGGAAACGATAAGCAAGGTGAAAAGACAGCCTCCAGAATGGGAGAAAATAATAGCAATTGAAGCAACTGACAAAGAATTAATCTCAGAAATATACAAGCAACTCCTACAGCTCAATCCCAGAAATATAAACAGAAGCCCTTTAAAATGAGTGTAGGGACATTTTTTCCCTTGCCAATCAGTTTGTTACAAGGAGTCATTTGAACCGCTTGTTTTGTCTATGAATCTCAAGGTGGGTCATTTGGATTTAGCACTTAGCTCACCTGTGATTTAAAAATGCCTGATATTTTTAAAGAAAGTTAAGGGAATTGCCAATATAATATTTGTTTTGTTTTCAATCTTTTTGAAATAATTGCAATTTTCTACCGTCATCAGAACCAATTACACAGAATAAGGGTTAAATATAATACACTTGCATTCATTGACAGAGCAGATATTTTGAATGCATTGTATGGGTCACTGTGGTAGGGTTTTAGGGACACAATGAAGAAAGAAACCAAACACGATCCCTACCACCTGGTCCTTAGGTCAAGGATTCAGGGGGAGCAGATTAACTTTATTCTGATACTCACACAAGTAAATGGACTTTTGCAACTGTAGAGGATTCCTCAAGGAGAATTCAGATTGTTCTGGCTTTCTGAGTGGTACAGAAGAGCTGACAGTGAAGGATATGACCTGGTCATTTAGGAAAGAGATATTTTTCCTGATGTGGATGACTGAACTGAGAAATAGGAGCTCATATTTTTTGCAAAGTCCTAGTGTGACTAAGGCAGATGCTCGTGAGCATGACGTGGGCTGACATGGGATGAAGCCCACAGCCCTGCAGGATGTTTGCTTTATTTGAAGGATGAGGGGAAAGACTGGAGAATTTTACCTCTGAGAGTGGACTGTAGGTGAGCAACAGTGAATGCAGGTGCATCACTTGGGAACTTTTTGTCACCTAGACTCGAGGGTGTTAAGTAAGGAGAAAAGTGGACAGAATGAAGAACTGTTTAGGAGTGATTATAATAAGGGCGAGTGATAGTGGGACTTGAAGTGGGGTGGGAAGGAAGGAAACTCTGATAAATCTTATTTCCAGCTTGCATGATTAAGTGGCTTGGTATGATACTCATTGCAACAGTGAACTCTGACAAACAACCAGATTTTGGGCGAAGGGTACGAATCTGGCTTTGGACATATTGAGCTGTGGTAGCTTTGAGACATCTAAGAGGTGATGGTCGTTAGGCAGTTAGACATATGCGACTCTAGATGTGGCCTGGCTCTCTCCCAAAACTGGGCCCTGGGATTTGCATCTTATATCATTTGCCCAGCAGAGAACATATCTTGATGTTTCTGGTCCCAAGATCAAAAGTCCTGGAAAAGTTTCTCTTTCTTGGTTTCTGTCAGTCAGGAATAGCCAGAAGCCTTTTTTTTTTTTTTTTTTTTTTAAATAAAATAATACATTTAAAAATATTTTTTCATTATGATGTAATCACAGGATATTGACATTCCTGTGCTACACATTAGGATCTTGTTGTTTATCCATTCTAAATGCAATAGTTTGCATCTACCACCCCCAGTCCCCCAGTCCTTGCTTCGCCCCACCACCTTTGGCAACCATAAAGCTGTTCTCTCTGCCTGTGAATCGGCTTGTATTTTGTAGACAGGTTCATTTCTGCCATCACTTAGCACCTTCAGGCCTAGCTGACAGGAAGCTCCCAAGTGCTGCACCTGCATTCACTGGTGCTCACCTGCAGTCCACTCTCAGGGCTGAAATCCTCCAATCTTTTCCCCTCATCCTTCGAACAAAGAAGATGCCTACAGGGCTGTGGGCTTCATCTCATGTCAGCCTCTTTTTCATGCTCAGGACCCAAGGACTGTATAGTCCATGGAATTCTCTAGGCCAGAATACTGGAGTGGGTAGCCTTTCCCTTCTCCAGGGGATCTTCCCAACCCAGGGATCGAACCCAGGTCTCCTACATTGTAGGCAGATTCTTTACCAGCTGAGCCACAAGGGAAGCCCTTAGTCACAATAGGATTTTGCAAAAAATATGAACTCCTACTTCTCAGTTCAGTCATCTATATTGGGAAAAGTCTCTCTTACCTAAGTGATATAATATGGCATTTGCCTTTCCCTTTCTGACTTAGTTCACTTTGATAATCTCTAGTTGCATCCACATTGCTGCAAACAGCATTACTTTATTCTGTTTTATGTCCAAGTCGTACTCCATCATATATGTGTACTACATCTTCCGTATCCATTCATCTGTTGATGGATATTTAGGTTGTTAGCATGTTTTGACTCTTGTGAACAGTGCTTCTATGAACATAGAGGTGCATATATCTTTCCTCAAGTATAGTTTTGTTTGGGTATATTCCCAGGAGTGGGATTGCTGAATCATGTGGTAATTCTATTTTCAGTTTTCTGAGGAACCTCCACATTGTTTTCCATAGTATCTGTACCAACTTATATTCCCACCAACAGTGCAGGAGGTGTTTCCTTTTCTCCATACTGTCTCCAGCATTTATTATTTGTAGACTTTCAGGGATCAAGACCATCCCCATGGAAAAGAAATGCAAAAAAGCAAAATGGTTGTCTGGGAGGTCTTACAAATAGCTGTGAAAAGAAGAGAAGTGAAAAGCAAAGGAGAAAAGGAAAGATATAAACATCTGAATGCAGAGTTCCAAAGATTAGCAAGAAGAGATAAGAAAGCCTTCTTCAGTGATCAATGCAAAGAAATAGAGGAAAACAACGGAATGGGAAAGACTAGGGATCTCTTCAAGAAAATCAGAGATACCAAAGGAACATTTCATGCAAAGATGGGCTCGATGAAGGACAGAAATGGTATGGACCTAACAGAAGCAGAAGATATT
>NW_011494951.1:6866844-6888185 GCF_000754665.1 Bison bison bison | reverse complement strand
CAACCAGTCCATTCTGAAGGAGATCAGCCCTGGGATTTCTTTGGAGGGAATGATGCTGAAGCTGAAACTCCAGTACTTTGGCCACCTCATGCGAAGAATTGACTCATTGGAAAAGACTCTGATGCTGGGAGGGATTGAAGGCAAGAGGAGAAGGGGATGAAAGAGGATGAGATGGCTGGATGGCATCACTGACTCGATGGACGTGAGTCTGAGTGAACTCTGGGAGTTGGTGATGGACAGGGAGGCCTGGTGTGCTGCGATTCATGGGGTCACAAAGAGTTGGACACGACTGAGCGACTGATCTGATCTGATCTGATCCTGACTGGTGTGAGGTGGTGCCTCATTGTGGTTTTGCTTTTCTTTTCTTTAATAATCAGTGATGTTGAGCATCTTTTCATGTGTCTACTAGCCATCCATATGTCTTTTTTTGTAGACATGTCTACTAAGGTCTTTAGCTATTAGCTTTTATGAGAGTGATATGGCTTTTGGAAAGCGGCAGCTACCAAGAAGCGGGGAAAGAGGACAGATAAAAACAGAAAGCTTTATTCTAATAGTGTGAGGTTAATTAAATGTATGAAACTAACCTTGCAGTGGATCTATATTTCCAATATTTTAGGTATTCTCAGGAGCTTTTTGATGTGGGGAATGGTAGAACAGAAAACTAAAAGTTGATAATGACAACCTAGGGAAATATACAAAGGAATGCCCTGTTATGAGTATGAATTACATGGTATTATCATTATATATTTCTTTGCCTGTCTACTTTAATAGATTGCAAAATTCCTTGAGGCTGGAGTCATTTCTTGTTTAGACCTGTGCTTCTAGTGACAGAAAAAGAAATACCTGCTCAAAAATTCTTGGCGAGTTAGTTATTGAATATTCTTGTTTATACCTGTGTTTCCAGTGACAGAAAAAAAAAAAAAACCTGCTCAGAAATTCTTGGTGAGTTAGTTATTGAATGAAAGTGTTAAGCTTACTCTATTCTGGTTACCAAAGGGGTAAAGGCATGGTGGAGAGGGAAAATTAGGAGTCTGGGGTTAACAGTTATAAATCATTATACATAAAATAGAAAAAAATAAGTTACTGTATAACAGAAGAACTGTATACTCTGTAATAATCTGTAATGGAAAACAGACTGAGAAAAATATATAAATGAATCAGTTTTCCGTACACCTGGAATAAACACAATATTGTAAATCAACTGTACACATGTGAACAACTGAGGGTAATATGACTTTGAACTAGCTTCTTATCCTTTCTAGACCTGGGTTTTACATCTGTATAATGGACTTACTGTAAAACATATTTTATAGAATATTTAACTCTGGTTATCTGTAAAGATATTTTCAAGTATTTGCTAATTTCAAATTCTATGTTAGTTTTCTACTCTCTTACTTATTGCAAACTAGGTAGTGGAGAAAGCTCATGGGCTTTGCATCCCATGCATGGATTTAAATTATAGCTTCTTGACTGGTTAGCTCTTTGTCTCTGGGTAGTTCATAAAACATTTATTAACATCAGTTTTTAAAATTTTTAAATAATAATGATAATGTCTAAGTTGCAAGTCTTCTGTGATGTTTAGAAAGAATGGATTTATAGCCATTAAAACATAGGAAGCCTCAGTACGTAGGAGTTAATTATTTTCTCAGTTTTATGCCTTGTTACAGTGGGGGTTGAGTGCAAGTTGTGGTAATAAGAATAAAGTGTTATTAGCTCAGTCCTGTCCAACTCTTTTAACCCCATGGACTGTAGCCTGCCAGGCTTCTCTGTCCATGGGATTCTCCAATCCAGAAAACTGGAGTGGGTAGTCTTTCCCTTCTCCAGAGGATCTTCCCAACCCAGGGATCGAACCTATGTCTCCTGTATTGAGGGCAGCTTCTTTACCATCTGAGTCGCCAGGAAATGTTAGTTTTTGTCAAGGTGATCACACTTCACCTTTTATCTGATCTACGTGCTATTTTTTTTTCCACTTTATACCTTTTAATTTGTTATTTTTATTTTGTATTTGGGTATAGCCGATTAACAATGTTGTGATAGTTTCCGGTGAACAGCCGAAGGACTCAGCCACACACACACATGTATCCATTCTCCCGCGAACTCCCCTCCCATCCAGGCTGCTACATCACATGACTGTTCAATGTGTTTTTTTTTTTTTTTAAACTTTACATAATTGTATTAGTTTTGCCAAATATCAAAATGAATCCACCACAGGTATACATGTGTTCCCCATCCTGAACCCTCCTCCCTCTTCCCTCCCCATACCACCCCTCTGGGTCGTCCCAGTGCCTTAGCCCCAAGCATCCAGTATAGTGCATCGAACCTGGACTGGCATCTCGTTTCATACATGATATTTTACATGTTTCAATGCCATTCTCCCAAATCTTCCCACCCTCTCCCTCTGCCTTATGATCCAGCAATCCCACTGCTGGGCATACACACTGAGGAAACCAGAAGGGAAAGAGACACGTGTACCCCAATGTTCATCGCAGCACTGTTTATAATAGCCAGGACATGGAAGCAACCTAGATGTCTGTCAGCAGACGAATGGATAAGAAAGCTGTGGTACATATACACAATGGAGTATTACTCAGCCATTAAAAAGAATACATTTGAATCAGTTCTAATGAGGTGGATGAAACTGGAGCCTATTATACAGAGTGAAGTAAGCCAGAAGGAAAAACACCAATACAGTATACTAACGCATATATATGGAATTTAGAAAGATGGTAACAATAACCCTGTGTACGAAACAGCAAAAGAGACACTGATGTATAGAACAATCTCAATGTGGTTTTGAACAGTATACTTCAGTTAGTCTCAACCAATATTTCCACAGACCATCAGTATTCCACAGCTAGATTGATAATGTCAAATAACATTGATCTTTCCTCAATCATCAGGGAAATGAGATGTTTTTTATATTTCAAGCTTTTATTTTATACATTTTCATAAAAGTATTTGGGACTTCTGCTTGTTAATTTAAACCATTGACGCTAACTAAAATTCTTTGTCATGGATTTTTGTCTCATTCAAAAAAAACACTTCTGAGTACTTACAGCACACTGTGCTACGTCACTCAGGTATAAATAAGCATCTGACTCAGGTCCTTCCTCGCTGGATCTTGTAGCTAAACGTGTAGAGGAATGGCAAGGAGAACATATTTTGAAGTGACAAGGGCACTTGCATTGAGTTTTGAAGGTAAAATCTGTTAGAAGGATGCAGAGTTGGGTGCAGGGCACCCCAGGGAAAGTGCCAAGCAAGAGCAGGTAGGGAGGGCGGATCACTGTCTTTAGTCCCAGCAGTAGCTTTGGGTTATAAGCATGTAGTCATTTGTTGCCAGTAAAATTATAGGATTACTGATGCTCAGAACAGATTAGACAGACAATGGGATTTCTAAAGGAATGCCAGGAGACCAAGTGAGAACCACAGGTTAAATCGCATCACTTCTGGGTGAGCTTATGGAAATCTCATTTGTAATATGCCTAATGCTCTGTCATCTTCTTTCAAAGCTGTGCTTCCCTAAGGTATCAGAGAACTGCTTTGATGCAGTATGATGTAATCTTGATGTATTGTCCTCCGCTATCTGTGTGCCTTTTGTTGCCTTGAATATTTGTATGTTAATACAAAGATTTCTATGATCTTCACTTTTTAAAAGAAGTCAAAATGAGATAAGGCATGTGGAAACTCATGATAATTTTGGCACAGTGCCAAAATTGGGTTGAAAACACAAACAAAGAGAAGCTGGATTAGAATACCTTCCAAGAAAGGATATAAACATGAACTTACAATGAAATACGTCTGGGCAGTCACTCCATGCCAGGCCTTGTATCATTTGGTTCTCACCTAAACTCCATGTGGTGAGTGCCAGGACTCTTCTCCCTTTAGAAATGAGAAACTGAACCACAGAGACGTTAAGTGATTTTTCTCTAAGTGGCACAGCTGGTAAGTGCTGGTGTTTGGATTTGAATCTTGGCAGTCAGCTTCCAGAGCCAACGCTTGTAGTCTCTGTTCCCATGCAATCTCATTGTGTTTGCAGGTGACACCACTTTCTACTTTCAAGCACTTTCATTAACTGGTTGCTTCCCTTGACCACTGGCTCAGCTTTCCCTAAACATTGCTCCAGTTTCAGTCATGGAGCCATGTGCCAGAGTGGCAACTAAGGATACTACATGCTCTCTATTGTTGAGGACCTCATTCTAGTTGTGGACAGTTGGCAAGACATTCTTTTACCCTTGCTGTGTTACTTGAGCTGCACAGATTATCAGAAGGATGGTACCCATTTCCATGTTGCAGAGGAAGAAGTTCAAGCTGAGAAAAGCCATATGACTTCCTTGGAGCTACTTCCAACAGTTAGTAAGTGTCAGGATTTGGGTTCAAACTCAAGGTTTCTTACTGCTGAAGTTTTTTAACCTCGGTGGTTATAAGAGGTCTTGGAAACCTCCCATATATAACTGGTAATTGTTACTCACCATTAAATAGCTGAGTGATCTTAGTGACTCATTGTATTGGGATCTCAATTTTCTCATCTATAAACATGAGAGGCTTGTGACATGACTGAAGGTCCATTTCTGTTCTGATATATTTAATTTCAGTACTAGGTATTCAAGTACTAATTATTCAAGATGGGGATATTGGTAATTCAATATGTGATTTTGAAATGTTGCATTCTTAGCTTGTCAGTTCAGTTCACTTTAATTAAAGCCAGTAAAGCATCTACTGGCTTCCCTGGTAGCTCAGCTGGTAAAGAATTCACCTGCAATGCAGGAGACATGGGTTCAATCTCTGGTCTGGGAAGATCCCCTGGAAGAGGGCATGACAACCACTCCAGTATTCTTACCTGGAGAAATCCTCATGGACAGAGGACCCTGGCGGGCTACAGTTCATGAGATTGCAAGAGCAGTCAGACACTACTGAGTGACTAAGCAAAGCATCTATGCATCACCAGTTCAATGGACGTGAACTTGGACGAACTCTGGGAGATGGTGAGGGACTGGAAGGCTGGGTGTGCTGCAGTCTGTGGGGTTACAAAGAGTCGGACATGTCTTGGAGACTGAACAATGACAACAAAACATCTACACTGAGCTAAGAGAAGAGTGATGTGTAATTAAGTGTACAAGGATTTCAGAGTGTCATGGACTGAGAGAAACAAAATAACTAACTATCCCTGGGGTCCAGGTTTGAGTCTGTATTTTGAGTAGTCCTGGAAATCAAACCCTGATGAAGAACTAGTGAACTTCTAAGTATGGCTGCCCAGGTCAGACCTAAGTATCTTTCAGGGTAGGAAATGTCCTTTCCAAAGAAAATGTTGATTTGACAGGGCCTCGACAATCAATGTCTAAGGAAGTCCTGTTGGTCAGTGTGCCTATGGTCTATGCCTGAGTCTTAGGGAAGTGGGAGGTGCTAGTGAAAAGCTAAAACAATATTTTATCCTTCTGTAATGAAAACTCTAAGACAAGGAGGAGCAAGGCAACTCTGATTTAGAACCTGCTCTTAGAAGGCATCCCTTCATGGATCATAGCCTTTTCATGACAAAGGGGCTTGTACAACTCAATGAAGCTGTGAGCCATGCCATGCAGGGTCACCTAAGATGAACGGATTAAAGGTCTGCATAGTCAAAGCTATGGTTTTTCCAGTATATGTATGGATGTGAGAGTTGGACCTTAATGAAGGCGGAGTGCCAAAGAATTGATACTTTAAAATTGTGGTGCGGAGAAGACTTTTGAGAGTCCCTTGGACTGCAAGGAGATCAAGCCAGTCAAAGCCTAAAAGAAATCAACCCTGAATATTCATTGGAAGGGCTGATGCCAAGCTGAAGCTCCAATAGTTTGGCCACCTGATGTGAAGAGCCAACTCATTGGGAAAGACCCTGATGTTGGGAAAGAGTGAAGGCAGGAGGAAGGCAGAAGGACAGGGAAGCCTGGCATGCTGCAGTCCATGGGGTCACAAAGATTTGGACATGACTGAACAACTGAACAACAACAGCAATTAGAAGGCAGCGTAGATGAGGAGGGATGGTCAGTGTTGCTTACCTTAGCACAAAAGACATTTTAGTAGACCTGAAAATGGTTTCCAAAAAGAGATGTTCAAATCTCAATTCCTGGAATCTGTGACAGTTATCTTATTTGGAAAAAAAAGATATAGATGTAGCTAAATTAAGGATCTTGAGATAAAGAGATCATCCTGGCTGATTTGGATGGGCCCTCTGTCCAATGGCAAGTTTCCTTATAAGAAATACACAAAAGAGAAAACATATATGGAGGAGAAAGATGAGTGAAGATGAAGTAGAGTGCGAGGCAAGAAAGCCAAGGAATGTTAGCCCCATGGGAACCTAGAAGAGGCAAGAATGAATCCACCTCTAGAGGCACCAGAGCATGCTGCCGCTTCATTGTCACTTCTGCTGTCTGAAATTGTGATAGAATACATTTCTGTTCTTTAAAACCAACAAGGTCATGGTGATTTGTTAGGGCAGCTACAGGAAACTAATATGAACACTGGCACCATGGGACATGGTGCCCAGCAGACATGGTAGGATCAAGAAGAAGTGAAAGTGGTACCCACTTGAGAAGGCTGCGTTCACCACAATGATGCCTTGTCTGGTGAATTTCCCACGGCAACTGTAAATAGGAAACATGCCTTGAAAACCAAGCACAGCTTAATGCAAAGGTATACTTTTTTTAAAGTACAGTTTTAAAGTACCTTTTTTTTTCATGTTGCACCATTACATTTAAAAAAATTGATGTATGGTTAACTTACAATATTGTGTTAGTTTCAGGTGTAGACCAAAGTAATTCAGATATCTGAAAAAATGATTCATATTTATATATCTATATAATCTATCTATCTATATATAGGTAGATAGATGGATACTCTTTTTCAGATATATATGTATATATTCTTTTTCAGATCATTTCCATTATAGGTTATTGCAAGCTATTGAGTAGAATTCCCTGTGTTACACAGTAAGTCCTTGCTGCTTACTTATTTTATATATAGTAGTTTCTATTCCCAGGTAGCACTAGTGGTAAAAAATCCGCCTGCCAATACAGGAGACACAAGAGACATTGGTTTGATCCCTGGGTCAGGAAAATCCCCTGGAGGAGGAAAATCCCTTGGACAGAAACACCTCGGGGGCTACAGTCCATGGAGTTGCAAAGAGTTGAATATGACCAAGTGACTGAGCACACATGAGTGAGCAAACGAGTTTCTATATGTTAACTCCAAACTCCTAATTTAGCTCTCCATCACCATTATCCCCTTTGGTAACCATAAATTTGTTTTCTGTGTCTGTGAATCCCTTTCTGTTTTGGAAACAAGTTCATTTGTATCATTTATTTAAGATTCCACATATAAGTGATACGATATAATAACATGATATTTGTCTTTCTCTGTCTGACTTTACTTAGTATGACAATCTCTAGGTCCATTCATGTTGCTGCAGATAGTATTATCTCATTTTATTTTATGGCTGAGTATATATGTACCTTGGAGAAGGAAATGGCAATCCACTCAAGTACGCTTGCCTGGAAAATCCCAGGGATGGGGGAGCCTGGTGGGCTGCCGTCTATGGGGTCACACAGAGTCGGACACGACTGAAGCGACTTAGCATAGCATAGCATACATGTACCACATCCTTTCATCTATTGGTGGACATTTAAGTGTCTTCCATGTCTCAACTATGTAAATAGTGTGGCTATGAACATTTCAGTGCATGTCTCTTTTTGAATTAGTTTTCCCTGGACGTATTCCCAGGAGTGGTGTTGAAGGATCATATAGTAACTTGGGAACATATATTCTTTAAGGGAAGACTGAATGTGATCCCAAGGATACCCAGGGATGGGTTAAAGCTGACAAATCAATCATAACCTCTCTAGAACACAAAGCAAGATAAACTGTGATCTAGTAAAAAGCTTACAGGATAATTAATGCAAAAGACAATCACCATCACACACTTGATATTAGTATTACAATGTTTAATTTCTCACTGGTGCAAGATTCTGTGATCTTGTTCTACTTCATCTTGGACAGTGTCTTCTGGTACATATTTTCCTGGGTCTCTGTAGCTGCAGAAGAGACAGATGGAGGAGGCTCATTTAGTCTCAACTTGCTTTAAACAAAAGGAATACACATTGCTTCCAACTATGGTCTGTTGGCCAAAACTAGTCAAATGATCCCAAACGAAAACTAACTACAAGGGAGGCTGAGAAATACACATGGTCCTTCCAGCCATGTATATTAGGAAGCATTAACGGTCTTTGCCATGTACAGGAATGAACTGCTAATCTTAATTCAATTTCCACTATAAGACCTGGGCTGTTACTGGGTGCACAATGATCTTAACTAGCAATTATTAATTTTCCTAATTAGTCCAAACGTAAATAAAATGGTTTTAATGTTTAAGTCGAACACATAGTCTCTCTGATTTCCATAGGATAAAATTCTGATGTGAAGTGGTTAACTTTCTTAAATTCTACTATAATTAACCAAGAAAAGTAAGCAATAAACATTTTTTGATTCAAAAGACAAAATGAGAAAATTCCAATAGTTTTAACAAATTTTGGAAATTACTAGAACTCATAGGGTTTCATTTTGGCAGTCTTGATCACCTTTCACAGATGAAGCAATTTTAAAGGAAAGCATTATTAGGGATTTTAATAACAGTGATGCTGGAAAAAATATGGCCTGGCCCTAAGCTCTGGCACATTCCTCTCGGTAAGCTAAAAGATCAGTGCTATTCAGTTCCTGTTCAGTCACTCAGTTGTGTCCGACTCTTTGAGACCCCATGGACTGTAGCACGCCAGGCTTCTTTGTCCATCACCAACTCCCAGAGCTAAGAGATGGTCCAGTGGAAACCAGGAAATGCAGAGTATTTCATCTACTCCAAAGAAAATGGAGGAGGAGATGACCATTCCTGTGTCACTTACTGAACTGTTGCTAGGTGCTTTGTGTTTATTGCATTTCGTGACACCAACATCAACATCAACATGGTGTTGTAGCCATCTTTTCCCCTAAGTCACAGTCAGAAACACTGAGGCTCAGGTTTTAGAAGACCCAGGTCACCAGCTAATAAGTAGAAGGATAAACCATAAACCTGGGTCCCTCTGTATTCTGTTTTCTTTTGTCCTGTAACATATTGTATCTCTTTTAAAAAAACAGTCTCCTGCATTTCACTGGTAGTTGGGTGAGTGGAGTTACTATTGTTTAAGCACTTTGCAACTGGAAAAATGGAACTCAGATCATGAGCTACAGAAAAATTTGCCCCTTTTGGAGGGTCTTTTACAAATAAGCTATTTGTTTTTGTCAAGGACAGGTTTTGGTTTCATGGGATACGACTTTGTTTTCAACGACTCATTAAAGAAAGATGACTTAGTGCCCTGTTTTCTAAATCTAGTCACAGACCACAATCACTTGCAGGAAATGGAATGTTTACTTGAGTTTATTATACAAGGCTCTGGATATGAGCTGTGGGATTTTTACACCTCATAGCAACGGTATTACAATTTATTTACAACTTCATGTTGGCAGCTGCACAAACTCTTATGAAAAAGGACAATCACACCTTGGGGACCAGTAATTATAGGCAAAGGTATAAATTGGGCAAAGCCGTGTAAGCGTTTGGCACTTAAGTTGAAGAGAATAGAAACGGCTCTGGCAATTGGACAGAACGCCAGTCTCTTGTTCATTATGAGGCCATGAACTAATTAAACTGAACTTGTCAGAATAGACAGATGAATAGATTGAACTGGATTTTGGCACTGACTGGTCCCACACTCATGAAAACCAAGTTGTTTTAGTGATGTCATCATTTGGAACTTCTAACTATGATATCACTTTTGACAGAATTAATGTGGAATTAATACCATATGTACAAGCATTAATAGGTATTGACTTTGAACACTCAGTGTATCATTTGAGGTTAGTTTCCAAAGTAAAACTATGAGATATGTCTTCCTAGCATCTCCAGTTATCAGATATCAAGTCCAGATTAGACATAATTTCAGCACATTTATTAGAATTCCTCAGTGTTTCTAAAAAGTATTTGCATAGGAATGTGGTTTAAAACATGTTTTATTTGTAGTAATATTGAAATAGGGGATGAGAGGATTTAAAATTAATTTCACAGTTAACTTAAAAGAAAGTGCCCAGAGGGTTTTTGCAAAGAAACTTTTGGATCTTAGCTAAAATTAAAACTAAGACATGAGATGCTCTCTCATTAGTCAAAGTAGTGGTTATGGTTTCTAGTTTTTCAGAGTAAATGAACTCTCTCTTCCTTTTTCTCACCAAGGTAGATACTGTTTAGTTGAAACCTATCATTTTATGTTTATCATGACAGGTTAAGTCTCGGGATGGGGTGGGGTATAGCAGTTTTCAGTCATTAAGCAAATATTTAATATCTTCTCTATTCTGCACATTTAAAACAGCTCTTCAGACCCTTTATAACTAATTGTTTGTGTACACATAGAAGTTAAAACACAAAAGTGTTATTGCATCCATGCAACACAGCAAGCTTAGTACATATGAGTTAACACATAAGTAAAGGAGGTTGAAGAGAGCTCAAGAGAGAACCCTGAATAAATGATGAGGCTGGGATTACACTAGGCATTCTTTTGAAAAGTGCAATGTGACTTCTTCTGTGGGATTCTCTGTGGAACACCTTTTACAGCTGATTTTATTAATCTTCACAGCAGTCCATTTTACAGTTCATCTGATTAAGGATCTTTCTGAACATAACTGAAAATTGAACTCATCTGTCCAACACCCATGGCCATGCTCTTTGCCAATAGGGTACCCTGGCTACCCAGTACTCTTCTTGCTTACCAGGTAAGAAGTAAACATATCGGGTGCAAAAGAAGCAAGTAAAGCTTGTGTTTATGGTAGGAGGACAACCTGGTGGATGTGGAATCTTTGGTTCTAGTGCTGGCTTGTCCACATGCTCATTGCCTAGCTTTGGCAAATCCCACAGCCTCTTTGTGTTCCTTTTTTTGGGATTAAAACATGTCCTTGCAGGAGTTCTACAAAAACTTAAGCCAACCCCAGTGAGTGCTATGAAGTACTTTTAAATGTTTATTATTATTATTGAAGTGTTGTCAGGTGCCACTAGTAGTAAAAGAACCTACCTGCCATGCAGGAGACTTAAGAGACCCAAGTTCGATCCCTGGGTCAGGAAGATTCCCTGAAGGAGGGCATGGCAACCCACTCCAGTATTCTTGCCTGGAGAATCCCGTGGACAGAAAAGTCTGGCAGGCTACAGTCCATAGGGTCGCAAGGAGTCAGACACAACTGAAGCGACTCAGCATGCATGCGTGTGATGTTTCTCACTAGGGTAGGTCAAATAGTCTTTATGGGTGTGAATGAGTATTTTACAAAACATACCTGGATTCTGAGAAAGTGTTGCTCTGCCACAACATTATACCAAGGGGTGCCCTTTCTCTTCATAAAGATTAGAAGGAAGATATAAAATGGAACCCATAATGCCCAGCAGAATGGACTTTGAATAAGGCTCTCCAACCAGCTTTGTCAATCACTCACTCTGGTTCCTTGGGATATTTGACAAACAAATATCCTAAGCATAAGCTTTCAAAAAGTGGGAAAATTAGTACTTCCCTCTGTGGATTGTTGCTGCACTGCCAGGGCTGCCATAACAAAGTACAATAAACTGGTTGGGTTAGACAAAAGAAATTTATTGTCTCGTACTTCTAGAAGCTGGAAGTCCAAGATCAAACTGTTGGCTGGGTTGCTTTCTTCTGACAGCTCTGAGGAAAAATCTGTTCCATTCCTTTCTTCTCGCTTCTGGTGGTTTACTGGCAACCTTTGGTGTTCTTTGGCTTGTAGAGTCATCACCCCAATCTCTGCCTTCATCTTTACATGATATTTTCCCTGTGTGCAGGTCTGTGTCCAAATTTCACTTTTTTTTGAAAGACATAGTCAGATTGGGTTAGGGCAGACTCTGATGACATCATCTTAACTAATTATATCTGCAAAGACCTTATACCCAAACAAGATCATTGAGTGTTAAGTCTTCAACATATGAATTTAGATCTGGAGCAGATAATTCAACCCATGGCATTTGTTGTATGGATAAAAGTGAGATAAAGCACACAAAATGCCTAGTGCATTTAACTCACGGCTGGTTCCTTGATTTAGTAGGACTTCACTCTTGTTGGTTAATGATGCTTTGGGGTTAGCAAGAGAATATGAAATGTGGAACTGATCTCTTTATGGCTCTGTGCAGAAACTTTATCACGAGGACTGGAAGCAGCGTTTGTAGTCATTAATTACTGTTTTCTCACAGTTCCCTGGGAGTTTTCCCTTAGAGTGTGAGCTTTTGAGGAAAGTCCAACCTTTCACACAGACCAATATGTCCTGCCCAGCCACCTGCTTTGGATTCAAGTCTTTTCTTCCAGACAACTCCCAGAGGTTTTGTAACAGATGTGTAAAATATTTCAGGCTACCTTTTCATCATTTATATTAAAAAAAACTTAGATGAAAAGTTTTCCCTAATGCATTCTACACAAGGTGCATATTAGTGTTCCATTAGAAAGAGCAGGCTAAGTTTTACAAAGAAATCATGAACAAATACAAATGATAACGACAAAGCTAACCATTTGTTGGACCCCTCGGCGTGCCATTACAGCAAGTTAGTTACGCAGCAACTATGAAAGGCAGATATTGCCATTACTATTCTATAAATGAAGACACTGAGACTGAGTCTATTGAAGGCAGGAGGAGAGGGGACGACAGAGGATGAGATGGTTGGATGGCATCACCGACCTTATGGACACGAGTTTGAGTAAACTCCGGGAGTTGGTGATGGACAGAGAGGCCTGGCGTGCTGCAGTCCACGGGGTCGCAAAGAGTCAGACATGACTGAGCAACTGAACTGACTTATTGAAGGTCAGTACCTTTTAACTGGTGGAAGAAGACCTTGTGGTCCGTTGTGTTTGCTCTGTTCATGCTCATTCTAAAATCTGATGGAGAAAAGTAAATGTTTCCTGGGTGGGAGAAGGAATCCTTGTTCTCTGGGATTCCACCTTCTGACACTGTCATCAGTGTCTCTGAGTCTCCACTTCTTCACCAGAAAAAGGGAGACAATACAATTTGCATTTTTTAAAATAAGCATTAGATATGAGAACTTGTGATACAGGATTCAGCTCATGCTGGAGGTTCAAATCATTTTGCTGGAGCCATAAGATAGTGAGCAAATGAGTGAATGAAGGAGTAAAAAAAAATGCATGGAAATCTGTTGAGGACTAAACATGGGTTCATAAGCATGTATCAGGCAATGTGACCGAGCATAGGTATTAAAATTAATTTTCTTTTACTTTTGAATATATTTCAAATGCAGAACCTATTTCAAAAGAAACCACTTCCAGCTTGGGAGCACTTGTTGACCATTTGCTGTGGGAGACACAGGGTGCTAAATGCTGTAAATAGGGTTGTGTTTACTCCTCACAGTGACTCCTTAAGGTAGGTGCGATATCCACCACCAGTTATAGATGAGACACAGAGAAGTTAAGCAATTTACCTCTTGTTGCCCAGCTTGTACCTCTTACAGAAGCAGACTTTGAGTCCAGGTAGGCTGGCTGCATAGATGGCTCTCACCTTCCACGTTCAAGGTCCTCCTAGTGAAAAGATCCACATACCTGAGAACACATGATCAAATTTAGACTCTTGGGTTTGTCTCTTAGCAACTTGTGCAGGGTTGAAAAAGATGCTTAAACTCTCTGTGCCTGAGTTTCTCTTCTCTAAAATGGAGATTACTATTTACTTCATAGGGATGAAATGAGAACTCCGTCCCTTTGGGGGGAATGCTTATTTAGTTAATGGGAATTAAATGCTTAGAACAGTTTTTGGCACATAGTAGGTTCTCAGTACAATAACTGTCCATCTAGTCAAAGCTATGGTCTTTTCAGTAGTCAGGTATGGATGTGAGAGTTGGACCATAAAAGGAGCTGAGAGCCGAAGAATTGATGCTTTTGAACTGTGGTGTTGGAGAAGATTCCTGAGAGTCCTTTGGACAGCAAGGAGATCAAACCAGTCAATCCTACAGGAAATCAACCATGAATATTCATTGGAAGGACTGATGTTGAAGCTGAAGCTTTAGTACTTTGACCACCTGATGCGAAGAGTCAACCCACTGGAAAAGACCCTGATGCTGGGAAAGATTGAGGTCAAGAGGAGAAGGGGGCGGCAGAGGGTGAGATGGTTAGATAGCATCACTGACTCAACGGACATGAATTTGAGCAAACTCCGAGAGATAGTGGAGGATGAGTGTTGCAGTCCATGGATTCACAAGGAGTCAGACATGACTTAGAGACTGAAAAACTACAACAAAGGTTTTCAATTAATGTTAACCATCATATGTTAAATGTGACTATTGTGCCATTTGGGGGATTAAAGTCACAATGGGATATTAGTGACCTCTATGCTCATTCTCTGTATTGTAAAGTTTAGAGTCTCTTCAGTTCATTTCAGTTGCTCACTCATGTCAACTCTTTGTGACCTCATGTACTGCAGCATGTCAGGCTTCCCTGTCCATCACCAACCCCTGGAGCTTGCTCATACTCATGTCCATTGAGTCGGTGATGCAATCCAACCATCTCATCCTCTGTAGTCCCCTTCTCCTCCTGCCTTCAATCTTCCCCAGCATCAGGATCTTTTTCAATGAGTCAGTTTCTCACATTAGATGACCAAAGTATTGGAGTTTCAGCTTCAGCATCAGTCTTTCCAATGAATATTCAGGACTGAGTTTTAGAATTGACTGGTTTTCTTTTCTAGTCAATTTCTAGAATTGACTAGAAGAGCCAACACACTGGAAAAGACCCTGATGCTGGGAAAAATTGAAGGTGGGAGGAGAAGGGGTTGATAGAGGATGAGATGGTTGAATGGCGTCACTGACTCAATGGACATGAGTTTGAGTAAATTTCAGGAGTTGGTGATGGACAGGGAGACCTGGCGTGCTGCAGTCAATGGGGTCACAAACAGTCAGACACAGCTGAGCAACTGAACTGAATTGAACTGATAGAGACAAAAAGTGTATTTATGGTTTCCAGGGGCTTGCAATATCAAGTGGGAGGTGGGGAATGACTGCCAATAGGTATGAAGTTTCTTTGAGGAGTGATGACAGTGTTTTAAAGATTTGCTAGTTGTACAACTCTGTGAATATACTATCCCTGAACTGTGTACTTTAAAAGAATAAGTTTTACAATATGTGCCTAATATCTCAATAAAGAAATGAAAAAAGATGAAGGGGGCAGGTATATTTATACTCTAAGAAGCAGGTAATCCCATGTTTTGCTTTGTTTGAAGGATACCTATATATCTATAATACACACACATATATAGAATCTAAATATTTAGCCCAACTCAATAGATAAGAATTTGAGCAAACTTTAGGAGATAGTGAAAAACAGAGGAGTCTGGTGTGCTTTAGTTCATGGGGTTGCAAAGAGTTGGACACAACTTAGTCACTGAACATCAACAAAAACAGCAACAACAAATATTTAACAAAGTTTGTTTCTTTCATTGATACAGAAAAAAGCAATTTAAGAAAGGTAGTTTCTAAAACACATGGCCCTGGAGAGCCCAGCATTGTAATTAAGAAAAGACCACCTATATTACAGAAATACCACTCCTGGTAGTTCTGAATGGTCTATGTAAAGTCCAGTTTTTAGTGTGAAAATATGATGCTTTGTTCAAATTAGGATAACCTTCAGCTAGGTCTAGAATACATGAAAATCATGGCATCCAAAACTGTCCTCACTTGAGGGACCAAAATATTTTTGCTGGTCCCAGTTCACCTTCTTTCATACATTTTGCAATTTGTGGTATTTTAATCAATGTCAACCTGATGCACTTTCAGAATAGATGCTTTGGAAATGCCCAGTATCTTTTTTCTTTCAGCTTCTCTGGTAGCATTTAACTATGTAAGAGGCTATATACTCCTCCTGTCTTCACTGTGTGCTCCACAGAAAATTAAACAATGAAGGGATTCTTCAAAATATAGAACTGCACTTAATACATGCGTATTCAAAAAACAAAGATTTAATGCTTTTGAACTGTGGTGTTGGAGAAGACTCTTGAGGGTCCCTTGGACTGCTAAGAGATCAAATCAGTCATCCTAAAGGAAATCAGTCCTGAATATTCATTGGAAGGACTGAAGGTGAAGCTCCAATACTTTGGCCACCTGATGAGAAGAACTGACTCATTAGAAAAGACCATGATGTTGGGAAAGATTGCAGGCAGGAGGAGAAGAGGATGACAGAGGACAAGATGGTTGGATGGTATCACCAACTCGATGGACATGAGTTTGAGCAAGCTCTGGGATGGAAGAGGAAGCCTGGCGTGCTGCAGTCCACGGGATCACAGAGTCAGACAGGACTGTGCCATTGAACTGAACTGATACAAAAAACAAGGGAGAATATTCTGTCATTTAAAACAATAAGGCATGTCTATGGAGTAGGAAATGCCAACCCACTCCAGTATCCTTGCCTGGAAAATTCCATGGACAGAGGAGCCTGCAGGGCTACAGTCCATGGGGTCACAAGAAAGTCAGACACATACTATGCAAGGAGATACAGTACCCCAAAGTGATGATAATACCAAGGTTATAAGCTCTGAGATAGTTGCATGAAGAACAGTCTATCAAAAATGGTTTGGTCAAAGTGATGCTTCTGTTCTAGTTGAAGGCACATTTGTCTTAAAGATATATGTCATAATCCACCATAAATCAGAGCAGCATAATTCTAGAATTTTAATATATGACCAGGACTAGGAGTAAAGGTTTTGTCTTCTTCTTATTATTATATTTTAATATTCCTTCATTCTATGAGTGTATCTGGCACATACCAGCATTTACACGTCCTATTTCATCCATCATCATCCATCCATCCGTATTTTCCACAAATATCTGAGTGTGCCCTGAAAAATACTCAGTATATAGTTATAAATAAAGTGACAGAGCTTCTTGTCTGATAGAATTTATTAATGCTAGATTTTTAAAAATCCTTTTATTTAAATGCATTTACATTTTAATGTACCCCTACTGAATGCTAACAACTATAATGTATGTAAAATATATATTTGGAGAAGGGAATGGCAACCCACTGCAGTATTCTTGCCTGGAGAATCCCAGGGACAGAGGAGCCTGGTGGGCTGCTGTCTATGGGGTCGTACAGAGTTGGACATGACTGAAGCGACTTAGCAGCAGCACCAGCAAAATTTATACTATAAATATCACTTAGTGTTTCTGTGACTCAACTCCCAAAGGATGTTTACGTTTCTCTCATAAGTTATTATTTTTAATTCCAATACCTCTGCTGTAGGAGTTCACAAACAGGAGGAAGGAATACAGAATATTGATAGTCTAGCCTCTAGTTGCAGACCCAAACCAAAGAAAAGCCAAGTTAAAAGTTATTTAGACAAGAATCCAGAAGCATATTTAACATTTTAGAAGAGTAAATTAGATTTTAATAGAAAAAATATAACTGAATAAATTTAATTTTATTTTGAGATTGTTGCAGACTAGGAGTCAATAATTATCATAAAAGAGCTACCAAGAGTTAAACCCCTTCCACTGAGTTGCATCTCTAGTTGGTAATCGCCAGGAGCAGATCTCTCAGGGTTACTTAAGATGCTGTCTCCTGGGCTGAAGTCCTCAAAATTCTCATCGAATAAAGCATAACTTTCAACTTTCATGTTGTGACTAACTTTAAAGTTGAAAAGTTATGGTGATAGAGCAGATTCCTCTCCTCTGCCTGAACTCGACCAGGATCTAGAGCCTTGGTACCAGCAGAGGTCCCATGTGCCCATCTGCCTTTTCGAAGAGTCCAGCTTCCCTGGAAGCTCAGTGGTAAGGAATCTGCCTGCAGTGCAGGAGACACAGGAGACGTGGGTTCGATCCCTGGGTCAGGAAGATCCCCTGGAGGAGGCAATGGCAACCCTCTCCAGTATTCTTGCTGGGAAAATTTCATGGGCAGAGGAACCTGGCAGGCTACAGTCCACGGGGTTGCAGAGTCAGACATGACTGAGCGACTAAGCATGGACACATTGGAGGCTCAAGTCTGGACAGCTTTGCTGTCATAATTGAGGTTTTCTCTTCTGTGACAGTCAGTCAAGGTGATGAGTGTGGGCATACTCCTGCATAAGCTGCATGCTGTCTAAGGAAACTTGATCCTGCACCTGCCCTAGAGGAGAAATGATGCCCTAGAGGAGAAATGATTCCTCATTTGTCTCCACCTGCCCTAGAGGCAGCTCTTTGTACTTGCTCCTCCAGTTGGGTCACTTCCCAGGGTGTGAGTTGCCTCCAGCAGTGTTGGTTAAGATCAGTTCTAGGATGATTATCCCTCTTTTATTTATTTTTTAATCCTTTGGGGACTACCAGAAGATGAGCACTTTTTTGTTGAAATTCTCAAAAGAAAATGGGTTAATGAAACCAATTATTTTCAGACAATTATGTCTTCTCTTAAATCTACGTCTCTAAGAAAAGTCACCCTTCAGGATGTCAAGATGCATTAACCCTTCCTAGGGATCGAATGATGGATGGAAGGATATAGCGACCATGCTACTCTCCCAAAACGTCGTCTCCTCTTACCTAACCTCTGCTCCATCTCTAAAACGTCTTAGTAGTTCTGACACTTAAAAAAAGTGTAGCAATGTAATACAGTAATATTGATTCTTGGGTTCTGAGAATGCTCAGAATAATCTTCTAGTCACTAATCACACAGCAAAGCAGAGAATGTTATACGTAAAGGAGACCTTAGAACCTAATGATTTCCCTCGGTTTATGTTACAGATGGGGAAACTGAAGACAGAAGAGATGATTAGTGGGAGTGCTGGTATTAGAATGCGAATTCCAGTCCATTAAATGTTCCACTTTGTTTTGGACTCAAGGCAGCAGTGTAATGGCAGAAAGAATTAAGACCCCATTTTACAGATTGTTAACTAAGAGATGAAGTTACACCCCAGGGGTCGGATAGCTGTTCCAGCCTCTCCAGTTTATTTGACCAGTTGTACGATCCCAGCTCCTTCTCTGGACGTAGGGCACTCAGCTAATTTTGAAGGAGGAAGAAGTGAATGTTCCTTTGAAAGCCATGGTCTGTGAAACCGAGGTGTGACACAGAACTTACAAATTAGATATTAGCTCGTAATGTGATCTGGCCGTGAGGAAAGCTGACCCTGCTGGGGCCAGCCTGCTCTAGGAGTGGAGCTGCAGGAAGGGGAATAATCCCCCTTTATACGGCACTAGTGAGACCGCACCTGGAAACCAGGCCCCTGCTCCAAGCCTTGGTACCCAGGCCATGTGGATGGGGAGAAGGAAACTGTGTGATTCATTTGTAGCTGGAGGAAATGACCCGGGTGGGGAGAGATTAAACAGCTTAATGGGCCTGCCTTCCTCCCCTACCCGGCACCCCTGAAAGCTGAGAGGCCGGGTGGCTGGTCCACTGAGTTGAGACCTTTGGGTCCTTGTGATGGAACACCCTGTCATTCCAGTCTCATCTCGTGTTCCCCCATCCTCTCTTTTTTCTGTCTCTTTCACTTACCTGGATTCTTAGCTTCTCATATTTTCCAAAATCTGTCCTCCCTTTGGGCTCTTGTACCTGTATCTTCTCCTCCATCAGCTGTCTCTTGCCACGCTTTCCTCATATCAGTCACAATATCCCTTTCCCAGGGAACATTCCCTGGGATTCCTGGCAGGGTGAGGGCTTCCTGTTACTTGCTCACCTAAACCTTGCATATGCCTTGTGCCCTCTCATTTCACTGTGAGCAGCTTACTCTGGGTGTTTCTTGTGCCATCAGAAGCCATGTTTATGTTGCCATGGTATTATACCCCTGACGCTTGGCAGGAGTCAACAAATATCTGCCAAGGAAAGGAAGAACAATCAGCTGCTGAGCAGTGGCGATGGATCAGCCTGTATGCCTTTGCTTGTGCTGAGCCATGTGTCTGGGATGCACTGCTTCTTTCTTGGCCTGGTCCTAAGGCAGAAGGAAGAGCGTCGGATGAGGATCCAGAAAATGTGATTCCAGTTCTGTCTCTCTTGCTTATCAGTCACGTGATGGGAGGGAAATAACTGACCCTCTCCAAGCCTCCGCAAATTGGAGATAGGGAAGCCTTTCCTGCAGGGCTGTGAAGACAAAATGCAAAAATCCCTTTGGGTCTTTAAATAGCCTTGAAAACACATTTCAAATAGTTCATTCCATGTTCACAAATACACGGTCAGACTTTTTTTTTGGTCTCAATTTTTGTTCTTTATCAGTGGTGTCACAATTTCCCTGACAATTTGGTTCTTCTCTTGAGATACAGAATGAATGTGTCTGTCCTACATCCAGAGCTGTGGGGGTTGGGGAAGGAAGATGGGACGGAGGGAAGATGGTGCAGAGAACACAGTCAGCCTGGGCAGGCGCACCACCACCTCGCCATCAGGCTTCATGCCACCCCTTCTATCACTGGACTGACATGACGACCAAGGTCCAGAGATCCTCACACGTTAGCTGGAAAACACACTTCGTTAAATGTGAATTGAATTTCTTCAATAGTGTACATGTGGGCTGGGGGGTCCCAGAGTCAGCAGCTTTCATCACTTTCGCAGCTGCTGGTTACTCACAGGCTTGGTAAACCCCCCACCCCCACCCCGGGTGGCAGGGCCTTGCACGTAGTAGCAGTCGTCTGTATTTGGCAAGAAGAAAGAAATAATTGCCATTTAAAACAAAAAACTGATTCTAGCCTCACTCTGTCCCCTCAGGGAGTGTTCAAATTAATTCAACCTCAGGAATATGATTATTTTACTTAGGAAAGCAAACCGATGGGTGGGCCAGGCTGAGCAAAAGACCTGTGGACTTGTTCTGCATCAAGGGAGGTGGTTGAGAGCCTGGGTTCTGAGTCATACGGCTGGTGCTTGAATGCTGGTCCCACTTCTCAGCGGGAAGGGGCTCAGGCTCTGGGTCTATGGTTTTCTTGTCTAGGATATGGGACAGGAATCATTCCAGTCTCAGTGGATTCCTAGTACCTGAAGGAGTGAAGGCAGGAGAAGGGGACGACAGAGGATGAGATGGTTGGATGGCATCACCGACTCAATGGACATGAGTTTGAGTAAGCTCTGGGAGTTGGTGATGGACAGGGAGGCCTGGCGTGCTTCAGCCCATAGGGTTGCAAAGAGTTGGATACAACTTAGTGACTGAATAACAACAACAAATACCTAGAGTTTAGAATGGTGACTTGCCTGCAGTGATTCAATAATAGCTATTCAGATCAGATCAGATCAGTCGCTCAGTCGTGTCTGACTCTTTGCGACCCCATGAACTGCAGCACACCAGGCCTCCCTGTCCATCACCAACTCCCGGAGTGT
>NW_011494951.1:6859699-6866744 GCF_000754665.1 Bison bison bison | reverse complement strand
ACCAACTCCCGGAGTTCACTCAAACTCACGTCCATCGAGTTGGTGATGCCATCCAGCCATCTCATCCTCTGTCATCCCCTTCTCCTCTTGCCCCCAATCCCTCCCAGCATCAGAGTCTTTTCCAATGAGTCAACTCTTCGCATGAGGTGGCCAAAGTACTGGAGTTTCAGCTTTAGCATCATTCCTTCCAAAGAAATGCCAGGGCTGATCTCCTTCAGAATGGACTGGTTGGATCTCCTTGCAGTCCAATGGACTCTCAAGAGTCCTCCAACACCACAATTCAAAAGCATCAATTCTTCGGTGCTCAGCCTTCTTCACAGTCCAACTCTCACATCCATACATGACCACAGGAAAAACCATAGCCTTGACTAGATGAACCTTTGTTGGCAAAGTAATGTCTCTGCTTTTAGAGAGGTTTTAATTTTTGCATTGACAACTGATCTTCATTCATCATGGATTGCACATTTGCAAACTGATATACTTGCTAAAATGTACTGAAACACCCAAATCAACACTCATGATGCTTACATAGTCATTTGTGAGGGTGTGTAGAATGGTAACAGTCTTCCCAGGTAGTACTAGTGGTAAAATACCTGCCTGTCAATGCAGGAGACGGAAGAGATGCAGGTTTGATCCCTGGGTCAGGAAGATCTCCTGAAGGAGGGCTTGGTAACCCACTCCAGTATTCTTGCCAGGAGGATTCCATGGACAGAGGAGCCTGGTGGGTTATAGTCCATAGAGTCACAAAGAGTCAGACATAACCACAGTGACAAATTTGAGTTACCTGTCATGCTTGGTTCCAACTGAGGTCAAATGAAGCAAGGCTCTTCTTTCTTGTTCTAGCTTGTACTGTAGACAGGTGTCCTTCTCATGGTCTATTCAGTGCTGATCTTTCCCTATTTTTATGCTTTTTCTTAATCCTGTTTTAGCTACATACGTGGACCCCAAAGATGAGTGCTGAAACACTGTCTACTTGAATATCCATTCTCCCATGAAAAGAATTGAATAATTGAGGTTTGCAAGAGTGAGGAAGATGTAAGAGTGATCCCTCTGTGTGTGTGTCTCAAAATATAGATAAATGCAGGTCTCAAGAACTCAAGGGAGCTCACAGAAGGATGAATATTATGAAAATTTTATCTGGATGGGAATGGCCTATACCTGAAGGAAAGTACCTTTATCTTCATGAGATTGATCAATTCTGAACTGTAGTGGTTTCTCCTGGCCCCCACCTCTGGTCAGAAATCAGTCTGTTTCTCCTGAAAGGAAACACACCAAGAAGTTTTGTGGTTAATGCAGACCCTATTGTCCTGCTCTTTTCTGATACTAGTGTAGTCTCACCCACACTCATGCATTTAGAGAGTTAAGGGAAACGAAAGCAGCTTTTGCCTGCATACTCTTTTAAAAAATATGCTTATTTATTTATTTGGCTGTGCTGGGTCTTAGCTACACTTTGGCTGTGCTGGCTTGCAGCATGCCATGATCTTTAGTTGACACATGTGGGCTCTAGTTCCCTGGCCAGGAGTCAAATCCAGGCTCCCTGTGTTGGGAGCATGGAGTCTCAGCCGCTGGAGCACCAGGGAAGTCCCTTGCCTGCATACTCTTAAATTGGCTTTAGCACCTAAGAGGTGAAATGGTTGTATTCATACTAATTATTCATCCTGTCCAGTTGAATGACCTAAGGAAAACAATGACTTCATGTTTCTGCTAAGTCCCTTCACTTAAACTAAAGAACAGATCTGTTTGTTATTTCTGCTTAACATCATATTGCAAGATCATTTTCTTAAGACATTAGTGAACCTCAGGCAATTTCTGCCTACAGATTGTACTGTCTGAGACAGACTTTAACATGCCATGGAATACCTTAAAAGACGGTGTGACCCTAGAAACTAAGAATGCTTGGGGAATATCCATATTGGGTCCTCACGTTGGAGCCAACTTGGTTGCTTGTACTATTTTATATATTGCAAATAATTGTGATTTTGGGGTTTGAGGCCAGCAACAGAAATACAAATGTTATGTTCCTAAATTATTCTTAGTTCATAACCCCCCATTCCATCAACCCTTTTATCTCTTCCCCTTCGTGCTCATCCCAGACTGAATGTCATTTTTTCAGTCCCTCTTACCTCTGTTAAGCATTTACTATAAAGAAAGAACTCTAAGTTGCCTGGTGCTGAGGGGACAAAGTGTGTTTGTTGCTCAGTAATGTCTGACTCTTTGTGATCCCAAGGATTATAGCCAGCCAGGCTCTCTTCTGTCCACGTAATTCTCCAGGCAAGAATACTGGAGTGGGTGGCCATTCCCTTCTCCAGGGGATCTTCCCAACCCAAGGATCAAATCTGGATCTCCTGCGTTGCAGACAGGTTCTTTACTGTCAGAGGCACCAGGGAAAGTCCTACCTAATAAAGTTTCATTCAGTAGAGTTATTTTTATCTTGGATCTACTAGCTTATCTTGCATCTAGTTTTCTCTACATCTTCATCCGTTCTGCATTCTTCACCTCTTATCTCATTTAATAGCTGTTAGTCTAGTGACTATTGGGATCACAGAGAGTCAGTCATGGGACTTCACTGGTGGTCCAGTGGTTAAGAATCCATCTGCCAAAACAGGGGACTCAGATTTGATCCCTGGTCCGGGAAGATCCCACATGCTGCAGAGCAACTAAGCCCATGCACCACATTGAGCCTGTTCTCTAGAGCCTGGGAGCCCCAGTTACTGAAGCTTGTGTACCCTGGAACCCCTGTTCTACAAAAAGTGAAGCCACTGCAATGAGAATCCTGCACACTACGACTACAGAGTAGCCCCTACTGGCCACAGCTAGAGGAAGCCCACATGCAACAGTGAAGACCCAGCATGGCCACAAGTAAATAAAATTATTTTTAAAAAGTCGGTCATGTATGCACTGCTATATTTAAAATAGATAGCCAACAAGGGTCTACTGAATAGCACAGGAAACTCTGCTTAATACTCTGTAGTAACCTAAGTGGAAAAAGACTTAGAAAAGGGATATATGTATATGTACAACTGAGTCACTGGGCTGTATATTTGAAACAAACCCAACATTGTTAAACTATGTGCTGTGCTTAGTCGCTCAGTCATGTCCCAGTCATGTCCGGCCCTTTGCAACCCCATGGACTGCAGCCCACTAGGCTCCTCTGCCTGTGGGGATTCTCCAGGCAAGAATACTGGAGTGGGTTGACATGTCCTCCTCCAGGGGATCTTCCCAACCCATCAGTTGAACCCAGGTCTTCTGCATTGCAGGTGGATTCTTTACCATCTGAACCACCATCCATTCTCCAGGGGTCTTCCCAACCCAGGAATTAAACCAGCATCTCATATATTTCAGGCAGATTCTTTACCAGGTGAGTTACAAGGGAAGTGTTAAACTATACTCTGATATAAAATAATTTTTTATAAAAAAAATTCAGTGAGAGTCCCTGCCTTTGAGTAATTGAAAACAGTGACTTTGCACTTATTCCATCAAACAACACCTTAATGTTTATGCTTTATTCTCCTTAATTCTGTGTCTTCATGTGTGAGCATCTTCTGGTTTTTTGTTCTTAATTCTCATCTCATTTCCCTCTGCTCTCTGCCTAGGTAATTTTATTCCACTTTTGTGGCTTGTATTATCAGCCCTTTAATCACCACGAAATATACTCCTGTAATCCAAGCACTCTGTCTCTGCCAAGGTGGGGCCTGTATTTCCATCTTTCTGTTGTGCAATTTTCCTTGGATAAGATCAACGAATTATTGCATGCTGTGCTGTTTATGAAGTAAAGGCTTAGGAAGGAGCCTATTAATTGAAAGACAAACCAAGTTTGTGAAATGTGACTTTAAGAAACAGTAGGAAATTTACCAATCCAAGAATTCCATTGTTTTTATAACCTATTTAAACAACATAAGTACTTGAGAAGACACAGGAAAACATGAATTAAAATAAGATTTTTATGATAAGTAATGGAAAAATTGCTGGTTTCTTGGTTTTTTTAAGCATAATGACTCTAAGTCAAAGAAGTGGATACATTTGAGAACAAAAAAAAACTTTGAAAACAAAATTCCTTCCAAAAGAAAAATGCAAATTTCAAAGTGAGTACACTGAAGCCCCCCATTGTGTATTAAGTGTATTTCTATAATCCCACTATCAGAGAGCTTACAGTAAATGCTTGTGTTTGATCCACAGATTTCAAATAAATGACTCAACAAGTTTAAACTGAAATCTTTATCCACCCTCTCCTCACACACACCTGTTTTGTCTCCTTTTCTCTCAGTTTTGGTTGATGGCATCATAAAAGTAGTATATGCACATTCTTTGAACAATTGAAAGTCAGTAGTAAGTAAAAATTAACGCCATTTCCCCTTCCTTTCAGAGTCCAACTCCTTAGTAGAACTGTTTATGGTTTTATTTCTTCTATCACTGTTAGTTGTTGTTGCTTAATCACCAAGTTGTGTCTGACTCTTTGTGACCCCATGGACTGCAGCATGCTAAGTTTCCATCTTTCATTGTCTCTTGGAGTTTGTTCAAACTCAGGTCCATTGAGTCCATGATGCCATTCAGCCATCTCATCCTCTGTCATCCGTTTCTCCTCCTGCCCTCAATCTTTCCCAGAGTCAAAGTATTTTCCAATGAGTCAGTTCTTCACATCAGGTGGCCAAAGTATTGAAGCTTCAGCTTCAGCATCAGTCCTTCCAGCAAATATTCAGGGTTGATTTCCTTTAGGATTGACTGGTTTGATTTCCTTGCAGTCCAAGGGACTCTCAAGAGTCTTCTCCAACACCAGTTTGAAAGCATCAATTCTTCGGCACTCAGCCTTTCTTATGGTCCAACTCTCACGTCCATACATGACTAATGGAAAGACCATAGCTTATGGACTATATGGACCTTGTTGGCAAAGTGCTGTCTCTGCTTTCTAACACACTGTCTAGGTTTGTCATAGCTCTTCTTCCAAGGAGCAAGCATCTTTTAACTTCATGGCTGCAGTCACCATCTGCAGCTATTTTGGAGCCAAGAAAATAAAGTCCCTCACTGTTTCCACTGTTTCCCCATCTATTTGCCATGAAGCGATGGGACTGGATGCCATGATCTTTGTTTTTTGAATGTTGAGTTTTAAGCCAGTTTTTTCACTCTCCTCTTTTGCTTTCATCAAGAGTTCCCCTTGCTTTCTGCCGTAAGGGTGGTGTCATCTGCATATCTGAGGTTACTGATATTTCTCCTGGCAATCTTGATTCCAGCTTGTGCTTCATCCAGCCCTGGCATTTCGGATGGTGTACTCTGCATATAAGTTAAATAAGCAGAGTGACAATATACAGTCGTGACGTACTCCTTTCCCAATTTGGAACTAGTCTGTTGTCCCATGTCCGGTTCTAACTGTTACTTCTTGAACTGCATACAGATTTCTTAGGAGGCACATGTGCTTCTAATCGTGGGCCAGAAGTGGCACATGTGACTTCTGATCATTGACAAGAACAGTTACATGGCTTATCTAGATGAAGAAACACTAGGAAATGGCTCCACTGTTTGCCTAGGAAGAGGTGGAGAGCACAACCTCTTCCATCACTTGTGTGTTCGTCTAACAGGCGCCTCTGATAGCATGCTCTTCTGTTTTGTTGGCATGCATAGTAAAGATTTTCTTCCACAAGAAGACAAATGTTCTGATTCCCTTTACGTCCAGAAATTATTTTTATTTTGCTCTCATACTTAGTATTTTGACTAGGTATTGAGTTCTGAGTCCAAAATACCATTTTTTCTTAAAACTTGAAAGCCATTGCTCTGCTGCCTCGTAGTACTTTTAAAAAAATTCTCCTTTATATTATCGTTTCTCTTCTAGAACTCTTTCAGAAGGAAGATGACACTTCTGAGTTAATCTCTAAGATCAACTTTTATTTTATATTATTTTACTTTTATCTTCTATTTTTTCTTTGCTTCTGTTTTTGTTCTTGCATATTTTCCTCAGAAAATTCCATACTATTCAATTTTTTTTTTTAATTTGAGCCATCACATTAAAAATTTGCATGAATACTCTCTTATCTCCTGACCAGTCCTCTTATATCAAGTTTGTTGTTTACTTGCTAATCATGTCTGACTCTTTGCAGCCCCATGAACTCTAGCCCAGCAGACTTCTGTCCATGGGATTTCCCAGGCAAGAATACTGGAGTGGGTTGCCATGTCCTTCTCCAGGGGATCTCCCCGACCAAGGGATCGAATCCATGTCTTTTGCATCTCCTGCATTGCAGGCAGATTCTTTACCACTGAGCCATCAGGGAATCCCTTTTATCAAGCTCTGGTTATCTTACTGATGTGATCCTTTTCAAATATCTCTGGAAATACGGATTAGAATCATTTTAAAAGTTCTAATGTTCTGTGGATAACCTTTGTTTATTCTGATGTCCTTTTTGTCCATATCGATCCTCCTCTTCTATGCTGTCTTATTCCTCACATGGCTGGAAATCCTCAGTTATTTAAAACAAGTAACCAGACTTCTCCAGTGGTCCAGTAGTTAAGACTTAACACGTCCAGTGCAGAAGGCATGAATTCGATCCCTAGTGGGGAAACTAAGGTCCTACATGCTGAGTGGCTAAAAAAAAAGTAACTGAAGAGGATTTCTTTTATGGTTAGTTCTTTTTTTCTGATTCCTCAAATGTCTCATATGATTCTGTATACAAGGGAGATGGTCTCTTAATATTGGGGGGAACTAACTAACACACTAAAAACACTACACTTTCCCAGAAATATCTATCCATCTTCTTGAGAAGCAAAGCACTATTTGGTGTCTGTGTTATACAGAATAATGGTCTCCCAAAGATGCCTGTTTCCTAATTCCTGGTTCCTGGAAATATGTTATGTTGTAAGGGGCAAAGAGAACATTAAGGTTGCAGATGGGTCTGAGGTTGCTAATCAGATGGAGAAATGATCTTGATTTTTATCAACTTGGGCCTAATGTAATCATAAGGACTCCCCTAAGTAAAAGAGAGGGGAAGAAAGGTCAGAGATTTGAGGATGCAAGCTGAGAAAGGCAAGGAAACTGATTCTACCCTGTACTTGCAGAAAAATG
>NW_011494951.1:6844245-6859599 GCF_000754665.1 Bison bison bison | reverse complement strand
TGCAGAAAAATGTATTTTTGCTGACACTTTAACTGTGACTCAGTCAGACTCATTGCAGATTTTTGATCTCTCAAACTGTAAGATAATTTTTTAATTATCTTAAGCCACTAAGTGGAGTAAGTTCGAGCAGAAATAGGAAACAAATGAAGCCTCATATTAATGTTGGGCAGTGTTGACCATTCTTGACTTCTTTGAAAAAATATTTGCTCCCTTAGATGCTGTGCTCCCGTGCCCTCCTGTTTTCTTATCATCATTTGGTCCCATTTCTTTCTTCTTTGAAGGCTCCTCCTGACCTCAGAATGTTGAAGGACTCTGTGGTTGGGAAATGGATGTTATTACCTGTCTTTCTGTGCTGTCCCTCTGGATGGTCTCACCCATACCCTTTGTTACAAATTCAATATTGTTTTTTAAAAAATCAATTTGTATTGGGGTATAGCTGCTTTAGTGAAGAGGAACTTAAAAACCTCTTGATGAAGGTGAAAGAGGAGAGTGAAAAAGTTGGCTTAAAACTCAACATTCAGAAAACAAAGATCATGGCATCTGGTCCCATCACTTCATGGGAAATAGATGGGGAAACAGTGGAAACAGTGTCAGACTTTATTTTTGGGGGCTCCAAAATCACTGCAGATGGTGACTGCAGCCATGAAATTAAAAGACGCTTACTCCTTGGAAGAAAGTTATGACCAACCTAGATAGCATATTGAAAAGCAGAGACATTACTTTGCCAACAAAGGTCCGTCTAGTCAAGGCTATGGTTTTTCCAGTGGTCATGTATGGATGTGAGAGTTGGACTGTGAAGAAAACTGAGCGCCAAAGAATTGATGCTTTTGACCTGTGGTGTTGGAGAAGACTCTTGAGAGTCCCTTGGATTGCAAGGAGATCCAACCAGTCCATTCTGAAGGAGATCAGCCCTGGGATTTCTTTGGAAGGAATGATGCTAAAGCTGAAACTCCAGTACTTTGGCCACCTCATGTGAAGAGTTGACTCATTGGAAAAGCCTCTGATGCTGGGAGGGATTGGGGACAGGAGCAGAAGGGGAGGACAGAGGATGAGATGGCTGGATAGCATCTGCGATTTGATGGACGTGAGTTTGAGTGAACTCCGGGAGTTGGTGATGGACAGGGAGTCCTGGTGTGCTGCGATTTATGGGGTCGCAAAGAGTCGGACATGACTGAGCGACTGAACTGAACTGATAGCTGCTTTACATGTTGTGTTAGTTTCTACAATGTTGTGTTAGTACAGCAAAATGAATCAGCCATACATATATATGTCTCCACCCTTTCGTGCTTCCTTCCCATTTAGGTCACTATAGAGCATGAAGTAGAGTTCCCTGTGCTACACAGTCAATTCTCATGGGGTATCCATACATTTGTTCTCTAGATCTGTGTCTTTATTTCAGCATTGCAAATAGGATCATCTCTACCTTTTTTCTAGATTGCACATATATGCATTAATATATGACTCTTGCTTTTCCCTTTCTCACCCCTTTCTGTATGACACACTATAGGTTCATCGTGTCTCTACAAATGGCATTATTTGGTACCTTTTTAGGACTGAATACTATTCCATTGTATCTATGTACCACACCTTCTTCATACATTCCTCTGTTGATGGACATTTAGGTTGCTTCCATATTCTGGCTATTGTAAATAATGCTGCAGTGAACACTGGGGTGCAGGTATGTTGGTGATGCCAAAAGGTTTATCTTTGACTTGATCTGTACCTTTATGGAACTGTGTATTCAGTTTCTTCCCTGATTATCCCTATTTGGCTATTTCACAGCTCTCTCAAGTTTGGCATTTCAAAATCAAATTCATAATTTGCCCTTGAATCTCATGCTTTCTGCCTCACTCAGCAATGGCCTCAGTAATGCCATGCAACAAACCTCACCAAAACTTAGTAACAATATACTTTTACTATCATGTACACCGATCTGGGTGACTGGGCTTATTCAGTCCTACATGCAGCAGAGGAACTGGGCCGATGGCATGGGCCGATGATCTACCCTGTCTGTCTTCATGGAGGTTTTATCTTCTTCCTGTCCCCAAAAATGCCTTTGTCACATAATTTGTTGCTTAAGCCATAGATCAGGATGTTGATCTTTGTTTGTGCTTCTCTCTCCACCTTCACATCTATTCTATTCATGTCTTATTTATTTATTTTTGGCTTCCAAGTATATCTCAAATTTGCCAACTTCTCACTCTCCACGTCCACTGCTCTATCCGACCTACTATAATATTCTTTTCTGGAGTACAGAAATCTTTATTCATTTCTTCATGGATTCCATATATATTTATTGATGGAATTCCTCTTAAGTGCCATACAGGGCTTTTCTTATCGACCCTAAGTAAGGCTCTGCTTTTATTCCAATAAGCTAATTCACCAACTTCATGGCCCAACTCTCTTTCTAAGAAACAGAGCAATATTACTGTATGAAACAGACACAACTCTTCAGAGCTTACAATCTAGGGAGGGAAGCCAAACTTGTTATCTGGTTTCCCTGTATCTTCTTGTGTGTTCTACCATTCTATCCACCTCAATGAAGTCAGTGTAGGTTTGTTGTTGTTGTTGTTGTTTGGCTGCTTTGGGTCTTAGTTGCAGCATGCAGGGTCTCTGCTGTGTCACGAGGGACTTTTCATTGTGGTGCATGGAATCTCCAGCTGTGGCAAGTGGGCTTAGTTCCTCTGTTGCATGTAGGATCTTGTTCCCTGACCAAGGATCAGACCCATGTCCCTGCATAGTAAGGTGGATTCCTCACCAGAGTAGTTTTAATACTGAGATTAATGATGCCATCTCTTGTTTAGGCAGCTTATGGCTTTATATTATGGACACACCGATATGCAGGTGCCCCACAGTGGCCCACCAAGCCTCATTTTACCTCTTCTTGGCTACTGCTTACCCTGTTATAGCTCCTTTCTATTTCACACACTGTGTTCTATCCACAAAGACCTCCTTTCCTTTTCAATTCCAAAACAGAATAAGCTACTTTCCTCCTTAGAGGTTAACATGTGCCAGTTGTCTCCTACCTAGACATGAGTTTGAATAAACTCTGGGAGTTGGTGATGGACAGGGAGGCCTGGTGTGCTACAGTCCATGGGGTTGCAAAGAGTCGGACATGACCGAGCAACTGAACTAACTAGCTAGAACAGCACATTCCTAGAGCTTCACAATACATATTAAGTCTCAGCTTAAAAATCACCTTCTCAGTGGCTTGACCAATGACTTTAATGAAGATTCGGACTTCTGGACTTCTTTTGCAGTACAGTGGATAAAAATGCCCTTGCCGGTGTCGGAGACACAGATTCCATCCCTGGTCTGGGAAGATCCCACATGCCTCGAAACAACTATGCCTGTGCACCGAGACTACTGAGCCTGCATGTTGTAACTACTGAAGCTCACAGTGAGAAGTCTGTGTGCCTCAGGGAAGAGTAGCCCCTACTTGGTGCAACTAGAGAAAGCCCACAGGCACCAGGGAAGACCCAGTATAGCCAAAAAAAAAAAAAATAATAATAATAAAATAAAATGACTCAGACACTCTCAGCTTTTCCAGAGTAATTTGTTCAATAACTTTGCAGGGGACTTGCTGTTTGTATGTATGTGTGTATGTGTGTGTTTATCTGTCTATGCTATGCTAAGTCACTTCAGTCATGTCCGACTCTGTGCGATCCCATAGACAGCAGCCCACCAGGCTCCCCCATCCCTGGGATTCTCCAGGCAAGAACACTGGAGTGGGTTGCCATTTCCTTCTCCAATGCACGAAAGTGAAAAGTGAAAGTGAAGTCGCTCAGTTGTATCCGACTCTTAGCGACCCCATGGTTTGCAGCCTAACAGGCTCCTCCATCCATGGGATTTTCCAAGCAAGAGTACTGGAGTGGGGTGCCATTGCCTTCTCCAGTTTATCTGTCTAATTCAGTTTATTTCTTCCAACTAGACTGTGCTTAGGATCCATGCTTATTTTGTGCCTAGTACAATGTGTGCCACGAAGTAGGCACTCAAAAATATGTTTAGATTAAACAGAGTTGTCAGTGGTGATATTAATAGTTCAGGCACTAGTGAAAAAGTATAATGGGAAGATGTGAGTGTATAAAACTGGACCTAAATTCCCAGGGGTGCCTTCTTGGCATCCCTGAAACCACAAAGTTCAGGTTTATTTGTGATCTTGGCCTCATTATTAGAGATTATTTTGTAATTAGGTAAAGACAGGGCAGGGTAGGGCAAAATGAGTGACTCGTGTAAGGCAACACAGGAAAATCACCGTGGAGCTGGGAGACAGCCAGGTCTGTAGCACGGGTCTGTCAGCAGAAGGCCAGGTCTTTACATTCAGTTCCCAATACGAGTCCCGTGGGGCAACTCAATGTTCCAACAGCACTGTGACCCACACACCCAAGAGGGGGTCGGGAAGGGAGAGGCTCCGCCAAGTTTGAGAGTTTCCAGGCCACTTTGCTTATGGTTTGGCTTGGGGTTCCTGCTTCTCTTTGCCATTGCCCCTTGGGCTCCTGACCTTAAATCCAGCTCTCAATCTCTGCTCCTACTCAGAAAGAACTGGTGACTTTTAATTGTATTTTCCATTCAGCTTCTTTGAAATCAGCATTGCTTTGCTTTTGTGGGTTTAGCTTGACCTTTAATGTTCTCTTGGCAGATTTCTGTTATTGGAGGGGATGGGGTTTTTGATTTGTTAGAGAGAATGGAGTCTAAGCTTTGGACTTCAGACCCTTAAGCTTTCCATTAAAGACAGAGAGATGACTAATAACTATTAGTGTGTAATGATGGCTTAGCAGTATTTACCACTGATTTAGGCTCTCTGGCTCCATTACCTAGGATATTTTCCGGACTTAAATATTTCTCAGTTCTTTAGCCAACAGCTGTCCACATTTTTTTTTAAAGTCCCCAAACCTCCAGAAATTATGATTTCACATTTCTAATAGGCTTCTTTCACTGTTCAAGGAAAAAAAAAAAAAAAACCTCTTTGCCTTGTAGCATGCGTCCCAAAGCAAATTGAATTCAAATCACAAGTGGAGAATACAAGCAAAGGATAAAGCCTAAATCTTCCCTAATGGGACTTACACCCTGAACCTCCACCACTAATTCTCAGCTGGGTCTGAAACAGGTGTGTGAAAGAATAAAGGATAAGCAGAAGGAGAAAAAAAAACATAAAAAGAAACATCCCTTGAAGGAATAGGAATGTATGATTCAGTCTTTCTCACCTTCAACAACTTTTGGAGTCCCTTCTGGTGGGAGAGTAAAGGAACCCAGATAAGAACTCAAAGGTTCTTTGATGTATTATCCCTGATAATACATCAAATGAATGCCTTTGCATAACAAGCATTTATTAATCATGGCATTCAAGAAATATGCATTGAGGAATATCCATACTGTTCTCCATAGTGGCTGTTATCAATTTACATTCCCACCAACAGTGCAAAAGGGTTCTCTTTTCTCCACATCCTCTCCAGCATATCCCACTATTGGGCATGTGTGTGTTAGTCACTCAGTCGTGTCCGACTCTTTGCAACCCCATGGACTGTAGCCCACCTGGCTTCTCCATCTGTGGGATTTTCCAGGCAAGAATACTGGAGTGGGTTGCTATTTCCTTCTCCAACTATTGGGCATATACCCTGAGAAAACCATAATTGCAAGAGACACATGCACCCCACTGTTCCCTGCAGCACTGTTTACAATAGCAGGATGTGGGAGTAATCCAGATATCCATCGACAGATGAATGGATACGGAAACTGTGATACATATATACAGTGGAATATTACTTAGCTATAAATAATAACACATTCAAGTCAGTCCTAATGAGGTGGATGAAATGAGCCTTTTATACCAAATAAAGTAAGTTAGAAATATGGTACATTAATGCATATATATGAAATCTAGAAACATGGTACTGATGAACCTATTTGCTGGGCAGCAGACTTGTGGACACAGTGGGGGATGGAGAGGGTGGGACAAAATTGAGAGAAGAGTATAGAAACATGTACATTATCATATGTAAAATAGATAGCGAGTGGGAATTTGCTGTGTGACACAGGGTGCTCTGTGAAAACCTAGAGTGGTGGGATGGGGTGGGGGATGGGAGGGGGATTCGGAAGGGAGGGGACATGTGTATACCTGTAGCTTATTCACGATGATGTATGGCAGAGGCCAATATGATATTGTAAAATAAAAAATAATAATTAGAAAAGTGAAATATACATTGATTTGTGGGGGTACAAAGACAAGAGAGACACTCTCTAGCCTCAGTGGCATATGTGTATTATAAAGTTTATAGCATACAAGGCTAGCAAGGAGTGGAGAAAGCACTGGTGAGTCAGAATCTGGATTTGTAACAGTAATTACAACAATAAGTAATTTGATATTTATGCCATTCACAGAGAGGTTTCTATGTGATAGGCATTACACTAACTGCTTTACAACATATGCCCATTTAATTCTCTTTACAAGCAGAAGAGGTAGGCAGCCCTAAGACTCATATTACAGGTAATTAAACTGCAACTCAGCAAGACTTTACTGGCTTGTCGTCACACATCTCCAGATCGGTGCATTCTAACCATGATGGCTCTTACTTTTCATCTTACATTTTAAGCTACAATATTAGTGGAAGCTTTGGGAAGTCAGAGGTTGGGATTTCCAGTGATTTTTCAAGCTTTATCATTCCAAGAGTCTGTAGCACACACGACTCAGGGAATATCAGTGGGGACTCTGAGAGATGACACATATTCTGGGCATGAGGCCTGTGGGCTACATGGCTGAGAAGTTAGAGCTCTGAGCTCAGGGTCAAAGGACTATGACTTTGGTCTTGATCCTGCTTCTTACTGGCTAATGACCTTTGTTGTTATTGTTCAGTCATCTCTGACTCTTTGTAATCCCATGGACACACGCCAGGGAGCATGCCAGACTCCTCTGTGCTTCACTGTCTCCTGAAAGTGAAGTGAAAGTTGCTCAGTTGTGTCCTACTCTTTGCTACCCCATGGACTATACAGTCCATGGAATTCTCCAGGTCAGAATACTGGAGCCTTTCCCTTCTTCAGGGGATCTTCCCAACCCAGGAATCAAACCCAAGTCTCCTGCATTGCAGATGGATTCTTCACCAGCTGAGGCACAAGGAAAGACCAAGAATACTAGAGTGGGTAGCCTATCCCTTCTCCAGTGGATCTTCCTGACCCAGGAATTGAACCAGGGTCTGTAATGAAGGTGGATTCTTTACTAACTGAGCTATGAGGGAAACTCTTTTCCTGGAGTTTGCTCAAATTCATGTCCATTGTGTTAGTGATGCTATCTAATCATCTCATCCTCCGCCACCCTCTATGACCTGTACATCTTGGGTGACCCTGCTATGGGGCATGGCTCATAGCTTCATTGAGTTACATAAGCCCCTTCACCACAATAAGGCTGTGATCCATAAAGGGCGAAAGATCTTAAATTTCTTTTTTTCTAAAGTGGGGTTATTTATATAATGTTTGAATATTGAAGACAGGGAGGTATGAGCTAAGAGGTAAAAAAAAAAAAAAAATATATATATATATATATATATAGTAAGCTGAGCACCAAAGAATTGATGCTTTTATACTGTGGTGCTGGAGAAGACTCTTGAGAGTACCTTGGACTGCAAGGAGATCCAACCAGTACATCCTAAAGGAAATCAGTCCTGAATATTTATTGGAAGGACTGATGTTGAAGCTGAAACTCCAATACTTTGGCCACCTGATTGAAGAACTAACTCATGTGAAAAAACCCTGATGCTGGGAAAAATTGAGGGCAGGAGGAGAAGGGGATGCCAGAGGATGAGATGGTTGGATGGTATCACTGACTCAATGGACATGAGTTTGAGTAAACTCTGGGAGTTGGTGATGAACAGGGAGGCCTGGCTGCTGCAGTCCATGGGGTCACAAAACGTCAGACACAACTGAGCAACTGAACTGAACTGAATTGAACTGATCTTCTGGCCATGCAGTAAAACACCAATGGAAGCTGGCTTAAGCAGTAAAGGGATTCACTGGCTTGCATAAATGAAAAAGTATTTTCAGGCATAGCTGTATCAAAGGACTCATCCAGTGTTATCAGCATTCATTTTCTTCCTCTCAGAGCTCTACATTCCTTTGTTTCGGCTTTTTTCCCCTACATTTCATGTGATAGCTCATGACAGCCCCAGGCTTCCATCAACCTTGCTGTGGGTTGTCTTAAGAGAAAAATTCTATCTCTAACCTTGATCTTATTTGTATCAGCCTCAGGTAGGTCATACACCAATTGCTGAGATGGTTACTATATTTAGGGAGTAGACCATATGATTGATTGACATCTGTCTCCCATGTCCCCTCAAAACTGTATGTATGGGGCATGAAGGGGAGATTGTTGCTGAAAAAGAAATCAAGTTGGGGTCACTGGAGGATGGGGCTATGAAGGCAGGCAGAAACAACAGATAGCCTCTATGCTCATAAAGACCCAATCTTATTTGGTGAAGTCATTCTATTTGCTTCCTTGTGCTGTGCTGAGTCACTCAGTCATGTCTGACTCTTTGTGACCCCATGGACTGGGGCCCAACAGGCTCCTCTGTCCATGAGGATTCTCCAGGCAAGAATACTGGAGTGGGTTGCCATGCCCTCCTTCAGGGCATCTCCCAACCCATGGATTCATCCAGGTCTCCTGCATTGCAGGCTGATTCTTTACCACCAGGGAAGCCCAAGAACACTGGAGTGGGTAGCCTATCCCTTCACCAGAGGACCCAGGAATTGAGCCAGGGTCTTCTGCATTGCAGGCAGATTCTGTAACAGCTGAGCTACCAGGGAAACCCAGTCGCTTCCTAATTTGGCCTCTATCATGAAATTTCCCCTGGCCATCAAGGTGGCCTCGATGGCTCCTGTTTTGGCATAGTGTCACCTGATTCCCATGTTCTGATACAAAGTATGATGCCTGGGAATGTCGGTGTGTAAGCATAAGAGGAATACCCACCAGACAGGTTAATGGTAAGGTACACACAACAGGCACATTGGATTAAGAGGAACACAAAGCAACAGGCATCATTGACTCAATGGACATGACTTTGAGCAGACTCCGGGAGATAGTGAAGAACCGGGAAGTCTGACCTGCTGCAGCCCATGGGGTTGCAAAGAGTCGGACATGACTGAGCAACAGAGCAACAAAACAAAGCAACTATAAAGTCCTACTTGGAATTAGTGGGTAACCCAGTCACAGTCACAGGTGACAGCCATTAAGGGAGAGTGAAAACCCTTTTTTCACTCAGACCACTTCTGTAACTTTCCAGGTAAGAAACCTTGACTGCATTTTTTCTCCTAGAACTCCTCGTTCAAATGAAACTCTCAGGTTGGGAAGCTGGAAGAGCTCTTTAGAGAAATCTCATCCAGCTCTCTTTTTGCACTTTGGACCAAACCGAGAGTGAATGGCGATGTGGCTTTTCTAACATCACATAACTAATGAGAAGCACAGCTAAGCCCAGAACCACAAGCTCTTGACTTGACACCCTCCTGAAGGACAGCTGGATAACATTGGTCTTCTGAAGTGCATATTGTATGGATAAGTGAGAACCTGGCATCCAGCAAGCATGGGGATGTCTGCTGTAGACTCACACATTGCTTTTTGGTCTTGAATGTTCTCATAAATGTTGCAGTGCTGGAGAAATGGTCACAGACCCAAGACCTCAATATTTGTGCTCCTGTTCTGCCTTAGATTAAGTTAAATATTGTTTGTAGATGATACAGATAAATTGGTTCAGCCATGAGCCTGTCTGGATGGCTAAAAGGATGCTGTTTATTTCTCTAAGAGGTTGCCCAGCTGAGTAAGAGGGCTGTTGAACTATTGCCTTATTTCACACACAGCTTTCCTATTTATTCTAAGACTTGGCTTTAGAGAATGCACTTAACTGGTTTGCCTGGCTGTCATTTGTCAAGCTTCTACTAGACTCAAGAGCTCCAGTGGCAGTGAACTTGTCATCTCCCTCTCTCTTGACCTTTCTCCACCAATGCCAAAGATAGTGCCAGCATGCTGTGGCTGCTCCATCAATGGAAATTGAGTTCACTGCATGAAAGAGTGATTGACTAATTAGAAAGTTAGAAGAAGTTCTCAGGCTTCAAGTGTATGAAAATGTAATAGATGAGTGACAGGGAACAGTTGGTCCCTGTGTCCATTCAGGCAAAGAAAACAATGAAAAGAGATTTGTGTAAAGCTGTTGGAATGTAGAACGGCCATTAGGAGGACAAACTGGCAATAATTGTGAAGCTAGTTGAAATGCTTTTGGCTGTAAGGGAAATAAGAAAGTGCCTTGCCATTTATCAGCTGTGTGACACTGGAAATCATCAGTGGTCATCTCACCTTCTCCTTTATAGAGTAGCCCTCATGAGGTGAACTCATGAGGTTGTTGGAAGGATAAAAACTGGGTAATGTTTGAGGACCCCAGCACAAAGTTTATATGTAGTTGTTGCTGTGTAGGTTAGCTCTCAACTTTCTCTTTCCTTTTTCCACCCTAATATTTAATCTTTTCTTTTTTATTCAAGTAAGTAAGTAAAACAGATTTCCAAAATTAGAAAACAAGGGGGGAAGAAGGTTTGGACTAAGGCAGGGTTAATAGAATGAGGAGGAGAATGAGAAAGATCGAAAACTATGAAGAAAAGCGGGATTGACAGAATTTCATGTGTGAATGGATGTAGAAGTGAAGAGAGAAGAAAAGGCAGCGCTCTTTCTGGAGATGGGACACATTGAAGGGTGGGAAGATGTATTACACTATCCAGGTAGACTGACAGATTTATATTCCTATAGTCAAAGAAAGGATCTGCCATTCCATGTATGAGTGCAAATCAGAGTTACCTCTGCTTATTGAGAGGTCTAAATCAGAAATGAAAGGTCTTATTCTCTGCTCTTACCCCAATCCTATAAGACTCTAGGATGGTGGTTTCCATATGAGGCTTTACTGCAGAATCACCTGAAGGGCTTCTTCAATATCCATCCCCATGGACTCAATCTCCAGAGATTCCAATTTATTGGCCTGGTATGGAGGAAGGAAATGTCAACCCACTCCAGTATTCTTGCCTGAAGGATCCCAGGGACGGGGGAGCCTGGTGGGCTGCCGTCTATGGGGTCACACAGAGTCAGACACGACTGAAGTGACTTAGCAGCATGCGGGACTTGGCATGTGCATTACAGACAAGCTCCAGGGGTTATAATGATGTACAGTCAGGACCAAAAATTAAAAAAACAGGAAGACAGAGTTCACTGTCAATGTTCTATCAAGCCAGGCCTTGCTTTCAAAGACTGTCACCTAAGAAACACACTGGAGCATTGTGAGAGAGCTAATATCCTTGTATTTTGTATCTGTCCGTATGTACCTTTTAATTACCTGGTGGCTGGGTCAAATTCAATTCTTTTAGTCCCTTATTTTTAGAGTCTGAATTCCTTTGTTTCTTCTGAGTTGGAGCATCCCTGGTGGGGAGAACAGGAGGAGCTTGCCCAGAATCAGCTTCTTCTGGGCATCTCTGAACTTGAGAGCAAATGAGTGCCCACAGTCTTATTTCTATTATAGCACTTTAAAAAAAGCTTCCTTTTTCATTGAAATAGAGTTGATTTACAATGTTATGTAATGTAAATGTTATTTACAATGTTAGTTTCAAGTGTGCAACATTGCTTGAGATAGAGTGGGAAAGGGAGTAATTATCCTACAAAGAGAATCACTGCCATAGCGGATGACCTTGAGAAATGTTTAGGCCTCTGTGGGATTCAATTCCCTCTAACTATAAAAATGTATATAGTTAAACACACACATTATACTGTTATGAAGAGATAAAACACCTAAATTCATCAGCACACACATGGTATACAGTTAGAATACAATAAATATTGGTTCCTGATATCGGTTGGGCTTCTCAGGTTGTTCAGTGGTAAAGAAGCTATCTGCCAATGCAGGAGACAAAGAGACATGGGTTTGATCCCTGGGTTGGGAAGCTTCGCTGGAGTAGGAATACAGTATTCTTGCCTGGAAAATTTCATGGACAGAGGAGCCTGGTAGGCTACAGTCCGTGGAGTTGCAGAGTCGGACACAACTGAGCGCGTGCACACACACAGACACTATCAGTTATTTATCATTGTTAAAAATACAATATTGTTAGATTATATAGCTCATGCAATAATTGAGTATAGTGAAAGGAAAAGTTTTCTGATATTTCCTAAATTCATGTAGGCTTTTGAATCAGGGTTAGATTTAGAATCAGATCCAGATATTCTGGGGCTTCCCTGGTGGCTCAGACAGTAAAGAATCTGGCTGCAGTGCAGGAGACCCAGGTTAGATCCCTGGGTCAGGAAAATCCCCTGGAGAAGGAAAGAGCAATCTGCTCCAGTATTTTTGCCTGGAGAATTCCATGGACAGAGGAGCCTGGTGGGCTACTGTCCATGGGGTCACAAAGAGTTGGACACGACTCAGTGACTAACACTAGATATTCTAGGGTATTCGAGTGACATTGCCCAGGTCCGATCCACTAATCCTTGTGATAAATTTCTGATTTTGATTCTAATATCCAAATGATTTATTCATAAGAAGTAATTTCTTCATACAGAACTGGCTTAAAACTGTAATATGAATGTAAAATAGCAACAAACCGATTTATCTTTAAAAAGTATTAAATTTCAAATAATTCAAATTTGATTTTCCATAAAATACAGAGTCCATACAGGAATTATCCAAATTATCCCTTTGAAAGCTACCCCGTGGGCAAAGAGAATGGCCCAATTGGACCCAAAGATGGACTTCATAAGGAATATAAATCTGAAATTACACAAGAAATGTTGAGTGTATGTACTTTTTTTTTTTTTAACTAGGTTCCATAATAATCCAGTTCTCAAAGGCTTCATAGTCCCTAAAGGTAAAGAATAACTGTTTAAATTACTGAGTTGAAGTGAGAAGTCAGTCTCAGTTCAGTTCAGTTCAGTCGCTCAGTCGTGTCCGACTCTTTGTGACCCCATGAATCGCAGCACGCCAGGCCTCCCTGTCCATCACCAACTCCCGGAGTTTACCCAGACTCACGTCCATCGAGTCAGTGATGCCATCCAGCCATCTCATCCTCAGTCATCCCCTTCTCCTCTTGCCCCCAATCCCTCCCAGCATCAGAGTCTTTTCCAATGAGTCAACTCTTCGCATGAGGTGGCCAAAGTACTGGAGTTTCAGCTTTAGCATCATTCCTTCCAAAGAAATCCCAGGGCTCATCTCCTTCAGAATGGACTGGTTGGATCTCCTTGCAATCCAAGGGACTCTCAAGAGTCTTCTCCAACACCACAGTTCAAAAGCATCAATTCTTCAGTGCTCAGCCTTCTTCACAGTCCAACTCTCACACCCATACATGATCACAGGAAAAACCAAAGCCTTGACTAGACGAACCTTTGTTGGCAAAGTAACGTCTCTGCTTTTGAATATGCTATCTAGATTGGTCATAACTTTCCTTCCAAGGAGTAAGTGTCTTTTAATTTCATGGCTGCAGTCACCATCTGCAGTCAGTCTAGTTGTCTTCAAAAATCTGCAATTGATCATTACAGCGATGATCTGTGGTCCTGAACTTCAATATTCTTTCTCATCTGTAAAATGGGCATGATTGAGCTACCTGATTCCTAAAGCCCCATTTTATTCTAAGCCCCTATAATTGAAAAAAAAGTTTAATCTTGAAAATTTTATTCCATTTATAAGACTATGTTATTAACCTTTCCAAAGTACTATCAATCTAAAACATTCGCTTCTCAAAATACTCAGATTCCTGATGGTAATCATGATTTCACTCACCGTTAAAATTTTTGGCTACATACAGAAAATATACATCTAAAAAGTAGGTTGTAGGTAGTAGAATACTACCAACTAACAGATATCATAAGTGGCAAGAAAGTCAAAACAGCGTAGAGAGACCTGTCTGGTTTGGAGCAGAGGTCTGAGGAGCTGTTCAGAGCCTTGTCTTGACTTTCAGCAGAAAAGAAAGCAATGAATTAGATGTGCTTTTCTCTGCAAAACGTTTCTTTTGCCCCCGAAGCACCTTCTGAAAGAACCGAGTGGGTGTGAAGGGTTGATGTTGACCATAACCCTGTTGCTTCGATTTGGGGAAATCTCATAAAACACGGACTTCCTGGTTTTGGTGGTCCCTCAGCACCCAATAATATACAGACTATTCCTTTCCCCATAGAGCAAGTGGTGCATTCATATTAAATTAAAAAAAATAAAGAAAAAAGAGTTCAACTCTCAGAGGCACATTAATCTCAATGGCGAAAACTTAGAAGATAATTATTTTTTTTTCTCAAGAGCATGCAGTGAGAAATTAACTATTTTCTGGTGCAGAATCAGTTATTTTTATTAAATTAATTATGTTTACCCATAATAGATGATAATAGGAGTACATTTATTTTTATGATCAATAATTTTATCAAAACTCAACTTGGGGAACCTGGAGAACAAGATTCTCCAAAAGGCTTACACTATAGGCTAATAAGGAGAATAATTGACTTAGGGGGTATGGATTATTGCTAGTGTGTCTTCATAACCTGTCTATCAAATCCAAACACAGAGGTTTAGATCTGTTGATCTCGTGGTTTATGGTAGAACAATGCTGAAAATGCATTTTTATGAAATCTTTGGCAGCTATAGAGAACCAGGGCTCTCATGGATCAGTACGAAACAAATTGCAGTTGAATAATTGTTGCTGAAGTGGGCCAAACAAGAAAACTTGGTAGAAGTTAGAGCAAAGCAAGGTTTGTTTCAATTAAAAGAAGGTTTTTAATAATTTCCATTGTTCAACAATATTAGGGTCACAGGTCTCCAATTTGGTCAGGACTGAGGGCTTGGAGAATTTTGAGCATTACTTTACTAGCGTGTGAGATGAGTGCAATTGTGTGGTAGTTTGAGCATTCTTTGGCATTGCCTTTCTTTGGGATTGGAATGAAAACTGACCTTTTCCAGTCCTGTGGCCATGGCTGAGTTTTCCAAATCTGCTGGCATATTGAGTGCAGCACTTTCACAGCATCATCTTTCAGGATTTGGAATAGCTCAACTGGAATTCCATCACCTCCACTAGCTTTGTTCATAGTGATGCTTTCTGAGGCCCATTTGATTTCACATTCCAGCATGTCTGGCTCTAGGTCAGTGATCACACCATCGTGATTATCTGGGTCATGAAGATCTTTTTTGTACAGTTCTTCTGTGTATTCTTGCCATCTCTTCTTAATATCTTCTGCTTCTGTTAGGTCCATATCATTTCTGTCCTTTATCGAGCTCATCTTTGCATGAAGTGTTCCTTTGGTATCTCTGATTTTCTTGAAGAGATCTCTAGTCTTTCCCATTCTGCTGTTTTCCTCTATTTCTTTGCATTGATCACTGA
>NW_011494951.1:6820725-6843685 GCF_000754665.1 Bison bison bison | reverse complement strand
AGGTCATACCTGAATGGTCTAGTGGTTTTCCCTACTTTCTTCAATTTAAGTCTGAATTTGGCAATAAGGAGTTCATGGTCTGAGCCACAGTCAGCTCCTGGTCTTGTTTTTGCTGACTATATAGAGCTCCATCTTTGGCTGCAAAGAATATAATCAATCTGATTTCAGTGTTGACCATCTGGTAATGTCCATGTATAGAGTCTTCTCTTGTGTTGTTGTAAGAGGGTGTTTGTTATGACCAGTGCATTTTCTTGGCAAAACTCTATTAGTCTTTGCCCTGCTTCATTCCGTACTCCAAGGCCAAATTTGCCTGTTACTCCAGGTGTTTCTTGACTTCCTACTTTTTCATTCCAGTCCCCTATAATGAAAAGGACATCTTTTTTGGGTGTTAGTTCTAAAAAGTCTTGTAGGTCTTCATAGAACCATTCAACTTCAGCTTCTTCAGCATTACTGGTTGGGGCATAGACTTGGATTACTGTGACATTGAATGGTTTGCCTTGGAAATGAACAGATAACATTCTGTCATTTTTGAGATTGCATCCAAGTACTGCATTTTGGACTCTATTGTTGACCATGATGGCCACTCTATTCAGCAATATGTGAACCGTGAACTTCCTGAGGTTCAAGCTGGTTTTAGAAAAGGCAGAGGAACCAGAGATCAAATTGCCAACATCTGCTGGATCATGGAAAAAGCAAGAGAGCTCCAGAAAAACATCTATTTCTGCTTTATTGACTATGCCAAAGCCTTTGACTGTGTGTATCACAATAAACTGTGAAAAATTGTGAAAGAGATGGGAATACCAGACCACCTGATCTGCCTCTTGAGAAATTTGTATGCAGGTCAGGAAGCAACAGTTAGAACTGGACATGGAACAACACACTGGTTCCAAATAGGAAAAGGAGTTCGTCAAGGCTGTATATTGTCACCCTGTTTATTTAACTTCTATGCAGAGTACATCATGAGAAACGCTGGACTGGAAGAAACACAAACTGGAATCAAGATTGCCAGGAGAAATATCAATAACCTCAGATATGCAGATGACACCACCCTTATGGCAGAAAGTGAAGAGGAACTCAAAAGCCTCTTGATGAAAGTGAAAGTGGAGAGTGAAAAAGCTGGCTTAAAGCTCAACATTCAGAAAACGAAGATCATGGCATCCGGTCCCACCACTTCATGGGAAATAGATGGGGAAACAGTGGAAACAGTATCAGACTTTATTTTTCTGGGCTCCAAAATCACTACAGATGGTGACTGCAGCCATGAAATTAAAAGACACTTACTCCTTGGAAGGAAAGTTATGACCAACCTAGATAGCATATTCAAAAGCAGAGATGTTACTTTGCCAACAAAGGTCCGTCTAGTCAAGGCTACGGTTTTTCCTGTGGTCATGTATGGATGTGAGAGTTGGACTGTGAAGAAGGCTGAGCGCCGAAGAATTGATGCTTTTGAACTGTGGAGTTGGAGAAGACTCTTGAGAGTCCCTTGGACTGCAAGGAGACCCAACCAGTCCATTCTGAAGGAGATCAGCCCTGGGATTTCTTTGGAAGGAATGATGCTAAAGCTGAAACTCCAGTACTTTGGCCACCTCATGCGAAGAGTTGACTCATTGGAAAAGTCCGTGATGCTGGGAGTGATTGGGGGTAGGAGGAGAAGGGGACGACAGAGGATGAGATGGCTGGATGGCATCACTGACTCGATGGACGTGAGTCTCAGTGAACTCTGGGAGTTGGTAATGGACAGGGAGGCCTGGCGTGCTGCGATTCACGGGGTCGCAAAGAGTCGGACACGACTGAGTGACTGATCTGATCTGATCTGATCTGAGGGCTTTCCAGGACTTGGAACTTTCAGTTATAAAATTGAAAAAAAGTTCTATGGAAATCAGAATGAGTTGGTTGTCCTACCAACAGCCTGAGAAAGTTTTGGAAGTAGTGAGTGCTCCATCATTAGAGGTGATAAAGTAGAGGCTTACTAACAAATTCTCAGGGATGTGTTAGATAAACTTTTGTTTTGGGGAATAAGAATGAGCTCAATAGCCTCCATGGAAGTCTGAGGCACTGAGAGACTCTCCAAAGAAAAATTATCTATGGTAGAGTCAATTTCGTTGCTAAATCCTCCAGAATGATAAATCCTTCCATATTTAGAATCTATATTTAGAATTCAATGAGTTGAATCTCTAATACTTTGGGACAATTTCTACAATAAAGCCATCCATTAAGAAGATATTTCAGACAGAGGCAGACAGTTAGCATAGTTCTGATGGGGAAAGCAAAGAATTTGAAATCAAAAGATTGATGCTTTAGAATTAAGTTGGTGTGTTCAATAGATTTAGATAATTTGTTAATCTCCTTGATCATTGATTTCTTGCCTCTGAAATGACAATATCTACCCTGCTTATTTTGTGGGCTTGTGGGGAGAATCATACCAGCTAGTGTATGTCAAAGCATTATGAATTTTGAAACACATCCATTTTCATGGCAGGTTTTTAAAAACATGATTCTCTCTATCATTCCAAGATTTTGACAAGGCTGGTGTTGTGCTCACAAGCCAAATAGATGTGACCAAGTTGCATTATTTAAAGTGGGCTAAACTATGGTAATAAAGAATTTGGCAGACTATGTAAGAGGTCAGTGTTAATAAGAGATTGTTTCTGATTGGTGATTATTCATTGACAACAGAAATTCATAGACTCAGGCATTTTCCAGCTTCTGGCTGTGGCCAGAAGTTTCATTGCTATCCTTACCATCTTGTAGGACACTGAAAGGAGAATATGGAGACAACACTTTTGCTTCTTAAAAGCTATGCCCAGAAATGGCACCTGCCACATTCTACTGACTAGAACTTACTCACATGACCTAATCATGCCAGAGATTCTGGAAATTATAACCTAGCATGGGTCTAGGACTATTGGGAAGATCATTGGAGGTACGCTATGTCAAACCTTTGTGAGCTGAGATGCTTATGCCCTTATGCACTATGTATTCAGTTGTGATTCTCACTGTTGTTCTGGGAAATTAAACATGAATTTTAATTTTAATGAAGAGTCAAAAATCTCTGCCACAAAATTCTCATGATTATGGCACATTTACAGCTAATGCATAACTAGTTCTAGTGTTTGGACTTAGATCCTGGTGCCAGCCCAGCCTCTCAAGCCTGGGATATGCTTGGATGAAACTCAGAGTAAATATCAATTATTAGACCTCTAATCTCCTTCTGTTACTTAATTCTGCATGTATAGAACACCCACCATGTGCCAGGAATGTTGCTGAATATTAGCTACCCAAACAATAGACAAAACATGGTGCTGCCTTCAAGGAGCTCACAGGAAGTACTGATTTATTTTCCTTGGTTTCTCCAAAGATTTTTCTTTCTTCTACTTGGTCTATGGCAGTTCAATATGCATAAGTATTTGAACTGTCTCTTAAACTCTGTGACCAAAGTTTGCCTTCATCTCACAAAATTAGCCCGTTTCTCTCTCATCATATCATATTTCTTGGTCTTTCTCTATGGAAAGAATATTTGCTGCTTTAAGAAAAGTTTCAGTTCAGTGATAGATACCAAATAATGTGTACACGAAGATTACCTAAGGGGATAACAATTGCCAGTTATAAAGCTGCGTTCTCTGCTATCAGTTGAGATGCTTAGTTTGCCACTAACAGAATCCCCTGACTCAGAGAAGCTAAGCAGTAAGAAAAAAGCAAAAATTTGCTCTCAAGAGAAATCCTAAGGTAGGACAGTTGCAAGAAGGATATTTTAGTGATTCAGTCATGACATCAAGGACTCAAGCTGTCTGGGTCAACATTATAACCAGTATGACCCCTCACAATCATAAGATCACTGTTACAGTTCCAACTGTTCAGCCATCTAGGAAAAGACATACCTAGGAAAAGAAGAGGAACTATTTTATTCCAGTTACATCACTGTAGGGACACAAACAGAAGCTCCCATCAGACCTCCTCAAAGCCCACAACAGCATCATATGCCTTTCCTAAATCAATTATTGGTAAGGTAAATGGAATAACAATGACCAGTATAGGTGAGTACAAGATTGGGTCGAGGAGGCTGTATTATCCAAAGTCATACTTCTGTGAGCAAGAAAGAAGAGCAGTTTGTGTGTTTCCTTTAAGAAAACAGTAACATTAGATATAGCATTAGTACCCAGGTTTTATCCCAGGTGATCCTGCTATTGACTGCTTTTATTTTTCTAACTCCTCTCTGGTTTTCTAATTTGGTGATTTTCTCAACTCTTTTCTCAACTCTGTACACCATTCAGTCTTCTGTTCTATCTGTCAAGATGGGCTACATTCCTTGTCCTGAACCCTTTAGACTGGGCTCTCCTTCTTTGCAGATACGTAAAGGCAAGTCACAGACAGTGTTCAACAGGTTAACGTATCTCATGCTCTTCTGAGATAGATATGATTGTGGGACTTGTGAAGACTCCTCAGCTACATTTTTTTGTGTGTGAAGTATGTTAACAGAATATTGAATAAGTCCTGAGTTCTGTGGGTAGGAATCAAGAACTGTATCTCCTCCATTTTGACATGCCCTACCATAAAACACTCAACATAAAACTATTAATTCTGGAGTTGAAAAATCAGTATTTTAAATCAATGTCATGGGTTCCACAGAGGGAGGCAAGGTCCTCCATAGCAATGGATGAGTTTGGGAATGAGGGTTTCAGAATTCCCTGTTCAGCTAATCCCATCTCATGTTTCACTCAGAAAAGCTGCTGTTTCTATACATTATATATGCACCATACATAATATATAAAACTTTCTTGAGCAAAAGTTCTATTTAAAAATAACCTAAAAGTGACTCTTCAAGGTAATCATTTAGTAGCCCATCATTCCTTTTGACCCCAAATTAAAACAAAAAAAAATATTTGTTTTTATTTCTAAAAAAATTATTTTACAGTAGGTCCTTGCTGGTTATCTACTTTAAAATATAGCAGTGTGTACATGTTAGTCAGTCCCAAACTCTCAATCTATCCTTTCCCTAATCCTTTCCCTCAATAACCATAAGTTCATTCTTTAAGTCTATGAGTCCACTTCTGTTTTGTAAATAAGTTCATTTGTATCTTTTTTTTTAAGATTCTGCACATAAGTGACACCATATGATATTTGTTACTCTCTATCTGATTTACTTCACTTAGTATTATAATCTCAAAGTCATATTTTATATTAAATCTTCTCTCCCTACTTCGAAACTCTTGACTCCATTGGCTTTATTTCTGATCCTATCTTCAGACCCTTACAAATTTGGCATGCATTCTGACTCCAGGTCTTGGCTCTTCAGCATAGGAGAGCTCTTAATATGAAATTGTCCTCACTTCTCCCACTGTCTCCCATAAAGAGAAGGTATCCTCTGTCATCTGTGATGAGAACCTAGAACTCTGATTTCCAGATCACCTCTTTTTCCAACATCTTAGCTGGTTCCTGATCACAACTGTTCCAAGCCCATTTGTACACAGAAGAGTTTGAACATTGTCTAGAATATCCTTGGGCTAATATGAGAAAGTCCCTTGACACATTTCTCAGTTGCTCACTTGCTAAGTCACACCCAACTCTTTGCAGCCCTGTGGAATGTAACCTGATGGGATCCTCTGTCCGTGGGATTCTTCAGGCAAGAATACTGGAGTGGGTTGCCATGCCCTCCTCCAGGGGATCTTCCTGATCCAGGGATCAAAGCTACATCTTGTGCATCTCCTGAATTGGTAGGCAGATTTTTTTTTTTTTTTTTACCACTGGGTCACCTGCGAAGCCCCCTAAATCTTTGCACAGCTGACAGCAATTCTTATTTCCATCTCAATTGTGATTTTCCAGGCACCAAGCCCTTTGTCTTCCACTGGAAGAATTTCTACTTTAAAAAGTCAATCCCTTTTGTTTCAAAGACTGAATGCAATTATTTTACTGGCTGAAATCTTGACCATGACTACATTTACCTCTTTAAATATGGTAAATATCTTGCCCACAGAATCTGTGGAATTCTTGTCTCTAGAGACATGTGAAATTGAACTGGACCTGGTCCTCAAAAAGATGATTGTTGTGTTGGCAAGGGGATGGATGGGATGACCTGGAAGGTCTACTCCAGCTCCAATTTTGATGATGTGATTCTAACCAGATGGGGCCAATGGCGTATTAGACGTCTATTGATGCTACCTCTGTGCTTTTCATCCTGGGTTTATTCTTCTGGTAACTGTATATTTTCTTTGGCCTGGGCTCTCCGTTTGTGATGCACAGCATATGCGTCACAAAAGCCTTTTGTGTCTCACATGAAGCAGGCTGCAAAGGGTTCCTGAAGGAACTCAGCAAATCAGCTGTCTGCATCTACATTTTCATTTTCTTCCGGAAACCCTCGATCCTTCACAGATTACAGCTTTTAGTGTATTTTATTTATTTGAATATGGCCAGAGACATGACTTCTTAATGTTATGGTGTCATGTCTGTGTCTGAAGAAAAATAATAAACCACAGTATAATATCTCACCATGTATGGTTTTCCCTTAATAAGAGAGCAGGATAGTTATTAAACAGTTACTTAAAGATAGTTGGATAGTCATTAGGCAAATATAAATTTCCTAGAGACCAGATCTCTTATGACTTTAGCAGCTATACTTTAGGCATTACATTTACTTAGAAATATGCACTATCTGTATTTCCATAGGCTTCTCTTTCATCTACTCATGCTAGATTGGGGAAATATGGAGTCTATTGGTATGAGAGCTGAGGATTTCTCTGTAGTTTGTTTTGGGATTCATCAACACAAGACATTTGTCTCATCATGGACCCTGCCCTGAAATTCATGTGGAAGTTGGCTATAAGTAACAGCATTTATACTTAAAACTGTGCCAGCTGAGCACTGGGCATTTTTATGGTAGGGCACATTTGGTCATTCCTATTTCTCTCCTCATATTGAATAGCCACCTATTGTGCTTACAAATCTGGCCATCTTCTTGGTCTGGGACTTAAGGACTCCCTGTTGTATGTAGGATAAAATCCAAATTTCTTCGCCTAACACACAAAGGTTTTCTTATTCAAACCTCAAGTTATCTTTTCTAGTCTCACTGTGGCTTGCTATTTCTTCCAGAATGCTAGCTTAAAAAGCCTAAAACAATCTGTCATTCCCAAACTAACAATTTCCAGCACATTGCAAAGTTTTTGGCCTACTCTTCTCTTTGTCCAGTTTAATTTCTGGGTTGGGAAGATTCACAGGAGGAAGAATAAGTTACCCACTTCTGTATTCTTGGGCTTCCCTTGTGGCTCATCTGGTAAAGAATCCGCCTGCAATGTGAGAGACCTGGGTTTGATCCCTGGGTTGGGAAGATCCCCTGGAGAAGGGAAAGGCTACCTACTCCAGTATTCTTGCCCAGAGAATTCCATGGACAGAGGAACCTGGCAGGCTACAGTCCATGGGGTCGCAAAGAGCTGGACATGACTGAGTGACTTTCATTTGACTTTCCCTTTGTCTAGGTTTTACACCCAACTCACCTTCTCCTAAAGAACTCCTTTTCATTCTTCAAAACAAAAGTTAAGTGCCATTACTTTCCATTCAAAGCATTTGTCATGCATCTGTTAAACGCTAGGTACTAAGGTTGTTCCTGCCCTTCTAGAGCTAGTTTAAAGTAGGAGAGACAAAAATCTCAAAAGTGATTATAACACTTTAAGATAGTTGTCTAAGGTGTCTGAGATGAAGCACTGAAATGAAGTTTTAATAAATACTATTTTGACTTAGTTTGAGACTTGGATAAGTGGCCAGCTAATTCCTCTTCCTGACCAGCTGATGAGGTCCACACCTTCAACCACCTCCCTTGCATGGCTATCACACATTGAGTCACGGTAAACCTGCCATAATCTCTCCAAGACTGAGTACCAAACAACCAGGGGCAACCCTTATGCCCAGAACTTGCTGAAATTGTTCAAACTAGCCAATTCTAAGTCTGCCTACCCTGCCTTGCCCATTCCTTCCCATGGATACCACAATAGAGGTGTCTTCCTACAGCTTCCCCTTCACCCTCTGCCTCACGACTGACCTTGGTGCTTCCCCGTGTGGCCCTACATGGTGTACTGTCCTTTCTCCAGGGAGTTATGAACAACAAAATTGTGAAAACCTTTCTGGTTTCTGTCTCTTGATCTGCATCTGGCTTCACCATCCCTCACCCAAAGTAATGTAGTTCAACCACCATATTACCTATTGTAGACCGGAACAGTCCCAGGTTGAAAACTTAACTGAAAGACGAATCAGAGTTAGACAAGCAAGGGGTTTTGGGCTTTCCTGGTGGCTCAGACGGTAAAGAGACTGCCTGCAGTGTGGGAGAACAGGGTTTGTTCCCTGGGTCGGGAGGATTCCCTGGAGAAGGAAACGGCAACCCATTCCAGTATTCTTGCCTGGAATATCCCATGGATAGAGGAGCCTGGCAGGCTACAGTCCCCAGGGTCACAAAGAGTCGGACACAACTGAGCGACTTCACTTTCACTTTCATGGGACAGGAAAGAGTGATGTGGACAGAAGAATTAGAGCTTGTAGGGAAAACAAGGTATGTTATGACCGGGAAGAAAAGCTGTAGGAGGTGTTTAAGGGCTGAGAAATTGCCATTGTGACCAGGTATGGAGTTGATGGAATAGAATGCAAGAGTCCAAGCATGAGGTGCTTAGTGATGGCTCCATGAACAACAGCATCTGGTTGAAATGTCTCTCAAATCCATTTTGCTGTTTTCTGTTCTCTGTGTTAACATTTTATTTCCTTCACTAGACTTAAACTCCTTGAAGGAAGGAACCATGTCTCATTTACCTTTGTGTCTCCAAAATTGGACATTTATGCTTTTTATGGAAGGGGGCATCCTTTTTTATCAGCTGATTCAATTCATTGTATGGCAGAAACTAACACAACATTGTAAAGCAACTATATCCCAATAGAAACAGAAAATGCATTTAATAGCCTAACCTACAGAACATATTATCTGAGCCTAGCCTATCTTAAACATGTTCCGAACACTTACATTAGCTTACAGTTGGGTAAAATATCACAAAGTTTATTTTATAATAAAGTGTTGAATATCTCAAAAAAAGACATATATGCTTTTAGAATGTGAGTTGAAGGCTTTGTTGTATTAACTTCAATCACACAGAGCGACAGTGTCCCCATTGATGAAATCATATAAAGGATGCAGTAAGAAGCAGAACTCAGAATGCAGTTTTTAAGCTGTGGAACATGAACTGTCCTTAGTCTTACAAAATGATGTTTTACTAAGAATTTAGAAGGGTATAACCCATACTCAGGTCCTTACTAGTATGTGATTGCAGGCATGTGGTATAATCCACTCGGCTTTAGTTTCCCTAGCCATAAAATTGACATAATACATAGCTCAGTGGGATTTTTCTTTTGGTGAAATTGGATACTGAATGTAAAATACCACGTGCAATTATGACTAATAATGTTAGGCATTTAAAAAAGTATGAATTAATTCCCTCATCTTTCTCCTTCCCACTCCTGCTCATCCTTTGAATGCTGATTGCTGCTGCTGCTGCTAAGTCGCTTCAGTCATGAATGCTGATTGGAGGTGCTTTAAAACTGTGCTGATTTCAAATGAAGGTTGGAATAAACCCTCAAACGAATGATAGAGTTCAGATCAGATCAGATCAGATCAGTCACTTAGTTGTGTCCGACTCTTTGTGACCCCATGAATTGCAGCACGCCAGGCCTCCCTGTCCATCACCAACTCCCAGAGTTCACTGAGACTCATGTCCATCGAGTCAGTGATGCCATCCAGCCATCTCATCCTCTGTCATCACCTGTTGGGGGCCGGTGTCAGGCACTCCGCCCATGGCAAAGGTCATGAGGAAGGAGACTCGACATATGCAAAGGTGGGATCAAGCCTCAGGAGTCCTCCTGGAAATTCTCGAGCATCTACCCCCATAACCAGAGCCTGCCTACTTTACTACTTTGTGCTCTACCCTACACCTCTGACTTTACGGGGGGCTGTCCCCCACCACCTCTTTCGGAGAAGGAGTTAACTTAGAGCTCCAGTTAATAATAATTCCTGGGTGTGATAGGAGTGTTTCAACCTACAAACTCCTCTGAAGGTTCTCTAGCCTACCTGACGGGCTTGTCCGGCCACATGTGATTGCTCACAGCCTCCCAACCATGAGAGGCACGAGATGCTTTAAACCTTCTAAAAACAGGTTCCTTAGAAAAGTTAGAAAACCATTAGTATAAGTATAGTGGGCTGATTAGAAATTGTATTGGTGAAGGGTTTTTCATTTGTTGAGCCAATGTTTGTTGCTAAGACTCCACATCCCCTGCCCTTACACACATTAATGAATATATAGAAGAAATAAGTATTAACCTTTGATATAAATCACATTAGACCTTAGGCTAAGTAAATTCTTTCCTTAACTAAAACCCACTACACCCTCACCCTATGGGAATGTAACTTTATTTGGGTGGCGTCTGTTTTAAGAATAATCACCCTTGGAGAAAAAAGTGTTCTGGTTGACTGACCACTGTCACAAGGAGAGGGTCATAAATTGTCAGCAGGCCCCCCTGGCCAGAAGATGATGTAACACCCCTAAGACCTCTGTATACATTTGTATGAAGCACCTGACTTTAATAAAAGTCAGGACTGCTGTCCCCACGTGACTTTTCTATAACATCTCAGTGTATAAAAACAGACTCTGGAAAATAAAGAATTGGGATCAGTTCCTCGAAAGACTGGTCTCCCCATGTCGCTCTCTCTTTCACTCTGGCTGAGTCTCCATCTGGAGCGCGGAACCCACCATGCTTACTAATTATGCCTGGGCTTCTAAGATCTGACTGGGGAGGCCTCAGTGTCTCCTCTCCTTCGGGAGAACGGAAGGATGCCTGCAGCCTACGTAAGTGGTGCAAGCTTCTTGTCTTGAAGTTTTATTGGTCTCCCACGTAAACCAAGCTACTCAGCCTCTTTTCTCCACTGAATTTTCCTACTGAGCTATCCTCATTCTATTACTCTTTATATCTTTGATGAATATTTAAATAGTCGCCGACACCGTCTCCCCTTCGAATACCCTGGATCAGCCGGAGCTGGACCCCGGCAGTCGCCCATAGCTATTTAGCAACTACTGACTTAGAACTGTAAGGAGTTTCAAAGAACTTGTTGCCCAGAATCAGGGCTTACATCTAAGGGTGATGACCAAGCTTAGAGTGAATGATATGAGCTGGTGAGAGTCATATAAAATAAGGCTTCCTTTGTAGCTCAGATGGTGAAGAATCTGCCTGCAGTGCAGGAGATCCAGGTTCGATCCCTGGGTCAGGAAGAGCCCCTGGAGAAGGAAATGGCAACTGACTTTAGTATTCTTGCCCAGAGAATTCCAAAAACAGAGGAACCTGGCAGGCTACAGTCCATGGGGTTGCAAAGAGTTGGACACAACTGAGTGACTTTCATTTCACTTCACCTGGGCTCCAATCATGAGTAAAAGAAATCTATGAAAGTAAAATGAAAGGAGTGTGTCATTCTCACAAGGAGGATTAGAGTAAATTTCCCCACTAGCAGAGAGATTTGAATTGGACATGAAGGATGAATAGGCTTTTTCGGGCATTCTAGGGAGGGAGGCATATTACTCAAGGGAAGAGCAGATGTCTGAAAATAAATAGATCAACTGGAAAGGAAAGAGCCCCAGCACATTATGGCAGGAAAGCATAGAAAAGTAAGTTAACTCTGATGAAAAGTCCACTATGTAGAAAGCTGGGCTTGAAGGTTCTAAAACTAAAACTTAGTTACTGTTCTCACCACTTGTAATCTCAAAAATGACAGAATGATCTGCGTTCATTTCCAAGGCAAACCATTCAATATCATGGTAATCCAAGTCTATGCCCAGACCAGTAACACTGAAGAAGCTGAAGTTGAATGGTTCTATGAAGACCTACAAGACCTTCTAGAACTAACACCAAAAAAAAAAAAGATATCCTTTTCATTATAGGGGACTGGAATGCAAAAGTAGGAAGTCAAGAAAAACCTGGAGTAACAGGCAAATTTGGCCTTGGAGTACGGAATGAAGCAGGGCAAAAGCCAATAGAGTTCTGCCAAGAGAATGCACTGGTCATAGCAAACACCCTCTTCCAACAACACAAGAGAAGACTCTACACATGGACATCACCAAATGGTCAACACCAAAATTAGATTGATTATATTCTTTGCAGCCAAAGATGGAGAAGCTCTATACAGTCAGCAAAAGCAAGACCAGGAGCTCACTGTGGCTGGGATCATGAACTCCTTATTGCCAAATTCAGACTTAAATTGAAGAAAGTGTAGAAAACCACTAGACCATTCAGGTATGACCTAAATCAAATCCCTTATGACTATACAGTGGAAGTGAGAAATAGTTTTAAGGGACTAGGTCTGATAGACAGAGTGCCTGATGAACTATGGACAGAGGTTCATGACACTGTAGAGGAGACAGGGATCAAGACCATCCCCAAGAAAAAGAAATGCAAAAAAGCAAAATGGCTGTCTGAGGAGGCCTTATAAATAGCTGTGAATAGAAGGGGAGAGAAAAGCAAAGGAGAAAAGGAAAGATATACCCATTTGAATGCATCATTCCAAAGAATAGCAAGGAGAGATAAGAAAGCTTTCCTCAGCAATCAGTTCAAAGAAGTAGAGGAAAACAATAGAATGGGAAAGACTAGAGATCTCTTCAAGAAAATTAGTGATACCAAGGGAACATTTCATGCAAAGATGAGCTCAATAAAGGACAGAAATGGTATGGACCTAACAGAAGCAGAAGATATTAAGAGGAGGTGGCAAGAATACACAGAAGAACTGTACAAAAAAAATCTTCACGACCAAGATAATCACGAAGGTGTGATCACTCACCTAGAGCCAGACATCCTGGAATGTGAAGTCAAGTGGGCCTTAGGAAGCATCACTACTAACAAAGCTAGTGGAGGTGATGGAATTCCAGTTGAGCTATTTCACATCCTGGAAGATGACTCTGTGAAAGTGCTGCACTCAATATGCCAACAAATTTGGAAAACTTAGCAGTGGCCACAGGACTGGAAAAGGTCAGTTTTCATTCCAATCCCAAAGAAAGGCAATGCCAAAGAATGCTCAAGAAGTGAAGTGAAGTGAAGTCGCTCAGTCATGTCTGACTCTTTGCTACCCCATGGACTGTAGCCTACCAGGCTGCTCTGTCCATGGGATTTTCCAGGCAATAGTACTGGAATGGATTGCCATTTACTTCTCCAGTGGATCTTCCCAACCCAGGGATCGAACCCAGGTTAAACTACCACACAATTGCACTCATCTCACATGCTAGTAAAGTAATGCTTAAAATTCTCAAAGCCAGGCTTCAGCAATACATGAACCGTGAAATTCCAGATGTTCAAGCTGGTTTTAGAAAAGGCAGAGGAACCAGAGATCAAATTGCCAACATCCACTGGATCATCGAAAAAGCAAGAGAGTTCCAGAAAAACATCTATTTCTGCTTTATTGACTATGCCGAAGCCTTTGACTCTGTGAATCACAATAAACTGTGGAAAATTCTGAAAGAGATGGGCGTACCAGACCACCTGACTTGCCTCTTGAGAAACCTGTATGCAGGTCAGGAAGCAACAGTTAGAACTGGACATGGAACAACAGACTGGTTCCAAATAGGATAAGGAGTACATCAAGGCTGTATATTGTCACCCTGCTTATTTAACTTATATGCAGAGTATGCATATAAGAGAAATGAGAAATGCTTGGCTTGAGGAAGCACAAGCTGGAATCAAGATTGCCGGGAGAAATATCAATAACCTCAGATATGCAGATGACACCACCCTTATGGCAAAAAGTGAAGAACTAAAGAGCCTCTTTTTGAAAGTGAAAGAGGAGCGTGAAAAAGTTGGCTTAAAGCTGAACATTCAGAAAACGAAGATCATGGCATCCGGTCCCATCACTTCATGACAAATAGATGTGGAAACAGTAGAAACAGTGTCAGACTTTATTTTTTTGGGCTCCAAAGTCACTGCAGATGGTGATTGCAGCCATGAAATTAAAAGACACTTACTCCTTGGAAGGAAAGTTATGACCAACCTAAACAGCATATTATAAAGCAGAGACATTACTTTGCCAACAAAGGTCCATCTAGTCAAGGCTATGGTTTTTCCAGTAGTCATGTACAGATGTGAGAGTTGGACTATAAAGAAAGCTGAGTGTCGAAGAATTGATACTTTTGAACTGTGGTGTTGAAGAAGACTCTTGAGAGTCTTTGGACTGCAAGGAGATCCAACCTGTGCATCCTAATGGAGATCAGTCCTGGGTGTTCATTGGAAGGACTGATGTTGAAGCTGAAACTCCAATTCTTTGGCTATCTGATGAGAAAAGCTGACTCATTTGAAAAGACCCTGATGCTGGGAAATATTGAGGGCAGGAGGAGAAGGGGATGACAGAGGATGAGATGGTTGGATGGCATCACTGACTCAATGGACATGGGTTTGGGTGGACTCTGGGAGTTGGTGATGGACAGGGAGGCCTGGCATGCTGCGGTTCATGGGCTCGCAAAGAGTTGGACACGACTGGGTGACTGAACTGAACTGAACTAAGTAACTGATGTTTGTGCTTTTCAATCATCTTCTATTTAGAAGTTTGATTACAGTAATTATATTCATGTTGTTGTATATATGTAAGAAAAGCACTCCTTGCCCTAACACTGCAATGCATACAGCAGAAGAGTAATATCAGTAGAGAAGAGTTTTCTCTACTAAACTTATCAGAGACCTGAACCCTTGACTTGTCAACTCTATTGCAAACTCCCTTGGTCAGAGACTATATTATCATCTTTATTCTCTGGCACTTCACAGAGCCTGGCATACAGTAAGTGCTCAATAAATATCAAATAGGGAAAAAGTTACAGAACAGGTGAATTAATATCTTTAAATTACACTTTTTTGGGGCTTTTTGATATTTGCCTCATGCCCAGTTCTGTACCACGTTGATTTTATCAACTATATGAAATTCAATATAATATAATAATCCTTTTTTCAAGTTTAAGTCTTTTCCACATAACCAGCAATTACTTCTTAAGAATAATATCCACACAGTATTTTTTCTTCTATATTCTGATGGTGAAAATTATCAGTGGGTGGGTTAAGAACTTATTGCATGTTTTTCTTTTAACTGAATGAGATTTCTAGCAGATGCTTGAACTATTACCTGCTCTCATAATGATCTATCACACCTGTACTATAAGAGGTAGATGAGAAATGTATCAACTGTCTCTTTTCTCTGGTTGGGGGCTGCAGTATGCCCTCATAGTTACTTCACTTCACTTTGGCTTTTATCTACCAACATAACTTTATGATCAACAATGGCATGAAGTTTCTCGGGAAGCAATGATGTCCATTACCAGACATTTGAAGAAGACTGTGGTTCAATTTATTAGTATGTCTTTCATCAGGAGGAAGTTTGAAATAACACTCTTTAATGTTCTTTCTAGATGTAAAACTTAAGCAATGCTTGACACTTAGAGGATGAACACTTCTCAAAATTCTATTAGTTAAAAGCTGAATAAACTCCAATATAGGCATTCTGGAAAATATTTAAATGGTTTCCTTCTAGTTACTTTAGCAATAATGGAATTCAGCTCAGGAAGTTTATGTTAAATCCAGTCTCACTGGAGTTTCACTGTGCTTTTCGCCTTGACTGATGGACGATAAAGAGTCTAGGCGTCTTTGAGCTGAATTGTGTCTTTTTTTATACCCTCATCCATTCTGGCTAAAAAGCACATTTCACGTAAATGGAGAGTTTTATTTTACACAGATCCCAATCCAATTTGGTTTCCTTGTTATCAGATTGGACTACTCAGAAGAAAAAATGTGGTAGCTAATATTTACAAATATTGACTTCAGTCTAGTCCTTAGGAACATAAAAATATAGTCTCGATTTTTCAGTGATAACTTAGCAGGAGTTTTTCAGTTGGGCAGTGCACAGTTCCATACTTATACTCTGAAAGCTGGTTTGTGGGGAGGTATAATTTTAGTCAAATTATCAAGAACATTTTCACAGTACAGCGTGAGTTTTTGTATATAACACCATAGTGAAGTGAAAGTCGCTCAGTCATGTCTGACTCTTTGCGACCCCAAGGACTGTACAGTCCATGGAATTCTGCAGGCCAGAATACTGGAGTGGGTAGCCTTTCCCTTCTCCAGGGGATCTTCTCAACCTAGGGATCGAACCCAAGTCTCCCACATTGCAGGTGGATTCTTTACCAGCTGAGCCACCAGGGAAGCCCAAATAATACCATACCAGACTGATAAAGATAGAAAAATTGAGCAGTGATTCTAAGCACTGCACTCACAATTGTATTAAATTGGAATAATAAAATCAATGTGGGTGCATGTGTGCTAAGTTTCTTCAGTCATGGCTGACTCTTTGTGACTATGGACTGTAGCCCGAGAGGCTCTTCTGTCCATGGGATTCTCCAGGCAAGTATACTGGAGTGGGTTGCCATGGCCTCCTTCAGGGTATCTTCCCCACTCAAGGATGGAACCCATGTCTCTTAAGTCTGCATTGACAGAAGGTTGTTTACCACTAGCGCCTCCTGGAAGCAAAAACAGTTTATCCATAGCTTACTGAATACAAGATATACTTATGAAAATATCCAAGGTATTGCTGGATACAGAAGAAATATGGGAGGATGTAGAGAGACAAGAAATATCTATGTTTCTGGGAAAATCTTGCAATCTCTCTGTTTCTAATTTTTTTCTCTGTTCAGTGTAGGTAGCAATTTGTTTTGTTACTTCTATTATGAAGATCAATTGTGACAGTATTTGTGGAAGTAGCTTGTAACCTGGAAAATACTTAAGGCTTGACTACTCAGACTGAAGGAAAATTGAGGGCAGGAGGAGGAGGGGTGTGACAGAGGGTGAGATGGTTGGATGGCATCACCAACTCAATGGACATGATTTGAGCAATCTCTGGGAAATAGTGAAGGACAGGGAAGCCTGGGATGCTGCAGTCCATGGGGTCACAAAGAGTCAGACACAATTTAGAGAATGAACAACAACTCAGTCTGAAATTGAGAGAGAGAGATTGGAAAGGAGAATCTGAACTTAAGTGATACCTCTGCTCCAATAGACAGATCAAGAGATTAGATATCTCTTTTATTTAATGTTCAGCATCAGGGTGCACACAAACTCTGGAACTTTTTTCACTCGAGACTTTCCCATTTCCTATTTAAAGAAATCCTATCTTGGGTCATATTGCCTTGGAAAGTTAACTGATCTAGTAAGTTTATTAGGCTTTGGTGTTCATGCATGGTGGTGGGTGAATGCTGTGTATCTTCATCCATATCTTGGGATGGCAAAACCTTTAAATAAGAAAAAAATGCGTATATATATAATAAAAATGGAGATTCAATTTTATTTAAAGGTATTCAGAAAATAGAATTTTGTATTAAAGCAAATATGGATATATTTTTCATTAGAAAACCAAGTCCACATAAAATTTTAATGTAAACTAGAAAACTTTAAATGAATTTCATTCTTTTTATAGGATCCTATGGTTTTGTTTCTACAGTAAGCAGGGGTACAGGAAATTTCCTCTGTCATTGGGAGAACTTCAAGAGAAATGTTTCGCAAACACTGGCTGAAGAGTTGAGTAATCTATTTATAGAGAGGTTCCTAGGAACCTCACCTTAATAAATGAAACTAATAAGCACTTCAAAGCTTAGTGGTAAGAGGTAGATCTATAGATTACTCACACAAACTTCAGAGAAACAGAAATGTGAAAACTGATACAGAGACACAAAAAACCATAGACAGAAAGGAAGAATTAGGAAAGAAAACTTTCAGGTCCCTTCAAACCACATTAATGTCGACAGTCATTTGATTCACTTAAAAAATTATTTTTTTTGTCTTAAGTTTCTAGAATGGGATTGATCAACATAAATGCTCTCCAGAGTGGACTTCAGAATTTTTGGATAAGGAAGTCTTGCTGGAGTTAATCTACTTAAAGAAGGACTTTCAGCTAAGTTGACATAGCATGAGTATATTTCTATTGTTCATAAAATGAACTGGATGGAAGAGAGAGTAGGAAGACTGTGGTGGAGATATTTAGTCTTTTTGCTCCTTGTCTGTCTTAGGATATTTTGATACTAGGATATTTTGATGCATTGACTATATCTGAGAAGGTTGATTGGTGTAGCAGATTCAAACCTTAATTGGTCATAAAACCTATCTAGTGTAGTTGTTTAAATGTTTAACCTGTACCCTAAACCTAGTCAAGAGCTCCAGGTTGGAGGCCTAGAAATGTATACTTGGATCAAGTGCTCCATAGAAATTGCATAGGCTCCCCAGCCACTAACTAGCTGTGTGACTGTGAATGCATCAGTCCCCATATCTCCAGAATGGGAATCAGAATAATGTCTTCCTTATAGGATTGAAGGACTTCCCTGGTGGCTCAGACGGTAAAGCGTCTGTCTACAATGCGGGAGACCCAGGTCTGATCCCTGGGTTGGGAAGATCCCCAGAAGGAAATGGCAATCCACTCCAGTACTATTGCCTGGAAAATCCCATGGACAGAGAGGAGCTTGGTAGGTTACAGTCCAGACCCTACAGTAGGTCGCAAAGAGTCGGACAGGACTGAGCAACTTCACTTTCACTTTCACTTATAGGATTGAAGCAAGCCGTAGAAAACCATCTGACCATAACACCGGGCTCAAAGTAGACACAGTACACAGTCATTTTCCTACCATCCTTCCCCATCCAGGAATCCAGTATTTGTTTTCTATTTTCCTTCCTTTGCTAAAGGCTTAGAACCATCCCATAACTTACGCCCCTCTTTGGGACATGGAGGTTTGGGTAGCATCAGCAAATATGATAATTAAGTAGAGATTCTGTGAATCTGTTAGAATTCTATATCAGCCAAACATCTTTGCATATTTTGTTGCTTCCTCTCATTTTGGAAGGTTTCTTTCGATAAGGAGCAAATATTTCAGTATTTAAGTCCTGAAGAGTCCTCAAAAATAACATAAACTAAAACTATCAAACTTAAAAAAAGAAAAAAATTCCCTGCCCCATCTCAACTTCCAAACCTTAATTCCTCATTCCTTTACAAAAGGCTCAACCAAATTCAGAGGAGAAATATTAGCCCCTGGAGAGCAATGCAGCAAGAACGCTGAATGCTTACATAGTAATAGAATAAAGTGGATACAGTTATTCCATTGACAAGGTACTTTCTTAAGTGGAAATTTCAGTTGTGTATTAAACATGTATTCCAAAAGCATCTACTAAATACAATTGTGTAGTCAGCACTGGTACCTATTAGGGATAGAAGATTAGTTAGAAAGAGAACCTGTCTTCAAGGATTTCACACATTCCAAGTAGAGGAGACAGAAGTACAGAAAAGAACATATGATAGGAATGAATTGTATTAGTAACATGAGCAGTTTTAACAATTCTTTGTTTCCTTGGGCTCATACTAACTCATGTTAATTTCCAAACAACTTTAGAAAACAAATATTTTTTTTCCTCAGATATATTACAGTTGTCATTCAGTCTCCACAATACCATTGGAACCAACTTGCAATACATATTATTAGTCTTCTACTTAAAACACCTAACAGTTCTTAACTTACTTTTCCAATATATTTTATATGGCAGCTTCTGTTATTAACTCACTACTCTCTTCCAGCACTTATTAAATCCTTATTCATTAATAGATGCTATGTTTTTTTTTCCCCCCACAAAGCAAAAAGAGAGGATTAATATTTATTGAACATCCACAAGGTGCCAAGTTCATTACACTAGTTTTCCATATTTGGAGCTATAGGAAGATTTGGGAACAAGAAAAAATACGGTCACCCTTCTCAGGCTAAACTACAAACTCAGCACATAGTGAAGGAAATTAGTCTTAAAAGAAGCAGCCTAAAATAACAGAGCTGAAATGACTCAAGAAGTTATTCTAATCTGCAGTAGGGATTGAAAGGGGTCCTTTAAGCTGACTGCTTTAGCACAGTCTGGGCTACACTGGCCTGATAAGATTGAGTCATAGACAATGATATTAATAAAAGGAATAGAGGGGAAAATGCCAACTGAGGTTAATCAGAATAGTACATGAAAGAGAAGGAAGCTCATAAAGATGCAGCCAATATATTCCAGCACTGGCTGCCTGGAGGACAGGGCATCTTGGTCAATAGAAGTTGGCTAGGCCACTCTTCATTTGCCAGATTCATGCCTATTTTTGGGCCTCCCTGGTGGCTCAGCAGTAAAATAATCTGTCTGCAATGGAGGAGACATAATTTCCATCCCTGGGTTGATAAGATCCCCTGGAGAAGGAAATGACAACCCATTCCAATATTCTAGCCTGGGAAATTCCATGTAGCCTGTCAGGCTACAGTCCATGGGGTCACAAAAGAATCGGACATGACCTAGTGACTAAACAACAATATATCTATTCTATGAACATCCAGAAGTTATCTTAGAGAACTTTCCTCAAGGTCATTATATTCCTATAGTTTGACTTCCCACTCATCTAAGCAAATTTCTGATTAAGACTTAGATTTCTTAGGAGAGTGATGACAGAGAAAGCATCCACTCATCATGAAGATTTCAAGTGATCTCATTACTGGGTACGCTTTTTTAGTTATTGAAAATGTTGCATCTTTACCCACCCCTTAAGTTGTACATGAGATCGTCTCAATCCCCTACACTGTGCTTTATGGAGAGTTTAATACTCTTCATATTACATCTGAGAATTCTTCATGGTGGAGAAAGGCAGTGCAAGTACATTCCTGGGGCCACCTTTTTTATCTTTCTTCAATTCGTGTCTTGTGGCTGTTCTTTTATCTTTATCTTCCATTGACCCAGGAAAATAAAAACTCAACCTCTATACTCTATAACCACAAGAAAGGTACAATACACATAGTTGAGATTACGGCAGTTCAGCTCAGTGCAAGTAACTTCAAGTTGAACTGTAGAAATCCTTATCTTCTTAAACACCATTCTAAGTCATTTCTCTCTCTGCCATCCCTCTCCCCATTGTCTACCCTTTCCCTTTCAGAACTACCTGTCCACCTCCCTGAACACACATATACACACACTCACACTTTCTATTTCTTTTGAAGAGACCTCTACTTTCTCTGAATCTGCATGCAGTGCAGGAGACCCAGTTTCAATCCCTGGGTTGGGAAGATCCCCTGGAGGAGGGCATAGCAACCCACTCCAGTATTCTTGCCTGGAGAATCCCAGAGACAGAGGAGCCTGGCAGTCTACAGTCCATGGGATTGCAGAGTCAGACGAGACTGAACAAAAGCACAGCTGCTTTCTCTAGTACCTACCCATAATTCAGTTGAAGTTTTGAAGTAACTACCAAAAAGGACTTCCTTACCTTTTCAGATAAATTTACTATGCAATTTTCCAACTGACTTTCAAGATACAGTTCAGTTTTTTAGTTACAGTGGCTTTCTGTTGTCTACCTCTATTTTCTGTGCATTTGGATTAGTTTCTCTGAAATCGATCATATTTCAAAATAGGGTCCTAGACCCTGGAGTTGAGATCCTACCCAACTTCTGCTGGATTGTCTGCCAGACACAGGACAGGCATTATTCTCTCTATCATGAAGTGAAGTTGCTCAATCGTGTCCAACTCTTTGCAACCCCATGGACTGTAGCCTACCAGACTTCTCAGTCCATGGGATTTTCCAGGCAAGAGTACTGGAGTGGGCTGCCATTCCCTTCTCCAGGGGATCTTGCTGACCCAGGGATTGAATCCTCTTCTCCTGCATTGTAGGCAGACGCTTTACCCTCCGAGCCACCAGGGAAGCCCATATACATCTTCAGTCATCAGTAAGGCTTTGGTTTCCAAGAAAAGTAGCATAGACAATGTCTTTTAATGACTCCATCTCCTCCAGGCATTCAAAATTATTATTATTCTCATTTTATAGCAGAAATAACAGGTTTGGTGCAGTTTAAGATATTTGTTCAAAACTGCAGAGAATATAACAGAACTGGAATTTATCTCAGGTCTAAAGTCATCCTTGTGCTCTTTCTGCAACACCAGCAAAGTTTATATTTTACTGAGAGCCTATATATATGTCTAGCTGGTGCAAATATTTCTTAAATTAAATACTAGCTCTCCTTTGCAAAATCCTTTCCACAACTCTGACAAGGTATTACGCTAATGTGGGATCTTTAAAATTGTTGCTATTTAGGAGTTTAAAGAGTCATCTTTTGTAAAAGGACTGATGAAACTCCCTGCTCTCATCTGTTTCATTTCCAGGACATGTAACGCAAGTATTCTGAGCCTGGTTGCCCCAGTTTCCCAGAGCAGGCATGAGGTCAGGTACGTGTGGTTATTTGGAGTGAACGCGTCATAAACTAGAACATAATAGTTATGTGCACACGTATACAGCTCAACCCCAAGAGATTCAATGCAGCTGAATTTATGCTTCCAAGAGCAATTGGAAAAAGCTGAACTCAAACTAGGAGTGAGGGTGTACAAACAGTCTTTGGCTGCATTTATTCCGTATGCTTCAAATTGTGATATTCAATCATATCTATAGCTCTGATTCCAAATTCAAAACTTGACAAATACCGAGACTGCTTAAGGGGAGCAGGAATAATTGTACATATTTAGGAATGTGGTCAGGGTACACTGTGCCATCAGAGGGTCAGTTCTAAGTGAGTTTGGCACAGAATGTGAAGTCAATAAACATTAGAAGAATGAGACTCCAGCTGGAAAGTTGAGGGAAGGCTTTTATCTTGTAGGAAAGGAACTAAATGCATATCCTATCCTACTTCTATGGGCTTCCCGGGTGGCACTAGTGGTAAAGAATTTGTCTGCTAATGTAGCAGATGCAAGAGATGTGGGTTTGATGCCTGGGTCTGGAAGATCCTCTGGAGGAGGAAACAGCAACTCACTCCAGTATTCTTGTGGGGAAAATTTCATGGGTAGAGAAGCCTAGTAGGCTACAGATCATGGGGTCGCAAAGAGTCAGACATAACTAGCTACAGAG
>NW_011494951.1:6805095-6820625 GCF_000754665.1 Bison bison bison | reverse complement strand
CTAGCTACAGAGCACACACACGCATCCCCATTCTAAAAAGCTAGAGAGGTGCTACAAATAAAGATCTGATTGGAAAAGGTTTCAGGGAAGCCTTCTTTATTTACTGGACTTGCCCTCTGTAAGTGATGCTATTCTTTTTCTGAGGTGAGTCAAAGTAAAACCCTGAGTTATCACATAGCAGGAGAAGAGGAGAGGGGGGCTCAGAAAGCAGAATAGGCGGGAAAGTCAGAGACATGGTTGTAGGAGGGGGTAGACTCCTTTGAAGAGCAGTGAAGAATTCAATAAGGGGAAAGGAGTGTAGCAATGTTCGAACAGTAGACAAGAGTGAGAAGTAAGATTGGAGAGGTAGGCAAGGATCAGAACCTAGGGGCCTTGAATGTTATGCTTAAGAACCTGGCCTTTACCCTGTAGGTACCACCTACGGATGAACCAGGCAGCCTTCCTTTCCATGGAATTCTCCTTCTAACAAGAGAGGTGGAATAAGCAACTAATCCTCAAAGATCAGGTCAGGATACAAAAATCAAATAGATTGGGGTTGAAAAAACACAGTGTTGGAGCCAAAGTGGCCTCATTCAGATCCCAGGACTGTTTTGTCCAGTTATTTAGCTGTGTCTAAGTCTTTGTGACCCTATAGACTGAAGCATCCCAGGCTCCTCTTTTCTTCGCCATCTCCAGGAGCTTGCTCAAACTCATGTACACTGAGTCTGTGATGCCATCCAACCATCTCATCCCATGATATCCCCCTGCCTTCAATCTTGCACAGCATCAAGGTTTTTCCCATTGAGTCAGCTCTTTGCATCAGGTGGTCAAAGTATTGGAGCTTCAGCTTTAGCATCAGTCCTTCCAGTGACTATTTAGGGTTGATGTCCTTTAGGATTGGCTGGTTTTATCTTGCAGTCCCAGGGACTCTCATGCATCTTTTCCAGAACCACAGTTCAAAGGCATCAGTTCTTCGAAGTTCAGCCTCTTTTATCATCCAGCTCTCATATTCGTACATGACTACTGGAAAAATTACAGCTTTGACAATACGGACCTTTACAGACAAAGTAACATCTCTGCTTTTTAACGTGCTAAGTTTGTCATTGCTTTTCTTCCAAGGAGCAAATGTCATTTAATTTCATGGCTTCAGTCACTGTCCACAGTGATTTTGGAGCCCCAAAAAATAAAAATTCCCCCACTCAGATCCCCAAACTACTACTTGACAATATTGTCACTTTGGATAAGTCATCAGTTTCTTCTAGTAACAATAAGAAGAGCAATTCCAAGGCTATTTGTGAGATATAGGCAGTAGTTACACAAATCCTGTCTACTGCTTACTGTATACTAGTTGCCCCAAAAGGTATCTATCAAAGGATCTGGAATGTGAAGCGAAGGGTAAGAACTAGACAATTGTTTTGTTGGGACAACCACAACACTCTCAAGAATGTTGAACACTTGGTACATGCAGGACTATTCCAGAAGCACTTTAAATGCATCAACAGTCTTATCATCTTCCTTTTGCAGATGAAAAAACTACAGCACAGAGAGGGTAAGTTACTTGACCAGAATCATGAACACAGCAAATATCAAAGCCAAGAATCTAGGTAGTCTGTATCCATACTTACATTCTTTTCTTTTTCATTTTTTATATGATATTATACATGTTTTAATGCCATTCTCCCAAATCACCCCCCTCCTCCCTCTCCCACAGAGTCCAAAAGACTGTTCTATACATCTGTGAGCAGATGAATGGATAAGAAAGCTGTGGTACATATACACAATGGAGTATTGCTCAGCCATTAAAAAGAATACATTTGAATCAGTTCTAATGAGGTGGATGAAACTGGAGCCTATTATACAGAGTGAAGTAAGCCAGAAAGAAAAACACCAATACAGTATACTAACGCATATATATGGAATTTAGAAAGATGGTAACGACAACCCTGTATGCGAGACAGCAAAAGACATACTTACATTCTTAATCATGCTGCTGCTGCTGCTAAGTCGCTTCAGTCGTGTCTGACTGTGCGACCCCATAGTCGGTAGCCCACCAGGCTCCACTGTCCCTGGGGTTCTCCAGGCAAGAACGCTGGAGTGGGTTGCCATGCCCTTCTCCAGGGAATCTTCCTGACCCAGGGATCGAACCCACATCTCTTATGTCTCCTGAATCTGGTGCCACCTGAGGTGTCCAATCACAGCCTTACACTGCTTTATATTTGGGTCACACATTATGGGGTTTCCCAGGTGGTGTTAGTGGTAAAGAATCCATCTGCCAACACACGAGATGTGAGAAACACAGGTTCGATCCCTGGGTTGGGACAATCCCTTGGAGTAGGAAATGGAAACCACTCCAGTAGTCTTTCCTGTGAAATTCCATGGACAGAGGAATCTGATGGGCTATAGTCCATGTGATCACAAACAGTCAGACACAGCTGAGCACACACGCACAGATACATTATGGCTTATCAGCTTCTAGCAAAGCATGTGACATGTAGAAATTTTTCTGTTATTATTTATTTCTGTGTATCCAGAACCTAAACTGGAAGTTTATCTCTTGGATAAACACATATCACTTCATTTTACAGTCAGGCACACTGAGACCAGGTTGGCTAGCTGATTTCCAAAAGACATAAAAGTTGTAAACAGTAGAATTAGATCAGGAGACCAAGTCTCCTTAGCTCCAGTCTTGAGTTGTAAGGGCAGCTGAGTACTGTGTTCTCCATGAAAGGGCTAAGCTAGTTTGGTCACCGGACTGTAGTGCCTTCTAATTTTCATCATCAGGAACATTTATTTTAGACACTTGAGATTTTTAAGTACTGTCTTCTCTTAAAAGCACACAAAAAGAATAAGATGGTATTACTCATGCTACTACTGTTACTTACATTTGAGTGGCAATATGTAGTTCACAAAGTTTTTTGCCAACATTCTCATATGGTTCTTTTTACCTGCATGGATCCTATACTTTTATTTTTTTCCCCAAGGAATAAAATGTGCTTTTGGATAGGCCATTAATAATCGAAATAATTTTTATTGAAGTACTATTGCTTTGAAATGTTGTGTTAGTTTCTGCTGCATGGCAGAGTACATCAGCCGCACTGACCCCAGACTTTTAAATTGGATTGATTCTTCCAGAAACATATCCCTTTAAACAAATGCTCAAGATAAACAAATACCCAATGCTGCTAAGTAGCTATAGTTCCAGGCAGTCATGTAGGTCTACCCATATCCTTCCCACTTCATCACATCATTTTCAGTTTAATTTCACCTCTTTAATTCTCACTTTAATTTCCATCTCCAACCCATCCAAAACTGCGTCTTCTCCTAACTCAGTACTTGGCATTGAGACACTCACTTTCCTGCCTGAGTCCTTGTTTAATCCATATTTTGTGTTTTGGAAGCTCACACATTAAAAAAATAGTCCCTGACCCAGGCATCATCTGCCCCAAAGCTGGTGATCTGTGCCCAGTTAAGTGTTTCAGCCCTGCTCAAGGACCAGGCTGTGAAATAAGGTTTATGTATTTCTCTGAAGAAACAGGTTGCTGAGATTCCATGGGTCTTGGTTGAGGTTGTAGCAAAGTCTGCTGGCTTTCCCTTAAAATCCAGTTTGCTATTGTTCTTTAGCAGTACAACTTGTGACTTTTCACTGGTCACAGTACCTGAAATAAGACTACATTTCCCAGCCTCCCTTGAAGTCAGTTGTGGCCACGTGATCAAGTTCTAGCCAATGGAATGTAAGTGGATCACTAGCAGCATGAAGGAAAGCTTATCTTCCTTGTGTGTGTGTGTGTGTGTGTGTGTGTACACGTTCTCTCTCTTTTTTTTTTTAAGTTTTTTTTTTTTTAATTGGAGCATAATTTCTTTACAATGGCTGTATTGGCTTCTGCCATACAACACTGTGAGTCAGCTGTAAGTATCTGTATGTCCCCTCCCTCTTGAGCTTCATTCTTACCCCCATAACCCTGTCTCACTCTTCTAGGTCATCACAGAGTGCCATGCTGAGCTTCCCATGTTATATAGCAACTTCCCACTAGCATTCAGTATACACACTGCAATATATAAGATTCAATGTTACTGCCTCGACTCATCCAACCTTCTCCTTCCCCCAGCATGTCCACAAGTTTGTTCTCTACATCTGTGTCTCTATTCCTTCTCTGCAAATAGGTTCATAAGTATCATTTTTCTAGATTCAATATATGTGTTAATATGCAATATATATATTTTTCTGACTTACCTCACTCTGTATAACAGGCTCTAGGTTCATCCACCTCAGTTAACTGACTCAAATTCATTCCTTGTTATGGCTGAGTACAGCTTTCCTAAGTAGCCTGCTTGCTTTCTTCTTTATTATCTCTCCCTCTCTGATGGCTGCAAAGTGGACAGGATGGATGAGGCCCCAGCAGCTATCTGAAGTCACGAAGTAGAAGACACAGGATGAGAATGGTGGATCAATAAAAAGTAAGGCATAACCGTATCCTCCTTGGGGTGCTGGTTTCTTGTTGTTCAGTCACTCAGTCGTGTCTGACTCTGCATCCCCATGGACTGCAGCATGCTAGGCTTCCCTGTCCTTCACTATCTCCCTGAGTTGTAATGCCATCCAACCATCTCATCCTCTGTCAGCCCCCTTCTCTCCCTACCCTCAAGCAAAAACAGTATGAAAAGGCTTGCTTCTGGATTGTGCTATATAAGAGATAACTAGAACTCTGTCTTGTCTGAGTCTCTATCATTTTAGAATCCTTGTCTCTCAGATGATAAAAATTGTAACTTGTATACAATCTCACAGCTAGTTTATAGCACTCAGTTCTTCTGACTCTGAATATGATTGTTTTTATTTTCCCCAAAACAACTGGCATCTCCGTCTACTTCACTTTCAGGGCTTCTGTGAAGATGAATGAGGAAACAGGGAAGAGAGTACTTTGTAAACTGTAAGGCCTCATTTATATGTGAGCAGAGGCAGCATTTTGCATTTGTGGAGAGCCATGGAAAAATACTTAATGTCTTAGCCTGCTTGTTGGTTGAACAGGTAGGGAAAAAAAAAAAAAAAAGCAAAAAGCCATGTTGTACTAGAGACCTGGATTCCAAATGAACCGGAAACTCCTTTGGCTAATTCTTGGACCAAGAGATGCCTTTCAAGTGGGGAAGGATGAGTTAGTCCTGAGCTTCCAGGACCTCTCTGACGAGCTGTGGTTTAATGCTGCCCAGACTTCTGTGTAAATACACCTACAGCTTAAGTAAAATAGGAAGGATTGGGGATCTGAAATGCCCTAGTTGGGATATTCTCTGTGTCCAACATCTCCTCATGAAGGAAATTGTATTAGTAATAAGCAAATTCCCAGTGTTGGAATTTGAGTTGCTTCGGGAGTGAGTGGCCAGGTTTTCAGAGGCTTGTTTGCTTTATGAAGAGTACTGGGGTCAGTCTTTGCTGGCCAGAGGTCTTTAACCAAAGACAGGTTTTCACACAGGGCTTTTCATATTTTCTTCCTTGAGCCGGGCTCAAATACCAAGAAGTCTCTCGGGGGTATTTTTGCAAATTCGCTCTTTTTCCTTTTGCAACTGGCAAAGGGCACGCAAAGCCAATGCTTGGAAGGTATGCATGTGCTCTGAACACTTTGTTCAGGCTCCTTTGAAAAGTGTTGTGTTGCATCCCAAAGAAAACATTGTTTTGGAATATTCTGGGGTTGTTTTTTGCCCTCATTGCATAATTCAAGACTGATGATACTTTACTTTGAAAAGATACGACAAAATATAGCCATCACTTGAGACAGGTCAAGAAATACAGGTGAGGACTAGGGTTAGGAAATCATAGTCATAATAATATCTGACACTCACTGATCATATTTATGCACAAGACAGTGTGCTAGACCCTTAAATATGCTGTATTACTTATCCACCCAACAATCATATGTACCAGAATGATTAAAATTACTTAACAGAAAGTACAGCACAGTATCATTAGGTGAGAACACATGTTGCTTCAGTGCTGGGTCTGAGTCCTGGAAGCTCCTTGCTTCCCTAGGTATTAATCATTTTTTTTTCCAAATTGCAGAGGAGAAGCAAGGGGAGGAAAGGAAAGAAGATGGAAAGCTATGATAGTATTAAAAAGCAGAGACATCCGCCACAGGTATACACATGGTCCCCCTCCTGTATGGCAAAACCAATATTGTAAAGTAATTAACCTCCAATTAAAATAAATAAATTTATATTAAAAAATAAAATTTTGATGTTAAAAAAAAAAAGCAGAGACATCACATTGGTGACAAAGGTCAAAACTATGGTTTTCACATTAGTCATATATGGATGTGAGAGTTGGACCATAAAGAAAGCTGAGCACCAAAGAACTAATTCCTTTGAATTGTAGTGTTGGAGAAGACTCTTGAGAGTTCTGTGGATTGCAAGGAGATCAAACCAGTCAATCCTAAAGGAAATCAACCCTGAATAGTCATTGGAAGGACTGATGCTGAAGCTGAAGCTCCAATACTTTGGGCACTTGATATGAAGAGACAACTCATTGGAAAAGACCCTGATTCTGGGAAAGATTGAAGATAAAAGGAGAAGGGAGCAATGGATGGAGGATAAGACGGTTGGATAGCATCACAAACTCAATGGATATGAATTTGAGCAGACTCTGGGAGATAGTGAAGGACAGGGAGGCCTGGTGTGCAGCAGCCCATGGAGTCACAAAGAGTAAGGCTGAAGAACAACAGCAAGGAAGGGGAGGACAATCATCTCTCTTCCTTCTCCTCCCCTCTCCTCTTTTCACATCTCTTTCCTTTCCTCATCTCTGCTTTCCCACTAATCAAGCATTTTGGAAAGGAAGAGAGTGATTCTCCCACAAATGGAATAGACTGGCAGGAGCTTAGAGTTATGCTTTAGAAATAAAAGATAGGAAGCAATTAAAGCAGGCTGGATTCCAAAAGCAAAGAAAGATTATCAATGGTTGCCTAAATCAATAGTGATCAAATTTTTTGATCTCAGGATTTCTTTAAGAATTGCAAATACTGAGGGCAAAGAGATATTACTTATGTTAATTGCCTGTATTTACTATATATACATTAAAATAAAATATTTATTAATTCATTTAAAAATAATGATAAATTGTGAAATAGTAACATGTATGCTTTTTATGAAAGTCTCTATATTTGAAAACAAAGACTATTTACGACAGAGAAGGCTGTCATTGTTTTGCATTTTTGCAGACCGTTTTAACGTGTGACTTGATAAAAGGTAGCTTCTCTTCTATTTGATTCTTCTTTCATCCACTGTAACACATTATTTTGGTTGAAATATATATAGAAAATTCAACCTCACACTGGTATATAGTTGAAAAATGAGAACATTGTAGTCAGCGTTTCAAATCATTGTGGATATTCTTCTTGGACACACAATAAAATTGCCAAGTGGTAGTTTCTAAAAGGTCAGTTGCAGTGTGTAATCTGAAATCATAAGGATAAAGTTTGGTTTTCTATTACACTAAAATCCATTGATTTGTCTTGATCTTTGAATATATATTATACCCATGCATGATTTTGAAACATTGCATAATGGTCCTTTGAAAAAAAGATTAGGTCTTTGAATTATTCAGCTCTAAATTAACACTAAGATTTGCAATTGTTAATATCACCACTAGTCTTACCAGAAAAGTCTAAGGATTGAGAAGATGCCAATATCATGATGAAGGATACAAGGTTCCCAAAAGTCTAATTTTCACTCAAGCATGAATTTTATCATTAGAAACAAGTACTGCTGTATGTTTTACTTGACTTTTGCTGTTCAGTCAGTCAGTCATGTCTCATTGGGTCCAACTCTTTGCGGCCCCACAAACTGCAGCACACCAAGCTCCTCTATCCTTCACTATCTCCTGGAGTTTTCCTAAATTCATGTTTATTTAGTCGGTGATACTATCTAACCATCTCATTGTCTGTTTCCCCCTCCTCCTCCTGCCTTCTGTCTTTCCCAGCATCAAGGTCTTTACGTTAGGCTCTTCACATTAGGTGTCCAAAATATTGGAGCTTTAGCTTTAGCGTCAGTCCTTCCAATGAATATTCAGAGTTGATTTCCTTTAGGACTGGCTGGTTTGATCTCCTTGCAGTCCAGGGGAGTCTGGTGGCCTCATTTCATTAACTTTCAGGACAATGTTTGTCAAACAGCCAAGTTTGAATAAACATAACGTTTCATGAAGAAGTAGAAGAAAAAAAATAGTTCAGCTTGCAATTCAAAAAATTGCACCTATGTTTGTCTTAGAGACAAGTATCAGAAACAATTTATGGATACTTTTCATTTCACCACACAAAATATTAAAACATGGTTTGTAATCTAGAGTTGAGATTTATTAAAACTAATAACTTTTAGTGTTTTGTAAAGGTCATTCTTAAGTAAAACTGGCTTTTTTCCCTCCCTGCACTGTGAAAAGTTTCCTGCAAATGTACAATGGTGAAAAATAACGAGTTCAATTCTTCAACTGGAATATTAATTCAGTCTTCAGGTTTGCAGCTACATCTTTGACTTGTCAAGTTACTGCATTACTAGAGAGTGGCAGTCTATGATTTCTTTTGCAAACTATTTATTAGGAGGAGCTCAGTAATGTCAACCCACAAGCTCTTAGTTATTGAGTGACTCTCTTTAGCCAATGTAATGCATGACCTACAAGATGTTTCAGTGACTTTTTCATTTTAGGTTGAAAAGCTGTAGCAAACATTTATTGGTCTAAAGGCTCACTGTCCCTTGATTTAAACTATTCAATTTATTTTTGTCAAACTCTGGGTGCTTAATGTCAGAATAGCATCTCAATTTAAATGGCATGATAATACTACTAAAGAACAAATGCTGTGTTGCAAAAGACATAATCAAGTAAAATGCTTTTTGTCACTATCTTATATTTTTATTTATAGTTTTCTACATATTCTCCTCATATTACATTTTCTCCAGAATTTTTGTTGTAGATTCTTCTCTTGCAAGAGTCAGAAAATTCTCTGAAATGTCAGTTTTTTCATTTTTTTTTTGCATGTGTAGACGTGGATGGTGCAGATGTGGATTGAGAAAGAAAGTCTTCTAATTTCTCTGTATAAGCCAAAAAGAAGTGTGAGTAAGAACAGTAAAGTATATTTATTTCTTGCTGTTTTTATGTTAAATTCTAGGGAAACTTAAGAATTTCAAGCAAATGATTTTTGGTCAAAACTGAATTTTGGAGGTTGTAACAAGTATATCAAAAGAAAACTTATAAAAGTGCAGTAGAAATATGGAGTTAATCTCTGAAAATGCACATATATTCATTCTCTAAAACTACAACATTAGAAAATTCTAGAAAGACATGATAATATACAAATGCACATTCTACTAGCTATCAGAATAATGGATGACAGCACACATATCAGAAAGAATCTGGAACTTTCCACTGTATAGTCATGAAAAAATAAGAGTAAGGTAAACAAGTAACTCTTAATACTATTATGAAAATGGTTTTTATTTATGGGTCCTTTGAAAGAGTCCTATAGAATGTGAGGCCACACTATGAGAATTGCTGGTTACAGCATTGAAGGCTAAAGTATTTCATATAGATTGAAGGAAGCATGACATACGAATAGGTTAGTGCAGTAAGTTGAATTGCATCTTTATCCTTCAAAAAAAAATAAAAATAAAAGTACATTGAAGTACTCAGCCCTAGTTCCACAGAATGTAATTTTACAAGGAAGTAGTCATTACAGCTATAATTAGTTAAGAGGCGATCACTTTGGAGGGGGGTAAACTGCCTTCAGGATGATTGGTGTTCTTATAAAAAGAGGAGAGAGCCACACAGAGAGAAGACAGCCATGTGAGGATACAGGCAGAGACTGGAGTGCTTTGGCTGTATTAATGCCAAGGATTGCTGGTCATCACCAGAAGCTAGAAGAGAGGTGTGGAACAGATTTTGTTGTTGTAAGTGGCTCAGGTTGCAGTACTTCATTACAGTGACCCTGGTAATTAATGAAACTAGCTTGTAAAGAGATAAACATTAATTTCTAATGTAAACACAGGGAAAAATAGTTTCCCTATAACTTACAAACTCTCTGCTAAACAAAGACAAAATACCCCAAACCCGAGGCCTCTTTGGCACATTACAGTGGATGGCATTTAGAGATATGAGAATTTATTCCCATCAGTCAAGAGCCCTTCATAACCCACCATTAGCAGATGTCACCACTGCTAAGGGTTCCAGTAAATATTTTCACCTGTTGGGGTGATAGAACTGCTTTTATTCTTTATTCTTTTTTTTTTTAATTGGAGGATAATTGCTTTACAGTATTGTGTTGGTTTCTGCCATACATCAACATGCATCAGCCACAGGTATACATATGTCCCCTCCCTCCTGAACCTCCTCTCATCTCCCACCCAATCCTACCTCTCTAGGTTGTCACAGAGCACTGGGTTGAGCTCCCTGTGTCACATAGCAAATTCCCAATGGGATATTACTGAGCTATAAAAAAGAACACAAAGTAAGTTGGAAAGAGAAAGACAAATATTGTATATTAACACACATGCACGTTGAATCTAGAAAGATGGTACCGATGAACCTATTAGCAAGGCAGCAATGGAAACAGACATAGAAAACAGACCTGGGGACGCAGTGGAGGAAGCAGAGGGTGGGCCAAATTGAGAGAGAAGCATAGAACTGTTTGTTTGTTTGTTTGTTTTTTTCCTTTTTTATAGCAAAACCTTCTCTTGCTCACAGAAACTTAAACAAGTGCAGTGATGTCCTGATTTGTACCTAGATAACATGGGATTAAGACAGTGCGCCTAGGGCATCTTCTGTTCCCAGGCTAGTTTCAAAGTGGACATTCTCATCTCACACCAGTCAGAATGGTTATGATTAGAAAGTGTACAAACAATAAAGGCTGGACAGGGTATGGAGGTAAGGGAGCCCTCCTACACTGTTGGTAGGAACGTAGATTGGTACAACCACTGTGGAGAACAGTATGGAGAGTCCTTAAAAAAACTAAAGATAGAGTTAGCATATGATCCAGCAATCCCACATCTGGGGGAAAAAAAACATAATTCAAAAAGATATATACAACCCGATGTTCACTGTAGCACTATTTACAATTGCCAGGACATAGAAGCAACCTAAATGTCCAACAGAGGGTGGATAAAGACGATCTGATATATATAATGGAATATCACTCAGCCCTAAAAAAGGACAACATGATGCCATTTGCAGCAACTTGAATGGGCCTAGAGATGGTTATATTGAATGGAATAAGTCAAATAGAGAAATATAAATATCACATGATATCACTTATGTGTGGAATCTAAAACAAGGCTACAATGAATTTATCTACAAAATAGAGTTACAGATGTAGAAAACAAATGTAAGATTTCCAGGGGCTAAGAGGATCTAGGGATACATTTGGAGATTGGGACTGACATATACACACTGCCATAAATAAAACAGGTAGCTAATAAGGACCATGAGTTTCAGCAAACTCCAAAAGATAGGGAAGGACAGGGAAGCCTGGTATGCTGCAGTCCATTGGGTGACAAAGAGTTGGAGATGGCTTAAAGCCTGAACAACAACAATAAGGACCTACTGTATAGCACAGGGGACTCTACTCAACACTCTGTAGTGACCCATATGGAGAAAGGATCTAAAAAAGAGTGGATATAACTGATTCACTTTGCTGTGTAGCTGAAACTAACATAACATTGTAAATCAGCTATATGCCAATAAAACAGCAACAACAACAAAGTGGACATGCTGAGTAATGCTTAAAATAGAAAGGGGGAAAATTACCGTTCATCTTCCTCCTTACACTGGAGTCCTTCATCTTGAACTCAGATGTGTTTGTCTTAAAAAATCTCCTTCCTTATTCTCCTTAAGAATCTTTCATGTCCTGTGATATCTAGTTTGGCATGTGGGGTTTAGTTTTCTCCCCTAGACCTGGTATTCATTGATTATATCAAAATGTTATAGATACTCCCTGTTACTAAAGGGAAAAGTAAAGGCAAATCCCTCTTAGGAAAAGTGGACTGCAGATTGTCACAAGTTGGCTCTGTTTAATAGATAAGAAAATTCACATGACAGAGAAAGACAATTATACTGATTAATACACTGGAGCACAAAGAGAAATATTAGCCAGAAAATCTTTGACTTCCCATGTCTACTGTTTTCACAGGCAGCCCCCACTCCCCCAAAGCCTCATTTCTACTGAAACTGTCTTCCACACCAGACCTCCCAATGACTTCAGCTTCAGAGGTTTGGGGCTTTTTTCCCCTTGTTTAACTAATTCATGGTCACTACCTGTGGGTTAGTCTGGTTTTACTCTTCGGGACAGACACAAACTATTTTGCCACAATTAATGTTTTGGTCAACAATGTGCAGACGTAAAGCCCAGAGTTATATGGCTGGGCAAACAAAACCAGACCACAAAATTTGGTCTACTCTGGTTGGCTCTGATTCACCCCATGGGCAAGCCAGAAGTCTTGCTCCTTCCCCCAAAACCCTAGGAAAATCAGACTGTCATACTATTTTTTTGTCCTTTTATACAGATGCAGAGCCAGTCCGTAGAAACCGTGAGGCTTAAATATTTAATTTGTGTTATGCAGTGGCACAGTTTCAACAGGTAGAGATTAGTCAAGTATCCAAACTGAGAAACGCTCACACACCACTCAGAAAAGTGTGAAGTTCTGGCCATTATCACAGGAAAGGAACTGTCGGGGATTTACAGATTCCAAAAATTAGATACAATCAGTCTTTTTTTTTTTTTTTTTTAATGGACAGGCTCAAACTAAAAAATAAAAATTTTTGATTTATGAAAAAATATATTTTCTTAAATGATTTAGCAAGTTCTGTTTATTCATTTACCGACAGTGTTTAGAATATATAGTAGCCAGTGTGTCTGCAGATATATTTATGTTGGACTGTTTGGCTTGGCTTCACCTCTGTAATAATTTATAACAGTTTCAATGTAAACCTACCACTGAACAGGTCATAAAGGTCCTGAATTTTAACCATCGTTGGTGCAGATAAACCCACAGCAGCGGTTTCCACCGCAAAGTTCCAGCTCATCCCTATCAGGACTGTGGAAATTTTTCATGGAGGGAAGTTTAAATGCTAAGGAATTTTAATTCATTTTCTTGTTTCTTGCTTCGTGTTCCTGTTCAAAGAGATTTTCATTATTTAAAAAAATAAAACTTTAGAGGCAATTATTGAATTAAAAATTACATTTTGTCATTTTTTGAGCTGGTGAAGATCCACCTTACATTTATTTATGCTGCGTTCATGTAATTGACAGATACTGGCATAAAAAGAAGGATAATTCTGATTCTTAGTTATCTGCTTAATATGTGTCAATTTCAATCAGCTGATGAAAAACATCAGCGTTTGAGTTGTAGTTTTGCTTTCATTTTTTTCTATTTTTTCCAGGTATTTTAGCTTAGGTTTAGGTATCTTTCTACGTATTTTGTCAATATAATACTTAGACTCAATGTTAAATCATCCTTATTGTTTAGTATTATATTTCAATTATTAAATCATTATAATACTTCTAATAGAATTTTAGAAGTTAGTTTTAGCATAGTTAATATTATGTCATTATTATGTCAAGCAGAGGAAGTTTTTTAAAGAGTTTATGATATGTGTTTGAGAAGGAATGAACATTGTCAAGGAAGATCAAACTGAGCAGAGAAAAGGGCCACTTAGTGGTGAGTAAAGTGTACACAGTCCATATCTTATGCTGAATAATTTCCTTAAATGATGTTTCATAACTGGAAAACTCATTGCACTAGCATATTGGCAAAACACACTCCATTTAACTAACATTTGTTATCCTTACATTCATTCATCTATTCATCTAAAAAATATTTATTAAGCATCTATTCTGGGCCGTGCTATTGGGTAGTATTGTCTTTTCTTCCCTGGTGGCTCAGATGGTAAAGAATTTACCTGCAATGCAGGAGACTCAGGTTCAGTCCCTGGGCTGGGAAGATCCCCTTGAGAAGGGAATGACTACCCACTCCAGTATTCTTGCCTGGAGAATTCCAAAGACAGAGGAGCCTGGAGGGCTAGCATCTATGGTATGGCAAAGAGTCAGACGTGACTAACTAACACTATGATTTTGCAAACTGGGCATTGTCAGCTCAGTTCCACAGAGAATAAAAGTGGAGTTCTGAGAGATTACTTATGTTGCTCTCTATGTCCACAGGAGATGTAGCAGAGTCAAGACTTGAGCAATTGTTTTCAGAACAATACTGGGTCATTTTATTTTATTTTATTTGTATATAAATGTCATTTTTATTACATATGTTGCATTAATATACATTTTAATATAATATGTGTTTATCATTTTTTTTCTTTTTTTTTAATTTTTAATTTTTAAACTTTACATATTTGTATTAGTTTTGCCAAATATCAAAATGAAGCCGCCACAGGTATACATGTGTTCCCCATCCCGAACCCTCCTCCCTCCTCCCTCCCCATACCATCCCTCTGGGCCGTCCTAGTGCACCAGCCCAAAGCCAGGAGGGAATGGCAAGACATACTTAAAATGATGAAAGAAAATAACCTACAGCCCAGATTATTGTACCCAGCAAGGATCTCATTCAAGTATGAAGGAGAAATCAAAAGCTTTTCAGACAAGCAAAAGCTGAGAGAATTCTGCACCACCAAACCAGCTCTCCAACAAATACTAAAGGATATTCTCTAGACAGGAAACACAAAACGGTGTATAAACTCGAACCCAAAACAATAAAGTAAATGGCAACGGGATCATACTTATCAGTAATTACCTTAAACGTAAATGGGTTGAATGCCCCAACCAAAAGACAAAGACTGGCTGAATGGATACAAAAACAAGACCCCTACATATGTTGTCTACAAGAGACCCACCTCAAAACAGGGGACACATACAGACTGAAAGTGAAGGGCTGGAAAAAGATTTTCCATGCAAATAGGGACCAAAAGAAAGCAGGAGTAGCAATACTCATATCAGATAAAATAGACTTTAAAACAAAGGCTGTGAAAAGAGACAAAGAAGGTGACTACATAACGATCAAAGGATCAATCCAAGAAGAAGATATAACAATTATAAATATATATGCACCCAACACGGGAGCACCACAGTACGTAAGACAAATGCTAACAAGTATGAAAGGAGAAATTAACAATAACACAATAATAGTGGGAGACTTTAATACCCCACTTACACCTATGGATAGATCAACTAAACAGAAAATTAACAAGGAAACACAAACTTTAAATGATACAATAGACCAGTTAGACCTAATTGATATCTATAGGACATTTCATCCCAAAACAATGAATTTCACCTTTTTCTCAAGCGCACATGGAACCTTCTCCAGGATAGATTACATCCTGGGCCATAAAGCTAGCCTTGGTAAATTCAAAAAAATAGAAATCATTCCAAGCATTTTTTCTGACCACAATGCAGTAAGATTAGATCTCAATTACAGGAGAAAAACTATTAAAAATTCCAACATATGGAGGCTGAACAACACACTGCTGAATAACCAACAAATCACAGAAGAAATCAAAAAAGAAATCAAAATTTGCATAGAAACGAATG
>NW_011494951.1:6803319-6803817 GCF_000754665.1 Bison bison bison | reverse complement strand
AGAAATAATCAATGACTATAGTAAAGTTGCAGGATATAAAATCAACACACAGAAATCCCTTGCATTCCTATACACTTATAATGAGAAAACAGAAAGAGAAATTAAGGAAACAATTCCATTCACCATTGCAATGGAAAGAATAAAATACTTAGGAATTTATCTACCTAAAGAAACTAAAGACCTATATATAGAAAACTATAAAACACTGGTGAAAGAAATCAAAGAGGACACTAATAGATGGAGAAATATACCATGTTCATGGATTGGAAGAATCAATAGTGAAAATGAGTATACTACCCAAAGCAATTTATAGATTCAACGCAATCCCTATCAAGCTACCAACAGTATTCTTCACAGAGCTAGAACAAATAATTTCAAAATTTGTATGGAAATACAAAAAACCTCGAATAGCCAAAGCGATCTTGAGAAAGAAGAATGGAACTGGAGGAATCAACCTACCTGACTTCAGGCTCTACTACAAAGCCACAGTTATCAAGA
>NW_011494951.1:6802943-6803219 GCF_000754665.1 Bison bison bison | reverse complement strand
CAATGATTATATTATAGTAATTTATGCTTTTTCTACTTGACATGGATCCTCATTTATTAAAAAGAATATATATTTTTACCATCAAAAAATACACGTGAAACCCTTGTCCTATACTGGATCTTGTGATGGGGCTGCAAATATAAAAAAAATTGTAGTCACTGAGCTCAACACGTTTATAGACAGGTGAGGAAGGCAGATAAAGAGAATCATAGCAGAGCTGGATAAGAGCTATGCTGAAAATTCTTTTTTTTTTTTTTTTTTTTTTTTTTTTTTTTT
>NW_011494951.1:6781506-6802843 GCF_000754665.1 Bison bison bison | reverse complement strand
GGACACCTTATCTTTGACAAAGGAGGCAAGAATATACAATGGATTAAAGACAATCTCTTTAACAAGTGGTGCTGGGAAATCTGGTCAACCACTTGTAAAAGAATGAAACTGGACCACTTTCTAACACCATACACAAAAATAAATACTGGGTCATTTTAAAGTGAGTTCTAGAATAAAATAAATCAGGATATGAATCTTGATGAAATTTCTTACTAATAGCTTGACTTTGGTCAAATTGTTCAATCAATTTAAGACTTAAGTTTCCTTCTGTTTACACTACAAACATTTTCTCCCCCACCAACTGGTTATGATCCAAAGAGCTACACTCAGAAAGAGGGCATTGGGAGCTTCTTTCTCTGGGCATTGAACTTGGGGCCAAAAGAGGCTCATGGATACTGAATCATTTACCAAGGTGAGATACAAAACCCCCAAACCTATATGGCTTTACAATATCAAATAGATGTATTATATATTATAATAATTAAAAACAAATTATAGACAATAATAATAACACTATCTCATCATTCTCCACTTACTACTGCTAATATTTTATTTAATATCTATATCTGTATATAGATGTATGTATGCGTCTACACACATGGGTTTATACTACATTATCCAATGGGACAACACTAAAAATTTTATATAAAAACTGAGTTATGGAAATAATGTTTCCAAAAGCATAATTTTAGTGGCTGCATAATATTGGATATATGTGTACAATACTATTTATTTAATTAATCCCACATTGATAAGCATTTAGCCACAAGAAGCATCTTTGTACACTTTATCACTTCTGTGACAAGCATCATAGGAATTAATTCTAGAAATGAGTTTGCTGAACCAAAATGTCTTCCTCTTTTAACTGTTGCTGCTGCTGCTGCTGCTAAGTCACTTCAGTCGTACCCGACTCTGTGCGACCCCATAGACGGCAGCCCACCAGGCACCCCAGTCCCTGGGATTCTCCAGGCAAGAACACTGGAGTGGGTTGCTATTTCCTCCTCCAATGCATGGAAGTGAAAAGTGAAAGTGAAGTCGCTCAGTTGTGTCCGACTGGTAGCGATCCCATCGACTGCAGCCTACCAGGCTCCTCCATCCATGGGATTTCCGAGGCAAGAGTACTGGAGTGGGGTGCCATTGCCTTCTCCACTTTTAACTGTTAACATAGCACAAAATGCTCTCTAGAAAACTTGCCTGATGGTGTGGGCGCCACACGCAGTGATCCGCACCTCCTATATGTCACCCCCGCACTGTCCCCCTCCATGTTACACCAAGGTTGAGCGGGGCGGCATATGGAGGCAGTGATAGTATGCCACTTCTGTGATGAGTTTTTACAAGACAATGGCTTCTGTCTCTTCTGTCTTAGGTTGCCCTCTCTCTCTGATTACTTGTTTTGAGGAAAGCCAGATGCCATGTGCTGAGAGCACTTGAGAAACCAGTGCAGCAAAAAACAGAGGCTTCTGCCCAAGTTGGAGAATGAAATGGCAACCCACTCCAGTATTACTGTGTGGAGAATCCCATGGACAGGGGAGCCTGGTGAGCTACAGTCCATAGGGTTGCAAAGAGTCAGACACGACTGAGTGAGGAACATGAACACTGACCCAAGTGCTGAGACTTACAACCATGCTGTGAGGAGATGCAAGTGGATTCCCAACCCGCCACACAAGGCACCTGACTGCAGTCCCAGCTGACAGCTTGGCTGAAACATCCGGACAGACACTGAGCTAGTACCACCCGGCTAAGACAGATTCATGGATTCCTGACACTCTGAAACGCCATGATATAACACACGTTTTTTTTTATGTTACTTAATTTTGGAGTAATTTGTTACACCGCAATAGGTAACTAAATATAGGTTTGCTCAGTCATGTCTGACTCTCTGTGACCCCATGGACTGCAGCCTCCCAGGCTCCTCTATCCATGGAATTCTCCAGGAAAGAATACTAGAGGGGGTAACCATTCCCTTCTCCAGGGGATCTTCATGACCCAGGGATCAAACCCAGGTCTCTTGCATTGCAGGCAGATTCTTTACCATCTGAGCCACCTGGGGAGCCCTTTCACTTTTTTCTTTTTTTTTTCATAGGCAAAAATAGGCATAAGGAAAGGATGAGAATATGTTTGTTAGCTAATGTTTTTTGGCCCCCAATTAACTGCAAATAAAAAGATAGTGATTTTAGTAGAAGGGTATGAATTCATTGATGAGTTTGGAGTTAGCATGACAGAAAAGAGCAGGGAAATAGGAGAGTTGAAAAGAGGGTCCGGTTGCTTTTGGAGACTGTCCATCTGAGATGTCCAGTCACCTGGATGGTGGGTTTTACTCTGCAGGTGTGGTAGATGGCAGGAGATTTGATGGAACGATGATACAGGTGAGCCAGGATAGTTCAGATAAGGCCCCACAGAATCCTGGCTTACATTTGCTGAAGATTTCTCTGTAACTGGCCATGTGCTCATCTTATGCAAGCCTGTTTTACTCTGATGCATAGACCTGGGCCTCTCTGGACACTTGTCCCATCCTGAGGACACTATTTAACATTTTGGTCTGGTCCCTATTATCCTGGATTTAACACTGTTTCCTGAAATCCCATTTAAACAGCTCCCAACAATTCTGTGAGGTCTGCGGACCATGGACTGTTCTCCTGAGCCAAAGTCTAGGAAGGCTAAGTGATTAATCTAGAGTCCCACAGCTAGCCAGTGGTAGAGCCAGGCCTAGATTTGGAACTTCTGGCTCTCTGTCTTATACCAGTATGCTTTTTTATTTTTCCTTCTTTTTTTTTCCCCTCTTCTGGCTATAACTATGGCAGATCAGACTCAACAGGTACACTGGGACAAGGCCGTTGAAGGATGAGCCAATTGAGCTGCATTTAGGATTTGTGCATCTTAATATCTTAAAATATTTTTCTAACATTTTGGGTTTGGCATGCCAAAGTGTGCCAAGATCCTTTTCCTTTCATTTTTAAAGCCACATGTATTTTCAGGGAAATTAAGCTCATATGTTTCTGATTCATTTACTGTATAACTCATCAAAATATTGTTTTATAACAGTTCTTGGCAGTCCATGAAACCTTTAAAAATATAGACTTTTCCCCTCTTACTACCAAGGAAGCCATGTTTTACTAAGAGCACAGCACCAATGAACTCCAAAGGGTTTTCTTAATAAGGTTCACATGAACCCTAGAGACTTAATAGAGTCCTCTGTGATCAACAAGAATGCAAGTCAACAAATGCACTCTGCATTGGATAAGTTGTAACCTAGAGTTATAAAGACAGTTTAGAAGTGGCCCCCAGGTTTCAAATCACTGCCATGATGGATGTAAAAAAAAAAAAAATGGTGACAGCCAAAACATTTATTGAGTACTTGAATGTCTGTTATTGGGCAAAGCCTTTTGTAAACATCATGTCATGTAATCTTCTCTGCCACTCTATGTGTTGCTATGCTTGTTTTATTAAAAAAACAAAACAGAGACTTACTAAATCAAGTCATACAGTTGGTTGGCAGTGGATCCCAGACAGAATCTTTGGAACTTTGATTGCAGAGCCTATTTTTTTAAGCTGTTGTATAGACTTGGAAGTAAAGACACAGTGAGATGAAGTTAATGCCCAGGTTTTTGGAGGCAGAGAAAGAACTTCATTAATGACATATAATTTATTTCTGTTTAAATTTTAATTATGATCACAAAATTATTTCCTTCTGGTGCTTTCTCTCCTTGTATTTTGGACATTCTTTGTCAAAGTTCAAGGTCATGCAACAAAATCCTGTTAATGCCTTTTGGGTAATTTACCTCAAATGTCAATCCCTCGACCATGTACGCTGGTACTCCTTCTCACACAAGGGACACACTAAGAAAAAGCTCTGCCTTGTCCACACTGTACATGACAATCCCATGCTATGCTTTCTCTGAATTAATTTTGGTATAAGAATATCATTATTTATATTTGATAAGATAATATTTTGAATGTGTATCTATGCCAGACACTGCTAAATGCTTCCCTTAGATTACTTGATTTAATCTCCCAGTGGCTCAGTGGCAAAGGATCTGCCTGCAATGGAGGAGACTTGGAGGAGGCAAGGGTTCAATCCCTGAGTTGGGAAGATTCCTTGAAGAAGGAAATGGCAATTCACTCCAGTAGTTTTGGCTGGAAATCCCCATAGACAGAGGGGCCTGGCACGCTACAGTCTGTGGAGTCACAAAGAGTCAGACACAACTGAGCGACTAAATAAAACAACAATAGCAACAATCTTCACAAAAGCCCCAAGGTATATGATATCAGCTCTTTGGTTTTTAGATGAGGACACAGAGGCGTAGAATAGTCATGTACTAACTACTGAGAGATCAGTTCAGTTGCTCAGTCGTGTCTGACTTTTTGTGACCCCATGGATGGCAGCATGCCAGGCTTAACATTCAGTGGCATGGAATTTGAAAAAAACTAATGATAATAGATGATGAAAAAATTCATCTTTATAATATTCAAGTTTTAGAGGATGGCGAGCTGTCTGGGATAGAAAAGACCTACTTTAAAGAGTTAGTATTTCCTGATTTTCAGTCTGAGAACATTGGCAGTGTAAAAATAAGGAAAATGATAGGATATATATGAAAAGTATATGAAATACATATAAATGCATACATGTGCATAATTATGAAATGTAATAATTAAGTGAATATCCATTAGTTCACCATCCAACTCAAGATCTGGTGCATTAGCAATGCCATTGCATTCTCCTATGGATGTCTGTCCTAACCCTGAAGAAAGGAAAAAGTTAAGGGATAGTGAGAAAATTCTGAGATCAATAGATTCAAGGTCTAGTGAAGTTGAGCAACTTATCAGAGGGTCACTGGATCAAGTGATGCTCAAAATAGAAGATGGGAATCAAAGAATTCTATATTTAAATTTGCGATCTTAAAAGCAGTGCAGATTCTAGTGATGAAAATGTAGGAAGTAAAGTCAAGTGGGACCAAAAAAAAATGCCACTGGAGATTAGAAAAGTGAGGGAAGGAAAGGTTTATAGGACCATTGTATTATGCAATTTTAGGGATCCTGTTCACATAGTCATCTGTGATACTGGCTAGATTCATATTTGAATAATTAATCCATGTAGACTCCCTCTTCCATACTCACACTAACACATCCGAAAGAAGCTTTTTTCCTGTCTTACTCACCACTGTATCCCTGACAGCCAGAACGCAGGTGTCAGTAGGTGCTCGGTGAATGTTTGTTGGATGAGAGAATGATGCTAAGGTTATTTAGAAGGATGACAAGAGTAAAGCTGGGAAATGCCGACTAAAAACTGTAGTCACAACCTGAAAGTAGAGAGTTATTTTATTTGGTGGGAATGCTAAGGACTCTGAGTCCAGGAGACAGCATTCCAGTGGCTCTGAGATAACTGCTCCAAAGAGGCAGGAGGCTAAGTCAGGCTAAATACAAGTTTGCAACAAAGGGAGCAGGCAGTCTGAGCATCAAAAGTCTGGTATCAAGTTAAGGAATTCAGCATTCTGTGTGTGGGAAGATGCAAGCCTCCAGGCTCACTGAGTGCATTCCTTGCATAGGCTCCTCAGCTATCTGGGATCAATCCTGTTTCCTTGTTCGCCTTGCTTCTTGCATTTCCCCAGCTCCTCAGCAATCACCATGGGGGGTGGCAGCATCCCTGGATCCCAGTTTGGAGAGCTCTCATTTACATTTGGAGGCCAGAAATCTCTGATGGATGTGACATTTCTTGTGTATTAATATGTCAGGAGATATCTTCATTTCACAGGAAGAAGATTGAATTAGCAGTTAAGTGTGTTAGTTGCTCAGTCATATCCGACTCTTTGCAACCTCATCGACTGTAGCCTGCCAGGCTCCTCTGTCCATGGGATTTTCTAAGCAAGAATACTTGAGTGGATAGGCAGTCCCTTCTCCAGGGGATCTTCACAACCTAGAGATCAAACCTGGGTCTCCTGCATTGCAGGCAGAGTCTTTACCAGCAAGGAAGCCCTAGCAGCTAAAGGCTTAAATAAATGACAAGAAGTAACTTGGAGACCAGTAGATGACAACAACAAATTGGTAAGGATGGTGATAAAATAAGGTGCATGACTCTTTAGAGCTTAGAGGTTCCTTTGTTCTGGTGTGTATGTAGATAGATAATGGCTTGGCAGTTGTAACGAGTTATTCCTGATTCTAAGCCATGTGAAATGTGAGATAAAATATCCTCCACTTGAAAAGTGAAAGTCACTAAGTCATGTCTGATGCATTGGGTCCCCCCATGGACTGTAACATATCAAACTCCTCTGTCCATGGAGTTCTCCAGGCAAGAATACTGGAGAGGATGCCATTTCCTCCTCCAGGGGACCTTCCCGACCCAGGGGTTGAATCTGGGTCCAGCATTGCAGACAGATTCTTTACCTTCTGAGCCACTTGGAAAGCCATTTGAAAAGTTTGTAGTTAAAGTGAACTTGGAAAGAGTCAGCTAGGTTTCTAGGCAAGATGGTATGAATATTTTGTGAAGATGCCAGGAATTAAGAGTAACTTGCTGATTTCAGATGGGCCTGATCAATAGCAAAGGAGGGAGGACACATTGGTTAGAGTTCTTACAGAAAAGTGAATTTTCCTCAGATGGTTCAACTTTGGACACTTTAACAAAGGGGGAGCCATTTACCCAGGTGTTAGCTGAATTAAGGGAACCGGCAAGGAACTTAAGGCATACAGAGACTGGGAATGGTGGATAGCCGTTATTACCCTTCTAGCCGAAGGAGCCAGGGGAGGAAGCAGTGTTAAAGAGCCAGTGTGAGCAAGTTCTAGAGGAAGAAATGCTCATGGGACCCATGATCCAGGAGGGATGCAACCACTGCTAGACACACATGAGCAAGTCAGGGAGGGGGCAGGAGGGAATAAATGCTCCCACCACTCTCTCCACATATCCTCGGATTTTCTTCTTGGTCACCCACAATGGCTGTACCAAATAGAAAGTCAGAAGGCAGAGGAAACTGGGAGTTGCCATACATAGCTGGGCAAAAGCAGGGCAGAGAAGACTGATGGTGAATATAGGCCAGTCAATCAAGAAGGGAATGAAAAAAAAGGACTTTGTTGGAGAAGGGATGCAGGGAGGGGTCTTGGCTCAGAGCTTAGGTGATAATTCAGGACCAGGTTAAACTTGGAAGACAGCTAATATGGTTTGCAGTTTATACTAAATGTCCTATGGGCTTCCCAGCTAGCTCAGTGGTAAAGAATCTGCTTGCAGTGTGGGAGACATGGGTTTGATCCCTGGGATGGAATGATCCCCTGGAGAAGGGAATGACAACCCATTCCAGTATTCTTGCTGGCAGAATCCCATGGACAGAAGCCTAGTGGACTGCATGGAGTTGCAAAGGTCAGCTATGACTTAGTGACTGAGCACTCACTAAATGCCCTAGAGAAGCTGTGAGGACACAGCTTAATTTAATCTGGCTCACATTTTAGGCTTTACATTTTGAGTTAGTGTCTTTGTGATATATTTACTGGGAACTGATGCTTTCTTGAGTGCTCACTAAAAACATGTGCTATAATGGAGGCTTTGAAGCTGTTGTTATTCAGTCATCTCTTTGTGACCCTATGGACTGCAGCATGCCAAGCTTCCTTGTCCTTCACCATCTCCTGGAGTTTGCTCAAACTCATATCCATGAGTCAGTGATGTTATCTAACCATCTCATCCTCTGCCATTTCTTTTCCTCTTCGCTTCAATTTTTCCCAGCATCAGGGTCTTTTCCAATGAGTCAGCTCTTCACATCAGGTGGCCAAAGCATTAGAGCTTCAGCTTCAGCATCAGTCCTTCCAATGAATATTCAGGGCTGATTTCTTTTAGGATTGACTGGTTTGATTTCTTTGCAGTCCAAGGGCCTCTCAAGAGTCTTCTCTAGCACCACGATTTGAACGCATTCATTCTCTGGCACCCAGCCTTCCTTATGGTCCAAGTCTCACATCTATACATGACTACTGGAAAAACCATAGCTTTGCTGCTGAGGCATGGTCATTTTGTGCCACTCATGTATGAGGGCAAAAATGGAAAAAGGCAAGGCCAAGCTGGTGATAATGTATGTCCACAATTGCTCCACATGACCCGTGGACTCTGCAGAAACCTTAAGCACTCTCCTACTAGGAAATAACCCTTTGGTCCATCTAAGTGCAATCAGGTCTTGAGTGCTTTCCAATGTCAAAGACTTTGCTTTGTTCTCCATCACAATGCCCTTTCCTATCTATCAGTCCCCTCTCAAATAAAGCGTTAAATGTAATCTTAATTTAATGTTGAATATAAAATTAATATTCATCAGATCACCACCTACTTCATGAAGTCTTTCCTGTTCAAACTCCCAAACAGAAATGCACCAAGGGTTGTTTTGCTTTTGGTAGAATCTTGTCTTTAGTCAATTAAATAGAAAATCAACTTTGGCTGATTATTTGAGCACCTATCATGGGAATAATGATCTGAATAATGTAGAAGACTCACATCCTATTCTAGAAAGTGAATGATTTACATGTGTGTCTACAAAGCAACTCTTTAAGTAAAAGAAATGATAGTCTGGGCAAGAAGAGAAACATCAAACTGATTCAGACAATGGTATCATTGGGTTAACAGAGAAACATTTCGTGTTGTTCACTGACAGGTTCCATTCCAAAAGTATAAACTTGAACTTAGAGTTTTCTCATCTGTAAAATGAGAATAATGGCATCTGTAATCATTAGGATTATCTTTCCCCTTCCTCTAAGCTATGTTCTCAACTGCCAGCAGCGCTTCTCACTTAGGGCACCTTTGGAAATACAGAGGGTAGTTTTCTTTGTGACTGACAGGGGATATTACTGGCATTAAGTGTATGAGGAGTGTGATAGGAAACATCCAGCAATATGAGGGCAGTTCTGCCCGATGAAGAACTATCCCATCCAAAATGCCAACAGTACTTGCTTTGGGGTATGTATGAAAAAGAGGCTTTTCTCTCTCCTGATTTGGCATTCTCCATCTGGTAGCTGCTTCTTGCTTCTCCCTTGATCAGCCTCTGCCCCTCTGCTCTCAAATTCCTTGTCATTTGGCTAATGATTACAATCCTATTGATGGTGTAGTAGATGCTGCATGAGCTTTGGAGTTGGGTCTCTTGAAATAAAATGCCCAACCCTTCTGCTACTCCTTAGCTGCTTGCCCTTGAGAGAGTTATCTAAATACTCTGAGCTTTAAATTTCTCCTGCAGAGAATAAATTTAATGACATCTTTATCTTGAGTCTTTTTTTAGACTCTCACAGAGTATAATACTTATTGTAGAAATGTTTTGCCTCTCAGAGTAGTCATGAAAATTAAGAGATAAGATGTACAAAGAACTTCATTTGGAATATGACCCAGGAAAATTACAAGTGATACCTACTATTTCCTTTCTGCAGAGTGAATGTCTTTGATATTTCAAGCAAAAGCGAGACACTGGACAATTCGTTCTTGGAATGTTTAGCAGATCTTAGCAACAGTTTGCATGCTTTTGGCAGCAAAAGATGGCAAATAAGTTAAATTTCGTAAATCTGAATAATGAAATCATTTGAGAGGCGGTTGAAGGTTAAGAGCTGGATTGGGGAGGAAATGTTATTCTATCTGAATGCATTCACCTAATCATGTCCATTTTAGGATAATACCAGGTTGTATTCTCCTGAATAGAGGATTTCATGCCCAATTTTCACCACTTGCTTCTAGAGAATGGCCTCCTATGTAACAGCCCCACTGTGCTATCCGACATTGCTGAGAGCTCTAAAGTCGAAGTATTCAGCCTTTATTTTGAACTTCCTAGATTGGGCGAGCTTGCCAAGCCCAAAATGTTGTTGTAGCATATTTGAGTGTGGATTTCAACAAAGTACAACTCTTCTGAAATAATTGACCGGTACTAAAATGTTCGGTCTCCAAGTTAGACTTTTGTCATTCTCAAGGCAGGAAATGGTTCTCTGCAAATATTTAGAAATGCTGTGGAAACTCTGAAGTTCAAATCCATGGCAACCCCTCAGGCTTTCAGGCTGTAAAAGGCATCATGCCTTCCTTAGCAGAGTTATTGAATTCCTAAATAGTTGTCATAAGTGAAAATATGGAGACTGACATCGAAGAGGCAAGTTCTTCCAGTCCATTTTAAGAAGGCCCTGGTTGACATCTGACCCCTACAGTCCTATAAACAGCAGCAGAAATTCCCTTTCCACTTAAACTGCATCTGCTGGGCAAGGTTCAATAAAGCAGCGATTCATGAAAAGGTTTCCCCTTATTGCAAGTGTCAAAGTTCTCCTTGTTTAAGCTAACTGTTGTCAAAGTGTGCCTGGCCTCAGCTGTGAACTTTGCCTTGTTGCCTCACCTTTCCTTGACAGAAATAGACTTCACAACAAATTATAGTATGGATCAAAGCTCTGTATTTATATGAAGATGATATTAAATGGAATGGAATGAAAATATCATATCTGTTACTGCAATTAGTCTCAACACGTAATAGTAAGTATTCTCCAAAAGTCACTGAAAAGTTATATTTGCATACATTTACCTGAGGAAATGTACAAAACTAAATGTAAGAAGAAAAGCCATTTGATTTAAAATGGGAGCCTTGGATCTAAACTCTTTTCCTTCCTTATTTGATGAAAAATTGTGGACAAATGACTTAGGCCAGTATAACTTCTTGTTTTCTTTTTTTTAACCATGTCATTGAGGAGTTAGATGGTAGAGCAATTATTATGTTGGGAAACCCAGGAGGAGGAGAGCAAGAACACAGAACAGGAGGAAGTCATTTTTGCCAGGAAAGCAGCTATTTCAGTTTTGCACCAAGTTTGAGACCCCTGTGAAGTGTTTTTATATGATGCTGAATATGGTCATGTGATGCTCAAAGACCGAATGAAGTTTGGGTATCATCAATGTTTAGATGAGAGTGGAGGCATGGATGCATTTCTGGAGGACAAATTCAGAAACTGAGAAGGAAGCAGAGTTGAGGCTAGAACCCAGAGGAATGTGAACACTTAACAGATATTTGAAACAGGGAAGACCAATGCAAGGGGGGTGACTGTGCCATGGTGGGTGGAAAACTGGGGATGGAAAATTGTGTCAAGAGAGATATTTCAAGGAGGGAGTAATTATGCCTCTCAAATACATCCAGGGGGTTCAACAGCACAAGAACTAAAATCTGTTCATCATTTGAAAGTTCATTACTGGCAACACTGAGCAGTTTTGGTGAGGGTGAGAACCATGCTGGAGAGGACTGAAGAAAGAAGTTGGGTTATGGATATAGGACTCCTATCTTGAAATATTTGAAGAGATCATATGAAATTAAGGATCGAGTTCCCATCTGTTTTACCTCCACAGGGCAAAACAATGGACTATGTGAGGTGACTTTGTGTTATATTTTAGCAGATATGAATAGCAATTAAGATTTTTGAAGAAGTGAAGTGTCACGCCTTATAAAGGAGTGAAATCCCCAGAAATCTTTTAATGGTGGATAGAAAACCATCCATTGGAGAAGGCAATGGCACCCCACTCCAGTACTCTTGCCTGGAAAATCCCATGGATGGAGGAGCCTGGTAGGCTGGAGTCCATGGGGTCGCTAAGAGTCAGACATGACTGAGCAACTTCCCTTTCACTTTTTACTTTCATGCATTGGAGAAGGAAATGGCAACCCACTCCAGTGTTCTTGCCTGGAGAATCCAAGGGACAGGGGAGCCTGGTGGGCTGCCGTCTATGGGGTCGCGCAGAGTCAGACACGACTAAAGCGACTTAGCAGCAGCAGAAAACCATCAGTGGAAGGGAACACAGAAATGGCTCACTCTATTCTACCTTTGATTCCATGAGTCTAACATTAAATCCATTTATTGCAACCTTGCACCCTTGAATAGACAGCAGCTCACAGGCATATCCATCCTTTACAGACAATAGGGGCCAGAAAGACTGATTATTATCTTTTCCTGTAATGTCCAATATCAATGGGACAGAGTTCACTGGGAAGGCCTTTGGGTGAGTTGTTGTTTTGAGCTCAGAGCTGAGAAAGCCCAGGGCTGTCTCAGGCTTTGCCTGGACTCACCAGGGGATCCTCCTGGCTTCTCTAAGCTCACTCCGCTGGCGCTTTGGGAGAGGGCTCTCGGCATTTCTGTATGTCTGTGTTGCCTCACTAATTGATTAAAAGAAAAATAAACACCTCTGGGGGTAGAGGTTGGTCTCTTACTTGGGACCAGACTGCATTTAGCTTCTGGGTTTCTCCCTGGGTATCTCATATGTAGCCAGTGGTGGTGCTTGCAGAGAAATTTTCCAGACCATGAAGCTTGCTCTTAGTAGGCATCATACTAGTCCAGATTAGGTGCCTTGACAGCAATAAGAACCCAGATAAGGAAGCAGAGATCAGAATAAGAACTTCTAGGGCTGCCATCACCAAAACGTTGTGTGTACCCTTCACCTGCCTCCCATAGATATCTTATGAACACTTTAAAGCCATACAACAATTTTAAGAACCTCAAGGAAAAGTCTTCTTTTCCTAATGATAATGATTCTGATCCTTTAAAAAAAATTGTCAAAATCTTTAAATGAAGATATTTATGGAATGTTTTGTTGTTGTTTGTTGTTGTTCAGTTGCTAAGTCATGTTCGACTTTTTGTTACCCTATGAACTATAGCCCACCAGGCTCCTCTTTCCATGGGATTTCCCAGGCAAGAATACTGGAGTGGGTTGCCATCTCCTTCTCCAGAGGATCTTCTCAACCCAGAAATTGAACTCATGTCTCCTGCATGTCCTGTATTGGCAGGCAGATTCTTTACCACTGAGCCACCAGGTAAGCCACATGAAGTGTTTGTTTGTGACAAAAACAATGCATTATTGGATGTTCCTGTGCGCCTATGTGCACTTAGCATAGGGTTGTACATTTGGAGATTTTGGAGACCAAAAATGTAGGAGCAGTGCTAACTGCCGGGAGCCGGCATATTGCATATTGAGTGCAGCACCTTCACAGCATAATCTTTCAGGATCTGGAATAGCTCAACTGGAAGTCTATCACTTCCAGGAGCCAGCCTGAGGAACTCCGCCTGTGGCAAAGGTCATGAGGAAGGAGGCTTGGCATACGAAAAGGCAGGATCGAGCCTCAGGAGTCCCCCTGGAAATTCTCAAGCATCTACTCCCAAACCAGAGTCTGCCTACTTTCTGCTTTGTGCTCTCACCTGCACCTCCGACTTTATGGGGGTTGTCCCCCACTACCTCTCTCTGAAAAAAGAGTTAGCTTACAACTCCAGTTAATAATTCCTGGGTGTGGCAGTGTTTCAACCTACAAACTCCTTTGGAAATCCTCTAGCCTGCCTGAATAGGTTTTTCAGGCCACATGTGATTGTTCAGAGCCTCCCAACTGTGAAAGGCAGGAGATGTTCTAAACTGTCTAAACACAGATTCCTTTGAGTAGTTAAAAGATTGATTAGAAATTGTATTGGTGAAGGGTTTTTCACTTGTTGGGCCAATGTTTGCTGCTAAGTGTCCATATCCCTTACCTACTGTGTCCTTGGCAGTGTATTGATTGATATAACCGGTGTATAGAAATGTAAGTAGTAGCCTCAATGTTTGTAACCTTGGACCCTTGAGTTAATTCTTTTCTTGATTGAGCCCACCACACCTTTGCCCTATAGGAATGCAATTTTATCTAATGCTTTTGGAGGGTGGATCCTGACCAATCACCTTTAGAGAAAAATAAGTTTCTTAAAATGTTAACAGGCCTCCTGGCCAGAAGATGATGTAAATCACCTAAACTTTTGCATATGATAAGTTTGAAAGCCTGGCTTCGATTAGGATCAGGAACTGCTGTCCTTGCATGATGCTACCCCTTCCCCCATTATCCTCTATGCACAAATTAAGGTATAAAAACTACTTTGGAAAATAAAGTGTGGGCCTTGTTCACTGAAACTTGGTCTCCCCATGTCGTTCTTGCTCTCACCTTCTGGCTGAATTATTTCAGCCTCTTTTCTCCACTGAATTTCCTCACTGAGCTATCCTTATTTCAGCCGCTTTTCTCCACTGAATTTCCTCACTGAGCTATCCTCATTCTATTACTCTTTATATCCTTAATTAACGTTTAATTAAGCAGTTGTTTCCTGATCCTCGCCTACGCCGTCTCTACTTTGAATACCCTGGATCAGCCCGGGATGGACCCCGGCAGCTAACAGTAAGGAATAGTATATCTTCTACAATTAATTAACTGGTTGATTGAAATTTAATCATCCATTAAGCAGTGGGTAGGCAGTTATTATATACTGTGTATGAGACTGAGGGATGAGAAATAAGCAAGACATTCACCATCACTGCTTCAAAGGCCCCAAATCAGGGACTTCCCTAGTGGTCCAGTGGTTAAAACTTTGCCTTTCAATGCAGGGTGTGTGTGTGTGTGTGATTCCTGGTTAGGGAACTAAGATCCCACATGACTGATGATCAAAAAAACAAAATATAGAGCAGAAACAATATTGTAACAAATCTAATAAAGTTTAAAAATGATCCATATCAAAAAGATTTTGAAAAAAAGATCCTAGATCACTCTGTCTCTAAATGACTTACTTTCTTTGTGTATAAAACAGTTAAAAAAAAAGATCTCCATTTCTTCCCTCCTTGACTAACTGTGAGTCTCAGATATTCTTCCAAAAGAATTAAAAAATATTAAACGTGGAGCATAGCAATGATATTTCTGGTGTATGTTTCAAATACAATCAACTCATGGATGTACAAACAAATCTGAGAGCAAAGAATTTTAGAAAATAACATTAAATGGAGTGAAAATCTTGATGTCAACATGGGATAAATACTCAACTTTCCATAAATCTCCAAGTTTGCCAAAACCACAATAATGTATAATATCAATGATGACATTTAATTAAAATCAATACAAAGAAAAATACATCTGTATATGTATTTATTTGTTGTTCAGTTATGCCCAACTCTTTGTGACCCCATGGACTGAAGCAATCTAGGCTTCCCAGTCCTTCACTGTCTCCTGGAGTTTACTCAAACTCACATTGAGTCGATGATGCCATCCAATGTTTTCATCCTCTGTCATCCCCCTTCTCCTCCTGACCTCAACATATATATATATATATATATATATGTGTGTGTGTGTGTGTGTGTGTGTTGGGGGGGTGCATATGTGTGTGTGTGTCTAGAAAGTTCTTTGGAGAACAGTAAATCTTAACTGTGTACATTAGGCAACCCTTTTAAATTCTTCTGCTACAGGCTGTATGTATTCCCTCCAAATTCACATGCTCAAGCCTTAAACCCCAGTGTGATGATATTTAGAAGTGAAAACTTTAAGAAGTAATTAGATCATGAGGGTGGAGCCCTCATGAATGGAATCAGTTCCCTTATAAGGAGACACCATAGAGATGATCTGTCTCAGCTATGTGAGAACTCAGAAAGGAAGTGACCATCTGAAAAGCAAGGAGAGATCTCTCATCAGACACTGAATCTGCTGGCACCGTGATCTTGGACTTTCCAGCCTTCAGAACTGTGAGAAATAAATGCCCATTCTTTAAGTCATCTAGTCTATGGTATTTGTTATAGTAGCTTAACCTAAGATAGTAATTTCATATGGAGAATGGGCTGCTGCTGCAACAAAAGCATTAAAATGTGGAAGTAGCTTTGGATCTGGGTAATAGGTAAAGGCTGGAAGAGTTTTGGGATGCATGCTAGAGAAAGCCAAGATTGCTACAAAGGTGATTCTGGTGAGGATTCAGAAAGAAAAGAGAACTGTAGAGAAAGTTTCTATTTACTCAGAAAATGCATAAATTATTATGAACAGAATATTGGTAGACACACGGTGGGTAAAGGCTATTCTGATGAAGTCTCAGATGGAATTGATAAACAATCATTGGACGAGGACAAAAAGTGATCTTTGCTATAAAATGGAAAATACCTTGGCTAAACTGGTTGGTTTTCTAATGCATTGTAAAAGATAAATCTAGCAAGTGGTAAAATTGGATATTTAACTAAAGAGCTTTCTAAACAAAATGTCAACGAAGTGATTTGGTTTCTATTGGCTTCTAATAGGGTTTCCTCAGTGGCTCAGTGGTAAAGAATTCGCCTGCAATGCAGGAGCTGCAGGAGACCCGGGTTTGATCCCTGAGTCAGGAAGATCCCCTGGAGGAGGGCATAGCAAATGACTCCAGTGGTCTTGCCTGGAGAACTCCATGGACAGAGGAAGATGGTGGGCTATAGCCCATAGGGTTGCAAAGAATCAGACATGACTGAAGCTCCTTAGTGTGGGCACATGACTTCTAATAGAAAAATTTGAAAAAAGAAATGTATTGAAGATGGAATTGTTCAGCAAAAAAGGAAGCAGAACTTAAAGAGTTTAAAATTACCAGCTTGTCTATATCATAAAAAATGAGAAAGCGTATTAGGATGAGAACACTAAGGATAGGGTGCACTAGCCATTTGATAAAGACACTAGTGCGGGTATGAACTGGGCACCTAATCAGTTATCACAAGAGGGATACTGTCAAGTTAAACAGAAGGGGATGGAGGCAGGAGGGAATGGAAGAAAGCTGCTGAACTTTCCCAATCTGACAGGAAAGACAACAGAGCTATTCTTCAGGACAAAGGATAATGACCCCCAAAGGCAATTCAATGACTATCAGGACTACCTCTCATTTTCAAAAGGTTGGGCATTATCTTGGTTCCAACAGGCTAGACCACCTCTACCCAAAGCTTTTGGGCAGGGTCACGTGGAACCATGAAGGAGAGGTCTATACTTGGCAGAGCCGCAGATGTAGAACCTCCACCCCAGTGGGTCTGAAAGGAAGAGCATTGAACCAAAGAAGATTCTCAAGACTTAGTATCTCATGGAGTTTGCCTTGCTAGGTTTTGGACTTCCTTGAGACCCATCATGCTTCCTTTTATCCAATTTCTCCCTTTTTGAAATGAGAATGTCTATCCTATGCTTGCCCATCATTGAATTTTGAAAGCACATGACTTGTTTGTTTGCACGGGTCTACAGCTAGAGAAGAATTTTGCCTCAGGATTAATCATACCTTGAGTTTCACCCATGTCTGATTTACATCCTTAGAATCTAGATGAGACTTTGAATTTCAGACTTTAGAGTTGATGCTAGAATGAGTTGAGACTTTGGGAGACTTAACTCATGAAATGAAGGATGAAGTGAGTCTGTTTTGCACTTGAGAAGAACAAAGATTTTGAGAGGCCAAGAACAAAATGCTCTCAACTGAATGTTTATGACCCTCCAAAATTCATATATTAAAGCTCTAATTGTCAATGTGACAAATGGAGATGGGGCCTAGGGAGATAATTAAGTCAAGAGTCACGGACCTAATTGAAGACGGCCAACCTCAAGTCCAGGTGAAGAATACACATGTCAATGCAGGAGACACAAGAGATGAGGGTTCAATCTCTGAGTCAGGAAGATCCCCTAAAGTAGGAAATGATGCCCCACTCCAGTATTCTTGCCTGGAAATTTCCATGGGCAGAGAAGCCTGGAAGGCTACAGTCCATAGTGCCACAAAGAGTCAGACATGCCTGAGCGACTGAGCACACGTGCACAGAGCTGCAAGCCAGGAAGTAGGCTCTCATCAGACATTGAATTTGCTGATACCTTGATCTTAAACTTCCCAAGCTACAAAACTGTGAGAAAGAAATGTTTGTTGCTTAAGACAGTCTATGATAATTTGTTATAGCAGCTAGAACTAAGACAAGTGTGTGAGAATACAATGAACAAAGACTTGAGTATGATCAAAAGCAGGAAATAAACAGAGCACAGAAATTCATTCAATTTGACTGTAACATAAAAACAACTAGAGGTTTCCTTGACCCGTCCCACATCTTCCCCACTGCCACCTCACTGAATTTTAAATTTGATTTCTTCAGGTCCATCAGGGTGTGGATACGAAAGAATATATGATTTAATAGGGTTCTCCTGGTGGCTCAGATGGTAGAGAATCTTCCTGTGGGAAGATTGGGTGGGATGTGGGAGATGTGGGAGACTTGGGTTCCATTCCTGGGTCAGGAAGATCCTCTGGAGAAGGAAATGGCAACCCACTCCAGTAATCTTACCTAGAGAATCCCATGGACAGAGGGGCCTGGCAGGCCACAGTCTGTGGGGTCACAAAGAGCTGGACACAACTGAGCGACTTTCACTTTTATTCACTTTCACCTGAAACTACAGTTAAATTAATTTTTCAAAAATTTGATCATTGAAAACATGCAGGTTGACCATTATTTTGAAATTCATACCTGACTTTTAGAAGACAAGGCAAAAACCAATGCAAAGCAATTGAAAACCATGGAACAAAAAGGGATCCGACTAGACTGCAGGAACATTGGTCAAACTGAACCTAATAACCCACAGATTAGGAAATACTTCAGCCTTCTCTTTTCACTTCCCTTTTTTCTATGTCAAGAAGACTCAACAGCCTCAGCCGATAGCTTCATGAAGGCGGCGACAGACGCCCCACTGTGGTGTGATTAACTCAGTGTACTGCTGCATTTAGACCATCAAAGTTGCCTGGGGACTAGCATTTCTCCAAGGATCACAAAGCAAAAATGACCTGAATTGTCATCCTTGCCTAGCAGGGACCCAGTGCTGGCATCGGGGAGTGGGGAGGGCCACAAAGTGAATGGTCACTTCGTCTTTAAGCCATGAGAATAAACAGGTCTCTGCTTGTGAAACTGAGTGCATATTAAGCTGAGCTGTCCAGTACTTGACTTGGAGCAAGGCTCCCTTTCCTGTGTACATTCATTTTATTTTATGGCCATGTAAAAGCAACTCTGTGGTGCTGACTGCAGTGGGAAAATCAACAACAACATTATAGAACAAGCCACAACCAAAAACAAACCCCCTTAAAAAAAATCAGGAAAAAAATATGGAGGCAGATCCCCGAATCACCTTGGCAAACATTGGCTGTGTCAAAAGTGAGAATAATTGATTTTGACATAGAGGAAAGTAGTAATTGGAATGAAACTTGTTTGAATAACAGCTTAAATGTTTCTTTCCTTGCTTTCCAGATTACATGCACTGTAAAGCCGGATTTCTTTCTCCTGGCTGGTTCACAGAGGACATTCTGTGTCCAAGGGGCTTGTGAAAGGAGGAAAAGAAAACCTGTGAATTTGCCTCTTTCTGGATGATTGTTGGGCTTGGATTCCAGGCTCACATAGACAGTTTATTGATACTTAATCCCAAATCATGTCTGTTGTGAACATCTCTCATATATGATTTTTAATTTGATGAAAGGCTGGATAGTATTTTGGTGAGAGTGCATTCAGGCATGTGTGCTCAGTCGCTCGTGTCTGACTCTTTGCACCCTCATGGATTTAGCCTGTCAGGCTCCTCGGTCCATGGGATTCTCCAGGCAAGAATATGGGAGTGGGTTGCAAGACCCTCCTCCAGGGGATCTTCCCAACCCAGGGATGGAACCTGTGTCTCTTATGTCTCCTGCTCTGGCAGGTGAATTCTTTACCACCAGTGCCACCTGGGAAGCACTTGGGTGAGAGTACTGATCAACAAAACTGAAGTTAGAACTTTCTCCCCATCTAATTCGTCTTCCAGTTCAGTTCAGTTCAGTAGCTCAGTTGTGTCCCACTCTTTGCGACCCTATGGACTGCAGCACACCAGGCTTCCTGGTCCATCACCAACTCCCTCTTTACTAGTTTCCAATTAAAGTGAGTACCATGGTTTGAATGCTTATGTTCCCCTTAAATTCATATATGGAATTCTAACCCCGAAGATGATCGTGTTTAGAGGTGGGGAGTTTTGGCAGGTGATGGTGTCATGACAACAGAACCCTCACGAATGAGATTAGTGCCCTTCTAAAAGAGACCCCAGGAAGATCCTTGAGGATCTCAGTGAGGACACAGTGAGAAGACGGCCATCTGTGAGGAAGCTGGTCTTAGCCCAACACTGAATCCTCTGACATCTTGATCTTAGACTTTCCAGCCTCCAGAACTGTGAAAAAACACTTGCATTGCTCTTAAGTCACCCAGTCTATTCTGTTAGGTTACAACAGCCCAAGTAGACTAGGGCAAGGGGTGAAAGTCCTAACTCCACAGCGGTCACCACTGGTCCTTGCTGTGCTGCCCTGCTGGTTCCTGCTCCAGCTTCTCCCACCTTCTCTAGGCTCCCACCACGTCAAACATCCCTAGGTCTTACGTGGTCTGGCCACTTTTATTTCTTTCATCATCTCTCCTTCTATGCTTCCCTCTACTCACAAGCTTCAGCCCTGTGAGGCTGCCAACTATTTCTTGAATCTTCCAGGTTAATTTCAGCTCTGGGCATTTGCTCCTGTTACTGTTTGTCTGGAATGTTCTTTCTCTCACCACTCCATGCCTGAATCTTTCTGAGCTGTCATACTCTAAGGGTACTTTCCCTGACCCTTGCCTCCTGGAACTATGCCACCTGCTCATTTTATTGATGAAGAAAATAAAAATATCTTGATAATTTACTTGTATGATCATTTACTTTACTTTGTTGTCTGTGCTCCTCCTCTTCCATGCTGCTGCTGCTAAGTCACTTCAGTTGTGTCCAACTCTATGTGACCCCATAGACAGCAGCCCACCAGGCTCCTCTGTTCATGGGATTTTCCAGGCAAGAGTACTGGAGTGGGGTGCCATTGCCTTCTCCTCAAATAAATGAGATAAGATAAATGAGAAGATGAAGTACAGAGTGCAGTGATGGCCACTATCTCCCAAGTTCCCACGGCTAGGTAGGTGACAGAGCTACAGTGTGAACAGAGGCAGCTAGCTAGAGACCCAGGACTGAGCCTCTGCCACACAGCCCTCCAGACTGATGAAAGTAGACAGGTTCTCTAAGAGTCTCATGTTGTGACTTCAACCCACTTCATCAGCTAACACTATCAGTTCAGTTCAGTTCACTCAGTCCTGTCTGACTCTTTGCCACCCCATGAATTGCAGCACGCCAGGCCTCCCTGTCCATCACCAACTCCTGGAGTTCACTCAGAATCACGTCCATCAAGTCAGTGATGCCATCCAGCCATCTCATCCTCTGTCATCCCCTTCTCCTCCTGCCCCCAATCTCTCCCAGCATCAGAGTCTTTTCCAATGAGTCAACTCTTCACATGAGGTGGCCAAAGTACTGGAGTTTCAGCTTTAGCATCATTCCTTCCAAAGAAATCCCAGGGCTGATCTCCTTCAGAATGGACTGGTTGGATCTCCTTGCAGTCCAAGGGACTCTCAAGAGTCTTCTCCAACACCACAGTTCAAAAGCATCAATTCTTTGGCGCTCAGCCTTCTTCACAGTCCAACTCTCACATCCATACATGACCACTGGAAAAACCATAGCCTTGACTAGACGGACCTTTGTTGGCAAAGTCATGTCTCTGCTTTTGAATATGCTATCTAGGTTGGTCATAACTTTCC
>NW_011494951.1:6770180-6781406 GCF_000754665.1 Bison bison bison | reverse complement strand
AGTAAAAGACAAAGAGAATTAAGTCAGAAAACAAAGAAAAAGAAGGTAAGTGTTTAAAGGATGGGACAGTAGGAAAAAGTAAAATAAAAAGAGGGAATGTGATTGTATAAGAGGCTTGAAAAGAAAGAGTAAGTAAAAAATTCAAGTACAATTTGGGGAAGAGGGCTGTTTAAAAAGGAGACTTCCGAGGGGGCTTCCCTGGTGGCTTTAGTTCAGTTCAGTTCCGTCGCTCAGTTGTGTCCAGCTCTTTGTGACCCCACGGACTGCAGCACACCAGGCCTCCCTGTCCATCACCAACTCCCCCGAGTCTATTCAAACTCATCTCCATTGAGTCAGTGATGCCATCCAACCATCTCATCCTCTGTTGTCCCCTTCTGCTCCTGCCTTCAATCTTTCCCAGCATCAGGATCTTTTGAAATGAGTCAGCTCTTTGCATCAGGTGGCCAAAGTATTGGAGTTTCAGCTTCAACATCAGTCCCTCCAATGAACACCCAGGACTGATTTCCTTTAGGATGGACAGGTTGGATCTCCTTGCAGTCCAAGGGACTCTCAAGAGTCTTCTCCAGCACCACAGTTCAAAAGCATCAACTCTTGGGTTCTCAGCTTTCTTTATAATCCAACTCTCACATCCATACATGACCACTGGAAAAACCATAGCCTTGACTAGACGGACCTTTGTTGGCAAAGTCATGTCTCTGCTTTTGAATATGCTATCTAGGTTGGTCATAACTTTCCTTCCACGGAGTAAGTGTCCTCTTCCATAACCACAATGAAATCTTCCTAACATTGGAGAGTTTTCTCTGTTACACACTCTTGCATCTTAAACTACAGTAGGAACTCAGTAGACATAAATAAATAGTTCTCAGGATACAGTAGGATCTGCCACGCTTTCTTTCCTTTGGCTAAGTCAGTGTCTCTACCTTAGCTTAATCACTTGCTCAGGCAGCTCCTTCTCTTGCTTCAAAGACTCAGCTCACATGCTTTCTCTTTGTGGAGACTTCTCCACATCCTAGATTAAAACAAGTTGTTCCTTCTTCATTTGCTGGTTCCTGGCATGTGCATTCCTTATGGAAATTGCCATGTTGTATTTCAGTTGTGCTTTTATGGATGTAGAAAGTGTACAGTTTTTTTTGTTTGTTTTCTGCATGTAGGGATTCTGTCTGTATCTGTCAATCAATGTCTGCTGTAGTGAATGTACATAGTAATGCTTAAAAATGTTGAATAGATTATTAGTCATTGGCTTAGTTGACGAGGCTTTAAAATCATGACATCTGTTTGAGGCTTTACTGCTGCTGTTCAGAAGCTTCATATTTATAGTTTTTTTTTTTTCTTTTTCTCATGTTATTTCTCGCAGATACACCCTCATTATTTACAGTGTGAATATTTTTTGGAGACCTTCATACCTGGCTAATTGCAATAGCTTTCTAATTCATTTCTCTGCCCCTCATTCTCTTTCCTCTAACACCTAGGAAAGGGAAAAGCCTTGATTTGCCTTTCATCACTGTTTCTCTCCTTCAGTTTTCAGGTAAAGGAGGAGAAGTCATTAATCTGATTGGTCAAATTAGCAAAAACTCTTTTAACTTCCTCAGTGACCTCTCAGATTTCTCTGCCATTCTCTTTTACTGTGTTTCTGTGTCTGTCTAACTTTCACTCTCTCTTTCTCTGCTTTTCTAGAACTGAGTAAATGAACTCTGGAACTTTCAAAGATACTTTTCCCCTTTCTGTAGGCCAAAGGTGGTAAAAACCCAAGATTTAGATCTCATGGATACTGGGAGCTCAGGAGATCTGACCTTAGCTTTGCACTTCAGCTGTAGGCTCCTAACAGACTCTGTCATGAGTTATCGATCTCTATTAATAAAATAGTAGCTTGACATTTACTTTTCTATTGACCCTTATGTTTGTAAAAAGTGACTTGCCTCTTCCTGAAGGGAAGAACCCTTATTATGTTCATCTTTATTTCTAGCAGATTGCACACTGGGTCATCAATAGTTGTTTGAATTTGAGGAAGGGCAGTAGAGCTAAACAACTTTTCTCCTTCTTAGGAGCACAGTGTTGGGTATCTAACAGATGCTTTAAACGTATTTGTTGAGTGAATAAGTGCATTATTCTATTACTTCTTACTTTTTCTGAGTTGCTAACTCTATATCCATCTCTGTTCCAGGGACCAGTCTATTTTGGAGAATGCTGGTTTCCACAGGTACACCCTTTAGTCTCTATCAGACAGTCCCAAAGGCTTGGCTGTGAGTATTAAGAATCCATTTGGATCTTACCATTTCTTTGAAAATCTATAGTACCTTCAATATGACTCATCTGAAATCAAAGGCATCTGCCTTTATCTCTAGTAGCAGAACATTTGGGGAGAATTTTTGAGTTTACATTACAATCAACCAAAGCAGCACTTTAAACTCCTTCTTAAGAGTGGATTGTTATTGGCCAAGAATTAGGAACTGCTTGTTTCTAGTAAAATCACTTCTGATCTATCCAAGATATCCCAGCCAGCAAGAGGGATATTAGAGGAGATGATGAATGATTTTAACACCAATCAACATCAGGTTCTGGCATGCCATGATGATGTCCAGAAGACATTGTTCTTGCCTTTTAAAATTTCTTGGTAAGAAATAAAAATGCAGGGTTACTGAAGTGATTTTTTTTCCTACATAAATGGGCTCTTAATTGCCCTTCAGTAGTTACTTCAAAGTGTCTTTTGAGATGTTTTCTGATCAAATCAAAATGACTACATGACTATCATTTCAGAGCTAAAATGATTATAAAGCAAACTTTTCTTTGGACCTCTTCAATATACCTGGTATTTTCACCTGAATTATCTTACCATGTTTTATTGTGATTTAGTATGGCAACCCACTCCAGTACTCTTGCCTGGAAAATCCCATGGAGGGAGGAGCCTGGTAGGCTATAGTCCATGGGGTCGCAAAGAGTCAGACACGACTGAGTGACTTCAGTTTCTTTCTATTGTGATTTCAGGAGTAAATAAAAGCTCAGGGATGGTAAAGCAGTGACATGCTATCACATAGCCAGTGACAGAGTCAGGACTTGGATTCAAAATCTTTTCCTCCAAGTTCAATGTTCTTACAGCCATAACACATTGCTTTAGAGAGCACCCCTATTGCCCTCTATTGTACAGATGAAATACTAAGATCCAGGGAAGAAAATGTCTAATGGTCTCACAGGGTGGCAGGCACACTGCCTCTAGAGACATTTGGCTCACTAGCCTCAAAACAAAAATTAGTTTCTGTTAACAAAATACTTGTTTATGGGCTTCAGCACTCCTCTGAAAAAGCAGTATTTGGAAAGAAAAAAAAAATGAAGAAGCAGCTCAAAATTGTGACTCATTTGCTGTGGAATGTAAACAAACTATTTCTTGAAAATATGGGACTGAGAATAATATGATGTGTTTCTATTACCTGACACATAAAAAATAACTTAAGTGATTCCATACACTGCTATTACAAATATCATACACTCACTACATTGTTTCAAGATGGCTAACATAAAGTATCACAGACTAGGGGGCTTAGCAACAAAATTGTATATTCTCACAGTTCTGGAGGCTAGAAGTCTAAGATCAAAGTGTTGGCAGGGTTAGTTCCTTCTGTGGGAAGAAAAATTTGCTAGGCACCTGTCCTTGGTTGTAGGGCTTCCCTGGTGGCTCAGATAGTGCAGATAGCTCCTGCAGTGCAGGAGACCCAGATTCAGTCCCTAAGTTGGTAAGATCCTCTGGAGAAGGAAATGCAACCCACTCCAGTATTCTTGCACAGAAAATCTCATGGCCAGAGGAGCCTGGAGGACTAGACCCCATGGGGTCATGAAGAGTTGGACAGGACTGAGTGACTAACACACATCCTTGTTTTTAGAAGGGTGTTTTCTCTCTGTGTCCTTACATAATTTTCCCTCTTTTGGTGTCTGTGTCCTAATTTCCTCTTCTGATAAAGATAATCAGTCATGTTGGATTAAGGCCTAGCTTAATGATCCCATTTAATTCAGTTATCTCACTAAAGACCTTCTCTTCAACTAGGTACTTTAGGGGGTCCTATAAATTAGGACGTGAACATACAAATTTTTGGAGGACACAATTCACCGCATCACACCACACACACACACACACACACACACACAGAGTAGAAATTCAATAGGGAGATGTGTCTGTACTTGTTGCTTAGGAAATACAAATCTGATTTTCCTCAGTACAGGGCTTCCCAGGTGGTACTAGTGGTAAAGAATCCACCTGCCAGTGCAGGAGACACAAGAGACTTCGGTTCCATTCCTGGATTGGGAAGATCCCCTACCTGGAAAATTCCATGGACAGAGGAGCCCAGTGGGCTCCAGTTCATGAGGTCGAAAAGAGTCGGACATGACTGAGGGACTGAACGTGATACCTGGGAGCACAATATGTACTTTTGGTAACCTGAACTTATTTTCTGAAAGTTCTTTTCATGAACCAAGACTTTCCAAGGAAAAGTAGAAGTGGAAAGGAAGAGAAAGTACACCAGCAACTGTAGGCCCTTTTTATATTTGCCAGACGGCCAGGAAGAGGCCTGGGCATGGAGTCTAAGGTTTGGGCTGATGTCGGGCTCTATCACTTACCAGCTGAGATCCAGACCACTGTGCAAGTCCTTTCTTTGATCTATAAAATGATAAAGGCTCCCTTGATAGCTCAGACAGTAAAGAGTCTGCCTGCAATGCAAGAGACCTGGGTTCGGTCCCTGGGTTGGGAAGATCCCCTACAGAAATGAATGGCAGCCCACTCCACTATTCTTGCCTGGAGAATTCCAGACAGAGGCTGCAAAGAGTCCAACACGACTGAACGACTTTCACTTTCACAAAACAATAAAACCCAACATTACCTGGTTTTGGTTTTCGTGAAGATTGAAATAATGGATACAAAACAATTCTGTATGCTCTGGAGAAAAGGTGATTTTTTTTTTTTAATGGACACTTTCCCCTAATTAAATCTTAAAGCCCAAATCAATACTTTAAAAAAGTGAAAGCAAACTGGCTTGACTTGAAGAGGCTGTGAAAAGTTAAGGAGACTGTGGTGCTGAAATCACTTGCCAAGTCCCTTCTTCTGCCAACTCCTGAAGTTTACTACTGAGCATATTTTAAAATCACTACTCTTAGGACAAATGCAAATGTTAGTTATTTTTTAAATTATTTCAGCAGCACTGCATGGTGGAAGATATATTGTTTTCAGTTATTTTATTGGAGTATGGTTGATTTAAAATGTTATGTTAGTTTCAGGTGTACAGAAAAGAGGTTCAGTTATGTATACAGCTACACATATACATGTGAAAATTTAAAGTGTTAGTCGCTCAGTTGTATCTGTGACCCCATAGACTGTAGCCCACCAGGCTCCTCTGTCCATGGAATTCTCTAGGCAATAATAATGGAGTGGGTAGGCATTCCCTTCTCCAGGGGATCTTCCCAAACCAGGGATCGAACCTGGTTCACCCACATTGCAGGCAAATTCTTTACCATTTGAGCTACCAGGGAAACCCACACATAAACATATATCTGCTCTTTTTTAGACTTTTTTCCATATAGACCATTACAGAGTATCAAGTAGAGTTCCCTGTGCTAATCAGTAGGTTCTTGTTGGTTATCTATTTTATATATAGTACTGTGTATATTGGAGAAGGCAATGGCAACCCACTCCAGTACTCTTGCCTGGAAAATCCCATGGATGGAGGTGCCTGGTAGGCTGCAGTCCATGGGGTTGGTAAGAGTCCAACACGACTGAGCAGCTTCACTTTCACTTTTCACTTGCATGCATTGGAGAAGGAAATGGCAACCCACTCCAGTGTTCTTGCCTGGAGAATGCCAGGGATAAGGGAGCCTGGTGGGCTGCCATCTCTGGGATCGCGCAGAATCGGACATGACTGAAGCGACTTAGCAGCAGCAGCAACAGCAGTGTGTATATGTTAATCACAAACTCAATGTATCCCTCTACCTTCTCCCTTTCCTATTTGAACCATAAGTTTGTTTTCTATGTCTGTGGATCTATTTCTGTTTCATATATTAAGTTCATTTGGGTCATTTTTTTAGATTGCACATAGAAGCAATATCATATATTTGTCTTTCTCTATCTGGCTTATTTCACTTAGGATGGTAATTTCCAGACCCACCCATGTTGCTGCAAATGGGAATCTTCCATTCTTTTTTTGGCTAAATAATATTCCACTGTATATATGCACCACATCTTCTTTATTGACTCATCAGCCAGTGAACATGTAGGTTGTTTCCATGTCTTGGCTCCTGGAGGCAGAGTTTAGTAATGATCATAAAGAGGATCCAAGAAATCAGGAAAATAATGGGTGCATGGAGTGAGATGTTTTCAATTTTTAAATGTGAAGAAACTAAAATCCAGAGTGCTAAAGTAATTGCTTAATCATCTGGAGCCCAGTATTTCTCAAATGAGCTATAGTAACGGATTTACATTTAAAGGTTTTAATTTGTCATGGACCAATGTTTTGTATACTCAAATAAATATGAATTACTAGTAAAGCAAACTAAATAAGAAAGGCTTGCAAAATCCAAACTTGATTTTTTAAATTAACTTCAATAGACAATAATTCCACTGATTGCTATAAAAGTTTCCACAAGTCTACTTCCATTGCATATAAGTTAAGTATTTGCAGGTCCTACTTTGGGTAGCACTTCCATAAACACAGCCACAGTAAACAAGTGCTCAAAATGTGTTTTGTGACTCTAGGGTCAGTGGTCCTACTTTACATCATTGCTCTTTTGATCTAATGTCTGAGTCCCAATTTGTTTATCTGCTAAATGCACATATTGACCTTTCCTTTGTCTACTTCATATGATTCTTACAACATTCAGAAGACACAAAGTAGAAATGTGAAAGCTATAAGGAACAAAGCACTAACAATTGTAGCATGGAAAGTTTTAAAATAAGCATGACTAACCTTAACGCCAAAGAATTGATGCTTTTGAACTGTGGTGTTGTAGAAGACTCTTGAGAGTCCCTTGGACTGCAAGAAGATCCAACCAGTCCATTCTAAAGGAGATCAGACCTCGGTGTTCTTTGGAAGGAATGATGCTAAAGCTAAAACTCCAGTACTTTGGCCACCTCATGCGAAGAGTTGACTCATTGGAAAAGACTCTGATGCTGGGAGGGATTGGGGGCAGGAGGAGAAGGGGATGACAGAGGATGAGATGGCTGGATGGCATCACTGACTCAATGGACGTGAGTTTGACTGAACTCTGGGAGTTGGCAATGGACAGGGAGGCCTGGCATGCTGCAATTCATGGGGTCACAAAGAGTCGGACACGAGTGAGCGACTGAACTGAACTGAACTGAACCTTAACTAAAGAATACTTAGACTTCACACATTGCATTGTCCTGGTGAAGTATACTGAACCAACTAGTTGCAAAATACACTCCTAGGGATAGAAATATAACTGTCTGTATTTCATTTATTCCTTTCTATTTCATGTATCTTTCAAGTTTTATGTAAATCCAACCTGTCTGAGCTATGAGAAAAGGAATATATATTGAGTTCTTCCATGCTTGGGAAGAAGGTGAAAAAAGGAACACTGGTATCTACTCAGGAGACTATAGAGGTTCAGTGATACAGAAGGAATTCAGGAGAGGCTGCAGAGAAAACCACTGCTGCGTGGGGCTGAGTCAGGGCCTCTACCAACCAGCAGGTTCTAGACTTCACTATTTTTTGCCTTCTATGCTGAAGGCAAAGTGGCTACTATGCTGTCTTTTGGCTTTCATTATTCTCCCTTTGAATCCATTTGCTACAGTTCATCAGAGGGATTTACTGATCATGTTAATTCTCTACTTAAAGCTTATCATTGACTACCAATTAGACCTATTCAACTACCTTAACATGCTAAGTCCATCCCAAACTTGGTCAATCTATTGTTTCCAACCTCCAGGGCTCTTGTCTTCCTGATCTCCTCCGCATTATATCAAGTTGAACTGTACGGAATCTTCATGTAAATCCATCAAAAGGAGACCAGTATCAGCATTTCACACAGTTCAACCTATTAAGGAAACAAAATGACTTGCAGTTTTCCAAAAGGACCACTGCTATGTCATGTACCCTGTTAACCGTACATGTGGTTCCTTCAGCGTTCATTCAACCTACAGATATGTATGAAGTGCCCAGAATGTGTCAGAATCTCTCTCAGAATTGGGGAGGCAGTGGTGAATATGTTACATAAATGTTAAATGGTGATTTAGTCATTAAGTCGTGTTCAAGTCTTCTGTGACCCCACGGACTGTAGCCCACCAGGCTCCTCTGTCCATGGGATTTCCCAGAACACTGGAGTGGATTGCCGTTTCCTTCTGCAAGGGGTCTTTCTGGCCCAGGGATCTAACCTGAATTGCCTGTATTGCAGACAGTCTCCTGCATTGTTGGCAGAGTCTTTACCAACTGAGTCGCCAGGGAAGTATGCTAAACTTGACTTTTTGCATCCTAGTTGGTGAGGTTGTCAAGAAGCACATGAGTATATATTGTAATATCAGGTGAGTGATAAGAGCTACTTGAAAAAAAAAAAAAAAGATGAAAAGATAGAGAACTGTGGAAAAAGGGATACAGGTTATTGACTGAGCCTGGAACTCTCTTCCTCCCCATTCCCACTACCCTGTTTTGTTAATTCTTCAAGATTCTGCTAAAGCTTTACTTCTTTCAGAATATGAATACTCTCTCCTTCAAAAGACATCCACAAGACACAATGAGGTTTCGTTAATCCTGTGAGCAGATCATGAACTCCTTCTGGAAGCCAATGTCATGATGTCCTCTGGCCCCTAAGTATGCCACAATCAAAAGAACATGGATTTGAATTCTGATGTGTGCTGAATCCAAATCCTCCGTTTTGTTGGAGTCTTGGTTTGCGTCACTGTGCAATTAAGGCATGGATGTTTTTTTTGCTATGAGGTTGCTGTGAGTCTCACATGAATGAAAGCACTTTGAGAATTGAAAGTTACATTGATGATTTTAAAGTGTTATATAAATTTAACTGACCATTATTATCTCACTGCAATGCATGGATGTGAGAGCTGGATCACAAAGAAAGCTGAGTGCTGAAGAATTGATGGTTTTGAACTGTGGTGTTAGAGAAGACTCCTGAGGGTCCTTTGGACTGAAAGGAGATCAAGTCAGTCAATCCTAAAGGAAATTATCCCTGAATATTCATTGGAAGGACTGATGCTGAAGCTGAAGCTCTGATACTCTGGCCACCTGGTGTGAAGAACTGACTCATTGGAAAAGACCCTGATGCTGGGAAAGATTGAGGGCAGGAGAAGATGGGGGCAGCAGAAGATGACATGGCTGGATGGCATCACCCACTCAATGGATGTGAGTTTGAGCAAACTCCAGGAGATAGTGAAGGACAGGGAAGTCTGGCATGCTCAATACACAGGGTCGCAAAGAGTGAGACATGACTTAGCCACTGAACAACTGATGCTACAACAATTATCAACTGATGCTAACTTCAAGAGAAACAAGATTATCACAATTGTAATGATAGCTTATAACTAAATGATTGGATCAATCATTTGAAAATGAATTTATGTGAATTTATTATGCATATGTTATGTGGCAGGCATTGTTCTAGGTACAGAGAACAAGAACACTTTTCTTTCATGGAATTAACCTAGTTTATTTTGAGGGAAAATAACTTGAAAAAAATGCAAACTCTAGACCATGGCATGATAATTTATAAATTCAATTTAGCTTTCCCTAAGCCCCCTTCTTACATTAGCAATAATATATAAGATTTTCCACCAATTAAATCTATCTGAAATCACCAAGTATTAAATTATGGCCTCAGGAGATATACACATTAAGTAGTTAAATACAAAAGAAAGCATGGTTAAAAAGTAACAAAAATTTATTCCCAGTGGTGGTGTCAACTTTTCTACAAGGTTAATTAATCATTGTAAATGAGTGTAACTGGAACAGGCTTCAGATTGATGTTGATGATTGTAAAGTTTCAACTTTGAAAATCCCAAGCAAATAACCTAATTTATTGGTCATAATCATAGCACATTCATAATTAGTAAAATTTTAAGAGAACATATTAATTAAAAAGGAAAGCAAACTAAACACCTAACTTGCAAGTTTAAAATATTTATTATCTGAACATATGACTCCATGTTGGACACAGTTCCCTGAATTAAATAATATATCTTATAAGATTTTCAATAGGAGATTTTTATTTTCTATTTCAGAAAAGCTATGGGGAAATGTATATCAAATTTATGACCCAAAGTCCAACTTCAATTTTAAATGATGCACAAATTCTTAGTGCAAGATGTTGGTCTTTTTGTTCTGAAACATTAAAAGAATAAAAATGGTAATTGAAATGGAAATATATATGAACTGTCATTGGTAATATTCCTCAGGGTAGACATATTTTTCTTCAATGTGTGTATTTGCGGTTACTCGCTCAGTCATGTCCGACTCTTTGCGATCCCGTGGACCAGAGACCACCAAGTTTCTCTGTCCATGGGATTCTCCAGGCAAGTATACTGAAGTGGGTTGCCATTTTCTTCTCCAGAGGATCTTCCCAACCCAGGGATCGAACCAGGGTCTCCCAAATTGCAGGCAGATTCTTGACTGTTTGAGCCACCAGAGAAGCTTGTTTTTCTTCAATAGTCCAATCTAATTAAATATTAATAAAAGTTACATAATAATGTCTGTAACCAGGTGGCTTTGATAATCAGGAATGAGCATCTCATTGCTATATCTCACACATCTCTAAAATCTAATAAATGAGATATTTCTTTTTAAATAGCATGGGAACAAGTCAATTTAGTCAATTTTGTATTATTATGTATCGGATTCTGCAAGATATAGAGGCAAGAATAATATATTTAAAATTAAAAGGTGGGCTATGAGTCCCTGACACTTCACATTTAACATCTATAAAATACACATGATGAGACAATGATTATATTATAGTAATTTATGCTTTTTCTACTTGACATGGATCCTCATTTATTAAAAAGAATATATATTTTTACCATCAAAAAATACACGTGAAACCCTTGTCCTATACTGGATCTTGTGATGGGGCTGCAAATATAAAAAAAATTGTAGTCACTGAGCTCAACACGTTTATAGACAGGTGAGGAAGGCAGATAAAGAGAATCATAGCAGAGCTGGATAAGAGCTATGCTGAAAATTCTAAAAGAGTCCAAAACCCAAAGCGGTGCACTTAAAAATCAGACTTTGG
>NW_011494951.1:6748183-6770080 GCF_000754665.1 Bison bison bison | reverse complement strand
CAAATTATTTCGCTCAGATAGTGCTCAGGGTATTCAGGCCAGATTCTTACTCTCAGCGATGCAGCCCGCGCCGCGCCTCCCTGCCCAGCCCCCGCTTGCTAATGGCGGATGCAGGCGTCTGCGCTGCTTCTCCGCTGGAGGAGTTACCGTAGGGCTCGCAATCTGCGAGTTTTAATTGTTTATTTATTTTTTCTCCCTGTTATGTTGTCCTCTGTGCTTCCAAAGCTCGGCACGGATTCGGCAGTGAGAAGGTTTCCTGGTGTTTGGAAACCTCTCTCTTTTTAAGACTCCCTTCCCGGGACGGAACTCCGTCCCTCCCTCTTTTGTCTCTTTTATTGTCTTTAATATTTTTTCCTACCTCCTTTCGAGGAGTTGGGTTGCTTTTCTGGGTGCCTGATGTCCTCTGCCGGCATTCAGAAGTTGTTTTGTGGAATTTACTCGACGTTTAAATGCTCTTCTGATGAATTTGTGGGGGAGAAAGTGTTTTCCCCGTCCTACTCCTCCGCCATCTTGACGCCTTCCCCGATGCTGAAAATTCTAAAAGAGTCCAAAACCCAAAGTGGTGCACTTAAAAATCAGACTTTGGAGGTGAAGGCATCGTGGAAGATCTTATAAAGGAAGCCCATGTTGCTCCATGGGCTTGAGACTTTTCTTTAAATACCAGACTGCCTACTTGATATCTATACTCCATTAACTAGTGGGTAACTCAAAGAGCAAAAGAGACTCCTCTTCCCAACTAATCCATACTACAGTCTTCTCCATCTTAAAAAACATGCTTCCAATTAATTCAGCTGAAAAGATTAACTACCATTATTTTTCTATTTTCCTTCTATTTTATATTCAATTCAGTAGCATTTTGTTGTTATGTTTAGTTGCTCAGTTGTGTCTGACTCCTTGTAACCCCATTGACTGCGTCACACCAGGCTTCCCTGTCTTTCACCATCCCCCAGAGTTTTCTCAAACTTGTGTCCATTGACTCAGTAATGCCATTCAACCATCTCATCCTCTGTCATCCCCTTCTCCTCTGCCTTCAATCTTTTCCAGCAATAGATCTTATCCAGTAGAGCTACAGTACCATATGGTGGTGGTTTAGAAGCTAGTTCAGTTCAGTCATGTCCGACTCTTGGGACTCCATGCACTGTAGCCCTCCAGGCTCCTCTGTCCATAGGATTTCCCAGGCAAGAATACGGGAGTGGGTTGTCATTTCCTCTTCCAGGGGATCTTCCCAAACCAGGAATTGAACCCAGGTCTCCTGCATTGCTGGTGGATTCTTTACCAACTGAGCTATGAGGGAAGGCACAGTAGCTCCAAAAAATGGTTTGGAGTTGATCACTCGTTAGCATCCCTGGTAGCTCACCTGGTGAAGAATCTGCCTGCAATGCAGGAGACCTCAGTTCAATTCCTGGGTTGGGAAGATCCGCTGGAGAAGAGATAGGCTACCCACTCCAGTATTCTTGGGCTTCCCTTGTGGCTCAGCTGGTAAAGAATCCGCCTGTAATGTGAGAGACCTGGGTTTGATTCCTGGGTTGAGAAGATCCCCTGGAGAAGGGAAAGGCTATCCATTTCAGTATTCTGGCCTGGAGAATTCCATGGATTGTGTAGTCCATGGGGTCACAAAGAGTTGAACACAACTGAGCAACTTTCACTTTCACTTATCATGCCTGGATCTCCAGGTTCAAAGAAAGCCACTACTTTCTCTGTCCCAACCAACTGCAGGATCCTGGTAACTAGTATCCATCTCCAACAGTCCTTCCACTATATAACCAACAGAATGCTCTTTTTAAAATTTGATGTATAACTGGTATATAACATTATATTAATTTTCATGTACAACATCAGTTCAGTTCAGTTCATTTCAGTTGCTCAGTTGTGTCCAACTCTTTGAGACCCCATGAATCACAGCACGCCAGGCCTCCCTGTCTATCACCAACTCCCAGAGTTTACCCAAACTCATGTCCATCGAGTTGGTGATGCCATCCAGCCATCTCATCCTTTGTCATCCCCTTCTCCTCCTGCTCCCAATCCCTCCCAGCATCAGGGGCTTTTCCTGTGAGTCAACTCTTCGCATGAGGTGGTCAAATTATTGGAGACATAACACTATACTAATTTAGCTGTACAACATAACAGTCTGATCTTTATACACACTATTAAGTGATCATCATAACAAGTCTAGCTACCATTCATCACTACACAAATGACCCCCTTAATCCATTTGCTCACACCAACCACTGTCCCCTCTGGTAACCACCAGTCTGTTCTATGGGTTTTTCTGGTTTATTTACTGTTTTTAATATTTGACATATAAGTGAAATCACATGGTATTTGTCTTCCTCTGTCTGACTTATTTCACTTAGTATAATGCCATTGAGGTCCATCCATGTGTCACAAATGGCAAAATATTATTATTTTTATGGCTGAGTAGTATTCCATTGTCAGAGAAGGCAATGGCAACCCACTCCAGTACTCTTGCCTGGAAAATCCCATGGGTGGAGGAGACTGGTAGGTTGCAGTCCATGGGGTCGCTAAGAGTCAGGCACGACTGAGCAACTTCACTTTCACTTTTCACTTTCATGCACTGGAGGAGGAAATGGCAACCCACTCCAGTGTTCTTGCTTGGAGAATCTCAGGGACCGGGGAGCCTGGTGGGCTGCCGTCCATGGGGTCGCACAGAGTTCGACACGACTGAAGCGACTTAGCAGCAGCAGTATTTCATTGACAATTTATATATACTACAGATCCCCTGGAGAAGAGAAAGGCTACCCACTCCAGTATTTTGGCCAGAAGAATTCCATGGGATGTATAGTCCATGAGGTCGCAAAGAGTCGGACACGACTGAGTGACTTTCACTTTTCACTTTCATGTCTTCATATCCATTCATCTATTAATGGATATTTAGGTTGTTTACATATTGTGGCTAGTGTAAATAATGCTGCAGTAAATACAGGGTTGCACATATATTTTCAAATCAGTGTTTTAATTTTCTCCAAATAAATACCCCAAAGTGGAATAGCTAGATCATATGGAAGTTCTACTTTTAACTTCTTGAGGAAACTGTGTTTTGTTTTCTGTAGTGGCAGCACAAATTTACATTCCCACTAACAGTGTGTTTCTCTTTTCTCCACATCTTTCCCAGCACTTGTTAGATTTTGTCTTTTTGATAATAGTCATTCTCATAAGTATGAGGTAATATCTAATTGTGGTTTTGATATGCATTTACTTGCTAATTAGTGGTGTTGAATATCTTGTCATGTGCCTGTTGCACATCTGTATGTCTTCCTTGAGAAAGTATCTAAATCCTTTGCCCATTTTTGAATACAGATTTTTTTTGATATTGAGTTGGGTTCTTTATACATATATATATAGATATTAATCCCTTATCAAATTTATGATTTACAATATTTTGTCCCATTTACTAGGTAGCTTTTTATTTTGTTGAAGATCTTTTTCTCTGTGAGGAATTTTTTTGGTTAGATTTAATCCCACTTGTTTAGTTTTTCTTTTGTTGCCATTGCTTTGAGGTTAGATCCCAAAATTCCATGTTTAGATGGAAGTCAAGAAGCTTATCTTCAATCCTTTCTTCTAGTTTTATGATCTCAGAACCTATAATCAAGTATTTAATACATTTGGAGTTGATTTTTGTATATGGTATAAGATAATGGATGCATCTGCCGCATGCATCTGTCAAGATTTCCAATATCATTAATTGAAGAAATTATCATTTCCTTATTGTATTTTCATTTTCTTAATAGTAAATGAATTAACCATATATGTGTGGGTTTATTTCTGGGATCTCTAATCTGTTTCATTGATCTTTATGTCTATTTTTATGCCACTATCATACTGTTTTTATTACTAGACTTTTGCAAAAAGCTTAAAATCAGAGAGATACCTCCTGGTAGCTTTGTTCATGTTTCTCAAGATTGGTTTGTATAATTGAGTCTTTTTGTGGTGTCATTTTGGAGAAGGTAATGGTTTCATTTAGTTTAGAATTATTTGTTCTAGTTTTGTGAAAAATGCAATTAGAATTTTGATGAAGATTGCATTAAATCTGTAGATTGCTTTGGGTATATGGAAATTTTAATGATTTTTTTTCTTCCAATCCATGTGTATGGAAGGTCTTTCTATTATTTTGTGCCTTCTTCAATTTCTTCCATGAATATCTTATAGTTTTCAGTGTACCGGTCTTTCATCTCCTTGATTAAATTGATTCCTACCTGTTATATTCTCTTTGGTGCAATTTTAAATGATACTGTTTTCTTAATTTCTGTTTCTGAGATTTTGTTATCTGTGTGTAGAAATGCAATGGATTTCTGTATACTAATTTTGTATCCTACAGCTTTATTGAATTTATGGCAGAATATTTAGGGTTTTCTTTATATAGTTCTATGTCATCTGAAAATGGTGATGGTTTTAATTCTTTATTTCCAATTTGGATGTCTTTTTTTTTTTTTTGGCTTAATTGCTGCAATCTTATGGAGGTTCCTCTATATGAAACTAGTTGATATTTTCTTGCTGCTTTTAAGAGTCTCTCTTTATCTTTAACTTCTGACATTTTAATTGTAATGTATCTTGGTGTGGATCTCTTTGGATTTATCTTAATTGGAACTCTCTTTGATTTCTGAACCTGGATGTCTGTCTCTTCCCTTACTTACTTAGGGTAGTTTTAAGCCGGCATACCTTCAAATAAGTTTTCTGCCCTTTCTCTCTCTTCTTCTTCTGAGACCCCTATAATGCAAATTTTAACATGCTAGTATTGTCCCATATATCCCTTAAGTTATCTCTACTTTTAAAATTAATTTTAAAAATAGCTTTTACCAACCTAGATAGCATATTGAAAAGCAGAGACATTACTTTGCCAACAAAGGTTCGTCTAGTTAAGGCTATGGTTTTTCCTGTGGTCATGTATGGATGTGAGAGTTGGACTGTGAAGAAGGCTGAACACTGAAGAATTGATGCTTTTGAACTGTGGTGTTGGAGAAGACTCTTGAGAGTCCCTTGGACTGCAAGGAGATCCAACCAGTCCATTCTGAAGGAGATCAGCCCTGGCATTTCTTTGGAAGGAATGATGCTAAAATTGAAACTCCAGTACTTTGGCCACCTCATGTGAAGAGTTGACTCATTGGAAAACACTCTGATGCTGGGAGGGATTGGGGGCAAGAGGAGAAGGGGACGACAGAGGATGAGATGGCTGGATGGCATCACTGACTCGATGGACTTGAGTCTGGGTGAACTCCTGGAGTTGGTGGTGGACAGGGAGGCCTGGCGTACTGCGATTCATGGGGTTGCAAAGAGTCGGACAAGACTGAGTGACTGAACTGAACTGAACTGAATTATTTATTTGCTGGTCTATTTGGGTGAATTTCATTGGTCTGTCTTCCAGGTTACTGATCTGTTTTTCTGCTTCATCTAGTCTGATGCTGAACCCTGATAGATAGTTTTAAGTTCAGTTATTATATTCTTAAGCTCTGTGACTTTTCTTTGATTTTTTATTTTTAATTTGCTTATTTGTTGAAATTCTCACTCTGTCCGTCCATTCTTCTTCCAAGTTGAGTGAACATCTTTATGATCATTGTTTTGAGCTCTTTATCAGGTAAATTCTTATCTCCATTTCATTAAGGCTAACCCTTGGGGTTTTATCTTGTTCTTTCATTTGGAACATATTCTTCCATTTCCAGTATTAGCTTGTTTTTGTTTGTTTGTTTGTTTCTGAATATTAAGTGAAACAGCTACCTTTTCCAGGCTTGAAAGAGTGGTGATGAAACTTATTATTCAGTCTTGCCCAAACTCTTGGTTGTCTCTCCCATCTTTGTGATCATATAAGCAGCTTGTTTTATTCTTGACAGGTCCCAGTTTTTGTGCCAAGCCCTGATGATTTTCCAAAGGGAGAGATCTCAGTGAGCACCAAGTTTCAGGCTGATTGGAAGCCAGATCTTCAGGTAGCAGCTTTTAAAATATGCAAATGCATGCATTCTGTGAGATTATTGTTGTAACCCCTTCTGGTCTCAAAGTGTGTTAGGTGTTAATTTCTCAGTCATATTTGACTTTCTGCAGCCCCATGGACTGTAGCCCACCAGACTCCTCTGTCCATTAAATTCTCCAGGCATGAATACTGGAGTGGGTAGCCATTCCCTTCTCCAGGAGATCTTCCCGACCCAGGGATCAAGCCTAGTTCTCCTGCATTGCAGGCAGATTCTTTGCCATCTGAGCCACCAGGGAGGCCCTGTCTGGTCTCCAGACCAGGCAGTTTGGAGGTGTCCTCTTGGCAACAGTTGCAAAAATCTGGGCTCCAGACAAGTGTATAAGCTTCTTTTTTGGGAAGTACTGGTGGACTTAGTGAGGCTGAAGTAGAGTGCAAAGTCGGCCTACGTTACCTGAGAATGTCTTTGTGGCCTCTAGATGTGTGGTAAACCTAAAACCTGTCCCTCAGGCTGAAGCTCCAGGACAAGTAAATAGGCTCTTTTACAGGAGAAGAATGGGGTGTGTGTCAGTCTGCTCTCTGTGCTATGTCCTGGGGGTGGTAGCCTAAAAACTGTCTCTCTGATTGTTTCAGTCCTTTGTGACCCAGAAACAGAAGCTTCTACGGCCTCCAGAGCCAGGATCGCGAGGGATATCCCCTGGTGTGGACTGCATGTAACTGCTGGCTTTAGTAGGGTTGTGCAGGAGCCCAGGGCAGGCAGGACCAGGGAGAAATACATGAGGAGGTCAAGTTCACTAGCCACAAGGGGAGCCCCATCTGAGAATGTGTGGGCTGGGCAAACTCACTGACTACTGTGGAGCCACGGGAGGGTGTGTGGGTCTGGCAAACTTGCCCACTTCAGCAGGATCTCAGTGGAGCCTGGGACTGGGACAAGCATACTGGCTATGAGATCATGGAGAAGCAAGGGGGCCAGGCAAGTGCATCCCCCCACAGGGTAGGGGGAATGCAAAAATGGTGTCTATCAGTACCAGCGCTACCTAGGTGAAAGGAGGGTGAGAAAATGACCTCCACTATTGTCTCCATTCTAGAAGAAGAGAATATTAAATTTCCTACCTCCTTCACAGCAAGGAGCAACCATAACACATAAGTCTAGCCTTTAAAATGAAAGCTATAGTCTGCTAGGGGTGTCTCTGCCCACCATTCCTATTTCTTACGAAAATAATACAAATATACATACACAGCAGAAAGGAATGAGAACTACTTCTGAGTTCAAAATAATCTGTATATCTTTGAAGGGTGATGGTTAAGTAGATTGGACCAGAAAAATGTTTATTTAAGGGCCAGGATTGAATGTGATCCTTGAGAGATGTGGGATGAGAAAAGGATGGAAGGAACTTAGAAGTGTTAAATCTTTGCTTTTACCTCTGTTAGAGGATAGAGGCTTATCAGAAGGAACAATGCTTAATTAAAAAAAAAAACAAAAACAAAACAGATAGCAACATACATTTGAAACTATTGATGGTTTTGAACTGTGCTGTTGGTGGAGACTCTTGAGAGTCCCTTTGTCTGCAAGGAGATCCAACCTGCCCATCCGAAAGGAAATCAGTCCTGAATATTCACTGGAAGGACTGATGCTGAAGCTGAAACTCCAATACTTTGGCCACCGGATGTGAAGCACTGACTCATTTGAAAACACCCTGATGCTGGGAAAGATTGAAGGTGGGAGGGGAAGGGGACGACAGAGGATGAGATGGTTGGATGGCATCACTAATTCAATGGGCATGAGTTTGAGTAAACTCTGGCAGTTGGTGATGGACAGGGAGGCCTGACCTGCTGCTGTTCATGGGGTCACAAAGAGTCAGACATAATTGAGTGACTAAACTGAACTGAACTGGGACGACCCAGAGGGATGGTATGGGGAGGGAGGAAGGAGGAGGGTTCAGGATGGGGAACACATGTATACCTGTGGCGGATTCATTTTGATATTTGGCAAAACTAATACAATTTGTAAAGTTTAAAAATAAAATAAAATTAAAAAAAAATAAACTGAACTGAACAGAACTGAAAGATTGAGGACACATACTTCTATTTATTATGGAATGGCCTACTAGAGAAAACTTCTCTGTTGAAGTCTCCCTCTAGTTTCTAATCTTTTGAATTTTTGTCCCTTGCAGACACTGTCTTTGTTTGGGTCTCCTAAAAGCAGAATTTGGTCCAGGGATTTGAGGACAGATAGTTTATTTGGGAGGTGATCTCAGGGAGCTGGAAAGAGGCTGTGGGGAGACTGAGAGCAGGAAGAATGTCTAATAAAATGGGTGTTTTTGCTGTAGGCAGGGGGTGCTTAATTCTACAGGAACCTCTGAACAATCAGTACATCCCAGAATTTCTACCCAAAGGACAGACAGCTGGGGCAATTTATCCTTTGGTCTTTATCCTGTGTTGTTTGAGGGTTACCTCAGGGCATCAACAAATCTGCTTTTCTGGGCAGCACTTTTTTTACAAGTTTACTGATACCAGAGCTTCAGCAAAGACCCTTTTTCTAATGCAGAAAGTGGCAAGATTGGTATTAGAAGTGGAGCTTTGGTGCACTATGCACGTAGGCTTGCACAGAACTGTTTATCGCTGTGGGTGAACTCAGCAGTGGGCTGAGGGATATGCTATAAAGGACCAGCAACATCTGCTCCAGGCAGCAGTCCTTACTTTTGGGATATTACCAAGCTCCTCTTCTAGGTTCTGTTTCCTGATACTCCCTAACTCATGAGCAGTTCTGAAAATTATTCTGCCTTCCCACATGTAGCCTCATTAAGGACTTTCCAGGTGGCCCTCATGGTAAAGAACCCACCTGCCAATATAGGAGATGCTGGTTCAATCCCTGGGTCAGGAAGATCCTCTGAAGGAAATGGAAAGCACTCCAGTATTCTTGCCTGGAAAATCCCACGGATGGAGGAGCCTGGTGGGCTACAATCCATGGGCTCACAAAAGGGATGGACACAACTGGTTGCTCAGTTACTAAGTCATGTCCAACTTTTGTGACTCCAAGGACTTCAGCACACCAGGTTCCTCTGTCTTTCACTATCTCCTCAAACTCACTATTTCACTCAAACCCATGTCCATTGAATGGGGGATGCCATCCAATCATCTCATCCTCTGTTGCCTTCTTCTCCTTATGCCCTCAATCTTTTCCAGCATCAGGGTCTTTTCCAAAGAGTCAGCTCTTCCCATCAGGTAGCCAGAGTATTGGAGCTTCAGCTTCAGCATAAGTCCTTCTGATGAATATTCAGGGTTGATTTCCTTTAAGATTGACTGGTTTGATCTCCCTGTAGTCCAAGGGACTCTCAGGAGTCTTCTTCAGCACCACAATTTGAAAGCATCAATTCTTCAGTGTTCCGCCTACTTTATGGTCGAACACCAACATTCATACATGACTACTGAAAAACACAACAGTTACACTATCCTGGCTCTGTGTTTATCTCCACTCTACCACCACTACTCTTGGCCTACTCCACCTTCACAGCAAATCTTAGATGGTGCTATTAAAGTTTAGGTCTGGTTACTCTGATGTCACTGAGATTTATTTTTGAGTCCAGTCCCTCACATTCCCCCCTGGAATTCCTTCCCATATGACAGATGTCTATCTGTCCTCTGTCTTGAACATCCCAATTAGAGTGACTTCATGGCTTCTCTTGCAGTCTGTTCCATTGCTTGACAGCTCCCAGGGGTCTAACATTTTCCCTGATATTTATCTTCAATATTCCTCATTGCAGCTTGCAGCTTGTTAATTCTCCTTCTGGCCTTGTTGACTAAGAAGAAGATTGATCCCTGCCCTTCTCACAGTATCTTTTTATGGATGTGTCGGCAGAATGATGGCTGCCTTCAGAGGCCCTTCTTTAAGCCTGAGCTGTTCCAGTTCTATTAACCTCCCCACGAAGGTCTTGCTCTCCAAGTCTGGGACTATTCATGTTTCTCTTCTCTCAACAGTGTCAATTAGCCTATGTCCTCGGATCAGTTATAGTGTCCAAAAGGGAACCCAAAGCTGGAGAGGCAGCCAGTTCTAGGCGGAGACAGGCATGATGCTATTGAAATTCACTTTTTACTTTTGTAAAATGATATCTTCATAATTTTATTCCCTAAGGCAGACAGCCAAGATTTTTCCTTTTCAATGTCCTTTCTATGAACTTGGAATTATAGATGGTGGGAGCTGATTTAGACTCTGTGGGTTATCTTCCTGATTTGGAAGGGAGAAAATGATGACATGTAGGAGAGGAGAAGAGTACTCAAGGCCACTCAGTGACTCAGTGATGGGATGAGGATGAGGATCAGCTCTGGAGGCTTCTGAGCCAGTACTCCTTTCAGTGCAACCCAAAGACTTGTCAAGAAGTGGAATGCCTGGCTCTACCAAAAGGAAGTATAGTGTCATTGCAGGCAGTGGAGTTCAGAGGTGCATGGAAAAGAGAATGCTGAATGTCAAGAAGGATAAGGACTTGGACATGACTACTGGAGTTGGCAATGGAGGATCTCATTGGTGGCATGAAGAGCACTTTTTGGTGTTGATTTGAGAAGATAAGAAGTTTTAGCAGAAAGTTACACAGACTTCTGAGAGGACTTTTTGAGAAAGTGTTTTAAGCTGATGATGCAATATTATATAATGGTTAAGAAACCAGACTTTGAAATAGACAGCTCATGATTTGATTCCATGGACTGCCGTCTACAGGGATGCACCTAAATTCTCAGAGCCTGTTTGCTCATCCATAAAAAAATAATATCAAAATAAAAATAATGTTATATTAAGTATATATAACAGAGTAAAACTATATGTTTACTTTTAATATGTTGCATATAATATATGATAGTACATATGACATATGTAATCTGTATTTATGATATAAAATATAATACAAATTAAAGTAAATAATGGAATCCACTTCCTAGGGCTAATGAGGTAGTTGTGTAATAGTAACTCCTAAAATTCTCAATTTTGTGTCTGGTGGATGGGTAAACGCACAACAAATTATTAGTTGCAGTTATTGGCATGTATTGGTCTTTTTATATTTGTCATCTTCACTATCACCATTATTTCAATATCGCTAATAACTTTGATCTCATTTCTGGAGTTTTCTACATGGTCACCTATCTTTTTGTTTTAGCCGAACATGTTTCCCCCACCCCTTCCCCCTAATTTCACAAAAAGAAAACAGATCATCAGATGTGAAATGATTCACTGTGCTGTCCTTACCACTGACAAATTTACTAATTCATGTACATCTTTTAACTTAAAAAGTTCCATCCAAGGTTAAATCATGTGATTTAATTCTTCAGTCTCAGTCCTTCTTTTATGGCGTTCCTCTGCATCATTATAGCTTCTCTCTTCAGTGTATCATCCTACTGTGAGCTATCTTTCTCTTCAGAACATGTTTTTCTGACATCTTTTGTAGTGTGAATAGGCTGACGATGTCACAAATTTTCACATCCTGGTCTCTCTCTCTCTCTCTTTTTTTGGCTTATAAGTTTCTCCCCCAACTAGTCTTTTTTCTCTTCTATTCCATTGTAAACACCAGGAAGAAATTAGACAAGACCTTCAACATATTGCTGGAAATCTCCTTAGCTGAACACCCAGACTCTTCATTTCATCAATTATAAGTCCTGCTTTCCACACAGCAGTAGAACATAATATCATTGAGGTTTTTTTTTTTGCCCCATGTAACAAGGAGTGCCTTTGTTCAGTTTCCAATAACACAATCCTCATTGTATTTTTATAATGGTTTTAATTTTCATATTTCAACCAATCATATGTTTTAGGAAAACTAGGCCACTTCTGTCAGACATCTCAAGCTTGTTACAGCATCTGCCCGCATGCGTGCATGCTCAGTCACTTCAGTTGTGCCTGACTCCATGTGACCCCATGGACTGGAGCCCACCAGCCTCCTCTGTCCATGCAATTTCCCAGCAAGACTACTGTAGTGGTTTGCCATGCCCTCCTCCAGGGGCTCTTCCTGACCTAAGGATGGAACCCACATCTCTTATGTCTTCTGCATTGCAGGCCAGTTCTTTAACAGTGGGCCACCAGGGAAAGCCCCGTTCAGTTCAGTTCAGTCGGTAAGTCGTGTCCGACTCTCTGCAACCCCATGGACTGCAGCACACCAGGCCTCCCTGTCCATCATCAACGTACTTATTTCCACATTAATAGATATTTGTTACAGTAGTGCCCCACTTTTTTTGGTCAAAATCTGTATTAGTCTTTGTGTGTGTGGCTGCTATAACAAATTGCAACAGACTTGATAGCTTACAACAACAGAAATGTATTCCCTCGCAGTTCTGGGTGTCAGAAGTATGAAATCCACAGCACTGAACCCACATCAAGGTGTCACTGGAAGAGCATTCCCTCCTTGGGTAATTTGTTTCTTGTCTCTTTCATTTCCTGGTGGATCCATCATTCCTTGCCCTGTGGCTGCATCTCTTCAATTTCTGCTTTTATGATCACATGGCCTTTTCCTCTTCTGTATGTCACATGTCTCTGTCTCTCCCTTGTAAAAACATTTGTGATCACATTTAGAGTCCACCCAAATAATTCAGGATACTCTATCAAAGATCTTTAGTTAATCACATCTGCAAAGATGCTTTTTACAGTTAAGGTAACATTTAGAAGTTCCAGGAATTAGAACTTGATGCCTTTGGGACAATTATTTAGCCTACTTTAACATCAGTACCCACCTGTAGGGGATACAATTTTTTCAGTGTTTGCAGTATTTTTTTTTAAATTAAGTTGAGATAAATGCATACATAGTAGTAAGACAACCATTGACAATAACAATAAAATTGCTAAGCTCCGTGGTAGACATCAGACAAGCATGATCTCATTTGATCCTCAGAATGGCACATCATCATAATCCATTTCACGGTTAAAGAAAAAGACTGATAAGTCATATCACTCATACGTACTGGACCAGGAATGACATTGGTATTTGTCCAGTTCTAAAGCCTGAGTTCTCCTCTAGCTAATCTACTCTCTATGATCATTGGTATTAGGGCCTTTTAGAGGTTTGAGATATGTCCTCCCCTGAGTAAATACAGAAGGCTTAGATGTGTAAGTCTAAAGAATGATGAGCATTTTGCATTTAGCGTCTTTCAACAGGGGCACTGCTATCATTCATCCTTGGCAGTTCGTTATACATGTGTGGCCGTGGGCGGGCTTTCAGCTGACCACATCGGTCATTGGGCTGTGACCACACAATTCACAGAAGGAGTTAGAAGCTCAAAGACGTCTTCATACATACAGGGGCTTCTCAGAAATATTCTCAGTGACCACACCCTATCTATCTTCCCAAGTTTAATGGGCTGAATTTGGAAATATCTTGGTCTGGCTCTAGCCTTCCATTTTTGCTTAACCATCCACTTTTCCTATCTTAGATGTCCTGAAAAACAGGACGCACGGCTTGCCTACATCTAGAATGAAAGGTAAAACATGCTCATATGCAACAAAAACACAGATAGAATGTGTCAAGTGTACCAAGACAGACAGAGGTGAAGTGCAGGGTTTCCAGAAGTAGCAGATTCTCTGGGTAGCTTTCAGAAGTACAAGTTGCTCAGTCATGTCCAACTCTTTGTGACCCCATGGACTATACAGTCCATGGACCTCTCCAGGCAAGAATACTGGAATGGGTAGCCTTTCTCTCCTCCAGGCTTCCCAACCCAGGGAGATAACCCAGGTCACCCTCATTGCAGGTGGATTCTTTACCAGCTGAGCCACCAGGGAAGCTCAGCTTTCAGAAGGAAGTGGTGATTATGGTTGGCTCCCAAATAAAAGTTAGATCTGGCTGCCTGATGATTGTAAGAGATGAGAAGAGAAAAAGGCATTTTGGGTAAGTTGAAGGGCGACAATGCATATTATCTTGAACAGAACAGCACATGATTTCATTTGAGTTAAGTAAAAATATCAGGAAATCAGGAAGGAAATCAGTTCTGAGTGTTCATTGGAAGGACTGATGTTAAAGCTGAAACTCCAATACTTTGGCCACCTTGTGTGAAGAACTGATTCATTTGAAAAAACCCTGATGCTGGGAAAGATCGAAGACGGGAGGAGAAGGGAATGACAGAGGATGAGATGGTTGGATGGCATCACCAACTCAATGGACATGAGTTTGGGTAAACCCCAGGAGTTGGTGATGAATAGGGAGGCCTGGCCTGCTGTGGTTCATGGGTTCGCAAAGCGTCAGACATGACTAAGCGACTGAACTGAACTGAAGTAAAATATCAGAAAACAAAGAAGGGAGAGTTGAGATTAAATGTGTAGGCCTGGCATTATCAGGTTGACTTTGGGGTTTTGCACTTCATTGTGCTTGAAAAGTGGAACCATTTAAGAATAAAGGACAGAATGGTCACATCATTGAGAAGGTATTTGTAGCACAATAATAATCTAACAGCTGTTGATGGAATGGGTTATATGGGAAGAGACTACAGGTAAGGACACAGTTTAAGAAGCCTTGGTAATGGTTTCTGAAGGAGATAATGATGACTTGAAATAAGGCAATAGCAAAAAGGAGAGAGACAAGGAAGTGAAGACTAAGAATACAGTATAAGTAAACCCCAGAGAATATGATAACTGATTAATTGTATGAGTTAAAAAAAGGGACAGGAGTCCAGGATTCTAGTTTAATTCATTGGAAACATAGCTGAGCCAGGTAAGATTCTTCACAAGTGACAAGGGATGAACTGGCTCACTTTAGAAAAATGTATTTTAAAAAGATATTTATTTAAAGCATTTGTCAGATTTCAATAAGACTCCTAGATTGAAATGACACAGTAAAATGAGTCCTGAGAAAGGACAGAAATGAGAAAACTCCAGAATTTGGTTGAGGGCGGGAAAATCAAGGATGAAAAGGCAGGTAGAGGAAGGTGATTGGGTTAAAGCTAGAAGGTTCTAGTGTATAGAACAGGTGCGCTAGACCTGATAGACTGTTTGGAATCAGAAAAGTTGGCAAAGAGACAACGTGATAGTAAAGGAGAAACACAAAGAGTAGAATCAAGAAATAGGGAGGTGAATATCAGTATTAGATGAGATAAAGAGATCAGAAGCCGAGGAAACAGAACTGACTGTGTGTGATGAATTTAATGGGAGGTGATCAAGAACCAAGGTCCTGGATGCTGAGGGGTTTCTATAGGAATATTTCAGTGTCCTGTGGTTCTGTGAGGTAGAGAGATGAACACACAGAAAGGATGCCAGTGATGATTCTTTTGATTAAAAACAACAGAAGCTTACTAAATTAGTCAAAGAAGGTGGATTGGCTCATGTGGCTGGAAGTTATTCAAGGGTTAAGACGATCTGAAGAAAATGCTCTCCTCTTTCTTTCCCTCTTGTCTCTACTTCTCTTCTCAGGTAGTCTGTCGCCTTGGGGCGTTAAAGATGACTCTGTAAGCTCCAGACTTTCTTGGTTCTTTCTCTGTGTAATCTTGGAGGTTGCAATCAGACCTTTTCCAAATTGTTGCACAAAATTGGATCTGCCTTAGTCATGTTACCATTCTTGAATCAGTGCTATGGCCAGAGAAACAGGTATACTCTGGGTGGCCAGATCTGGTTCAGAGATCCATCAGTGAAGTGGGGAATGATTAATTTCAAGAACAAAGAGTAGGAGAGAGGAGTCTGCCCAGACAGAAGAGTAGAGAGATAGGTAGACAGATGATAGACAGGTAAGAGGTAAAGAGATTCATATACAAATGGGATGAGAGAATGAAGGGAATAGATAGAGCAGTAGGGAAATCCTTATAAAGTGATTAGTTGAGAATTTGACTGTGCTAAAGTAATTCATGAGTAATGTATGACAAAAAAGTTAAGCCCTATCTCCAAATTTCTTGAATGACTGGCAAAGGTGTTTAAGAACCAATGAATAGGCAGAGATGACGTGCAATAGGTTAGCTAAAAAGATGGTCATCAGTAATTTGTCCCCTTCAGAAGTATGCATGCTATTCCTCCCATGAAAAGGTAGAGTCCACATCCCCATCACTTGAATCCACCTGCCTTTGGAATTTGTGCTAATCAATATAGTGTGGTGGAAAATAAGCATAGGTCTTGGGAGTACTTGTATTTTTCAGCTTTGCATGAAGGGAGAACCACATGCTACGAAAAGTGATCCAGACTATCCTGCTGGAGAAAAAAAGACTAGGAGAACAAGAAGCAAGGCATTTCTCCCAACATCCAGCTCCCTAACTATAGATATAAGGGCAGCTGTCTTGAATCTTCCAGTCACAGTAAACTCACTTGAGGTAACATCTTGAAAAGGGAGAACCCAGATTTCCCAGGCAGTCCCAAGCCATTTGAACCATCCTAGCTAAAGCCCCAGGCAACACAGAGCAGAGATGAGCCTTCTTGCTGAGTTCTGCTTGAATTCCTGGCTCAGAAAGATACTATGTACAAATAAAATGGCTGTGGTTTCAAGCCATTAAGTTTAGAAGTAGTTTTGTTATAGAGCAATAGATAAATGTGGTATCACAGGAATAAAAACAATCTGCACAGCTTAATTGATTAGAATGGGAGAGAATGAAGGTAGGGCAACAGTAGATTTTACTGTCATTACCAAATATAAGGTGATAAAATCTTGAACAGGGGTTCTGTTCTGTTCAGTTGCTCAGTCGTGTATGATTCTTTGTGACCCCATGGACTGCAGCATGCTGGGTTTCCCTGTCTTTAACCCTTTCCTGGAGTTTGCTCAAATTAAAGTGCATTGAGTCGGTAATGCTATCTAACCATTTCATTCTCTATCCCTCCATTTTCCTTTCGCCTTCTCTCTTTCCAGGTATCAAGGCCTTTTCCAATGAGTTGGCTCTTTGTATTAGGTAACCAAAGTATTGGTGCTTCAGCATCAGTCCTTCCAATGAATATTCAGGGTGTATTTCCCTTAGGATTGACTGTTTTTGTCTCCTGAAGTCCATGAACTGGGGTAATATCATGAAAAAGTGAACTGAACGACCTTAGTTCATTTTTCTCTCTTGCTTGTGAATCTGTAACTAGGCTCCTCTTATCCATTTCTGGATTGCTAACACCGCAGCATGTTGTCTGGGAGACAGTAGGTAAATTATACAGATAGTTGAACATACTAATTAATAAAATTTGTTTTACTTTTCTCTGTTTCACCTTGCATCAACCTCTGATTGAGGAGAACACAAAAGCAAAAGCTAAATACAAATGCATGTACACATACACTTACATTCTCTTTAAGGGCACTGATTATTCCTGCAAATGTTTTAGTAGGAATTAAAGTGTAGGCAAACATAAGTATTAGTGGCCAGATAAGTGGACTATTTATCACTGAACTGTAGGGGCATTGGTGGAAGAATTTCGATCTGTGTCCGTAGATCTGGTCACCATTAACTAGATATGTGACTTCAGAGAAGTAACTTAACCTCTCTCTGTGCCTCATAGGCATGATTCTCTTTGGTAGGATTTCTGATAGAATTAAATGAAATACACAGGTGAATAAATAGCACCAATTGGTGGCACCAAAAATATATTAGTTGGTTGCCCAGTGGTAAAGCATCTGCCTACCAGATCAGGAGACGTGGGTTTGATCCCTGGGTTGGGAACCAAGGAGAAGGAAATGGCAACCCACTCCAGTAGTGTTCCCTGAAAAATCCCATGAACAGAGGACCCTGGTGTGCTATAGTCCATGGGGTCACAAAGAGTCAGACACGACTGAGTGAGTGCACACATACACACACACACACACAATATTCATTAGTAGAATGAAATGAGGATTTAAAACTGATATTTGGTGTCCCTCTTTTAGTAATTACATTGCTGATATATTCTTTCATTTAAGCTATTTATTTTTTACTTAGCTTTCCTTCCTTATATGAGGAAGTAAAGAAACCCATTTTTAATTAATTCTTCAGGCTCTATTTCCATGGCTGCCTTAAGTAGCTGAGTAGAATCTTAGACATGTGAAATAATGACCCAATTTAAGTTGCTGTATTTTTGCAAAGCACTGGAAAAGAGGAAAGCACTTCAAAGTAATTAACATGAACATGCTCAATTACGTTTCTGTATAGCATGCCAACACTGCTGCCTGGAAATTCTGAAATTACGAATCTCAGAATTCCCAACAGCTAGCACAATGAGGTCCTAAGGTAGCCCCCTCTCTTCTCTCAAGATGGTCTTTTAGAAAATTATTAAGTATTAAAAGGTTAAAAACTAAGAAAACAGTAGCAAAGAGGGGTAAAAAAGCTCTCCCATCAGGCCAATGGGTGGAAGGGTAGGGTCACTGAATGTAGCCTTATTTCTGCTGGCCATGTTTCTTTCCTACCCAAGCTCCAAAGTAAGCGGACTGTGTAAGCGGGAATGAAATACACAACCCCCTTGTGACTGTGAGCAGCAAAGCATTCTCCGTTTGTGGTTTTCTTCAAATGAGGCTGCTTGGAATATGTGTTTGAAAACAGTGAGACTCTTTATTAATCAAGCACTTCACTTGCCCTGCCAGCATAACGTTTCATTGATGTCAAAACTCCCTTAAAAATGGTTTTGGAGCCACTTCTTGTACACAGACTTCAACAGAAGAAATATTTTTGGAATTGTAAATAGAATAATTGAGGCAAATATTTGCCCATTTGGAAAGCCTCTGTAATGGTTTTAATTTTCAGTTGCATTTTAAATATGTAGATCTGGGCCTCGGTGCTAGGTACAAGCAGCAAGAATGAAGCTCACCCCAAGATTGGACTTCCCTCTGATAGAGAGCTAAGTTGTAAAGTGGAATGACAAACGGGTTAAAGGAGAGATACAAAACATTGTTTTGTGAAGATAGATTCCAACTGGGTTCAAGCAGTGATTAAGCAGGTTAATCTATCAAAAAAAAAAAAAAAGATATTCCAATGAGAAAGAGGCATGTGTGCAGAAGCTAAGGAAAAGGAGAGTCACAGAGATAAGCCTTAAGGATAACTTTACAAGAGGTACACTCAATAGAGGATACTCAGACCCCAAGATAACCTACTAGGACCTAGGAGCAGATCCATCCTAATTATACAGATAGTCACATCAGGGTACTACTGCCATATAAGCTAAGATATTTGAATTATATGAGAAATACCCCATTCTGATTCCATGCACTTGACAAGGTTCTCCTATGAATATCTTCTTGCCAGGAGGCAACATGCATCTAGGTTACTTTGGGATTCTGAAATGAATTATGGTGGAACATCTTCCTAGAGGTGAGCAGAGAGGCATCTCATGTCCCTGAGCTCAGCAGTGTGTGCATACCCAGAGAGATAGATTCTCTATGTGTTGGCAAATCAGAATTCTAGGCCTGAAGGTTGATGGCTAGAGTTTGGGTGCTGGTAAGTCCATCCAGGTCACTGATTCTCTGCAAAGAGAATGGGGGGTCACATTCTTCTCTGCAAAGGAGGTGGGGGTGGATTTTCATGATGTTTTGCTCCACAAAGTGTAACCTTGAGCAATTTAACCTCTTTGAGATTCATATTTCTCATACTATGAGAAAGAGGAGCTCATTTTTCAAGTATTCTGTGGGTTTTTGAGATCTGATGTATTCCTAAAGCCCCTTTCTGCTCTGAATTTGTATAATGCTTTACACGAATATCTTTAGGATGTTTACCAGCAATGGCACCCCACTCCAGTACTCTTGTCTGGAGAGTCCCATGGATGGAGGAGCCTGGTGGGCTACAGTCCATGGGGTTGCTAAGAGTCCGACACGACTGAACGACTTCACTTTCACTTTTCACTCTCATGCATTGGAGAAGGAAATGGCAACCCACTCCAGTGTTCTTGCCTGGAGAATCCCAGGGACGGGGGAGCCTGGTGGGCTGCTGTCTATGGGGTCACAGAGTCAGACACGACTGAAGCGACTTAGCAGCAGCAGCAGCAGCAGCAGCAGACCCTGCTCTGACAACAGTCCACCTCTCATTCACACAGGTGATTCCTATAGCCATATTCACTTTTTTGACTTCCTCTGTCTATAGGTGGGGACACCTAACTCAGCTTCTTTCATCCAGAACTGTTGCATGGACCACAATGGCTCTGATCAAACTCTATGGAATATATTACCTGGTGGGATGTGTAGTTAGGGGTGCCTGCTTCATAATTATATATAAGGCTTATTCAAGGGCCATATGCAAGAAATGACTCATTGGAAAAGACTCTGATGCTGGGAAAGATTAAAGGCAAAAGAAGAGGGTGACAGAAGATGAGGTGGTTAGATAGCATCACTGACTCAACAGATATGAATTTGAGCAGATTTGGGGAGATAGTGGAGGACAGAGGAGCCTAGTGTGCTGCAATCCATGGAGCTGCAAAAATCAGACACGACTGAATGAATGAAGACATATGCAAAGGATTCCCAGGTGGCACAGTGATGAAGAATCTTCCTACCAATGCAACACAAGAGATGTGGGTTTGATCCCTGGGTCAGCAAGATTCCCTGAAATAGGAAATAGCAAGCCACTCCAGAAATCTTTCCTGGAAAATTCCATGGATGGAGGAGCCTGGCCGGCTATAGTCTATGGGGTCACAAAGAGCTGGACATGACTGAGTGAGTACAGCATAAGCCATAGGAAAAGAGAAATGAGTAGATCAAGACGAAGAGATTTTTAAAAAGTAAGCCACCACCAACAACAAATTATATGGTGTCAGAATGAGGGAGACAGAGAGATTAGGGGTCTTGACCCTAAAAACTTCCCTTTTATTGACCTCAGAAACTCATGAGGCCCAGTTCTCTGCCCTTATTTTCCATAAGACATGGTTGCTATTCTTCCCAATAATCCCAACCATGTCCCAACCCTGATGAAATATGGTTATTTTGAGTGGGTTTTGTTACATGACAAACAACATATTTTGTCCTTCAATTGCAAGGGGCAAAGCAAAGATCATACTCTCTCTAGCAGCTCCTAGAGGGAGGACAGGTCATTAGCTTGTGGAAAAGAGCTGGTAACTCATTTCTCCCTCCTGGGAAGACAGGAGACTTGCTTTCAGACTGCTCCCCAGAAGTCATCTCTCTTCAAACGCATTTCTGAGGAGTTGCTGAAAAACCCAAGTGTTGGACACTTGGTGCCTTTGAAAAAGGCCAGTGTTGCTCTAACAGCTACAGCTAAAGCTTCCTCCTCACGGCAGACACATTTATTGTTTTTTTTCCAGCAAACACTTCACACTGGGGTGGGGAAATGGGCTCTCCTTCTCTTGATGCTTGTTCAGGTGTGTTTTTGCAGAGGCAGACACTCTGGGCCTAGCTGTGGCTTGATGAAGTGATGACACCAAGCTCCCTCAATTGTCAGGGCCATCTCAGGACAGCCTGAGGCCTGGGCTTTGTGTGGAAAGGGATGAATTTGTGGCAGGAGGTTCTGTGGAGCCCTATGCCCAGCATTCTCCTATCTTGGGCTGCAGGAGAGAAAGTCCTTCGTAAGAGTAGCAAACTCTGTCTTTCCAAGCTTTCCCCGACCAACCTGGTGGAGACCTTGTTTCAGATCTTCCCTTCAGACATATCTGTACAGGGACAACGTGGTTAGATGGAGCAAGGACTGGAGAGAAGACCTGGGAGCAAGATTGAGGACCACAGTTTTAAGGGGAATCTGACCATGAGCAAGCTAATTAGTACCTGTCAGTTTCAAAAGCCTCATCTATAAATACCAGTGTTTTGGAGAGGATCTAGTAAGATAATGGGAAGAAGAAAAAGTACTATAAAATAAGACTGTGTAATATTCAGATATTCTTTTAATTATTCTAATTTCCTCTATTAGTAAATTATCCAGAACTGATTTTCTGCTGGAGAATAAGAAGTTGCTTTGCTGAATCATTGTTGCTTCATAAGTTCAGTTTGGTTCAGTCACTCAGATGTGTCTGACTCTTTGGACCCCATGGACTGCGGGAGGCCAGGCTTCCCTGTCCATCACCAACTCCTGGAGCTTGCTCAAACTCATGTCCATTGAGTCAGTGATGCCATCCAGCCATCTCATCCTTGTCGTCCCCTTCTCCTCCTGCCCCCAATCCCTCCCAG
>NW_011494951.1:6746475-6748083 GCF_000754665.1 Bison bison bison | reverse complement strand
GAGTCAGTTCTTCACATCAAGTGGCCAAAGCATTGGAGTTTCAGCTTCAGCATCAGTCCTTCCAGTGAATATTCAGGACTGATTTCCTTTAGGAAGGACTGGTTGGATCTCCTTGTTGTCCAAGGGACTCTCAAGAGTCTTCTCCAGCACCACAGTTCAAAAGCATCAACTCTTTGGCTTTCAGCTTTATTTATAGTCCAATTCTCACATTCATGCATGACTACTGGAAAAACCATAGCTTTGACTAGATGGACCTTTGTCAGCAAAGTAATGTCTCTGCTTTTTATTATACTGTCTAGGTTGGTCATAGTTCTTCTTAGGAGCAAGCATCTTTTAATTTCATGGCTACAGTCACCATCTGCAGTGATTTTGGAGCCAAAGGAGAGTGAAAAACCTGTTTCATAATGTTTGTCTTTTTTGTTGTGATAACTTATGGATCTGACTTTATTACACACCTTTTGAGGGTGCATCTCCTCCCTTAATTCTAATCCAATGTAGATGCTAGGATGAGATAATAATAAATGCTATTATTTGTTGGATTTTTATTAGATATTGGATAAAATGCATACATTATTACTAATCATCCCAGCAGCCCTTTGAAGTAGGTGTTTTTGTTATCCATATTTATTTTTAATTAGAAAAGAAAAACAAGTTACAGATCAGGTGAGTAACTGGCTTTGAGTCACACAGATACCAAATAACAGAGATAAGACTTAAGTCAGTAGGAAGTAGGGGAAGGGGGATTTGGAAGAAGGTGGTAATGTACAAACTTCTAGTTAGAAGATAAAGTATTAGGGATGGATCAACCCTGAATATTCACTTCAAGGACTGATGCTGAAGCTGAAACTCCAGTATTTTGATCATCTGATGTGAATAGATGTCTCACTGGAAAAGTCACTGATGCTGGGAATATCTAGGACAGAGGAGGGCGTCAGAGGATGAGATGGCTGGATGGCATCACCGATGCAATGGACCTGAACTTGAACAAACTCCAGGAGTTGAGGAGGGACAGGGAAGCCTGGCATGCTACTGCCCATGGGGTTGCAGAGCTGGACACTACTGGGTGACTGAACAACAACAGCATTAGGGATGGAATGTACCACATGATGACTAGTTAATACTGTTGTATGATATACAAGAAAGTCGTTGTGAGAGTAGATCTTAACATTTCTCATCACAAGGATATTTTGTTTTCTTTTCTTTCTTTTTCCTTGTATCTATATGACCTCATCGATGTTAACAAACTATTGTGGTAATCTTTTCACTATATATATATATAAAATCAAACATCATGATGCACACCTTAAACATATACAATCAGATCAGATCAGTCGCTCAGGCGTGTCCGACTCTTTGCGACCCCATAAATCGCAGCACACCAGGCCTCCCTGTCCATCACCAACTCCTGGAGCTTGCTCAAACTCATGTCCATTGAGTCAGTGATGCCATCCAGCCATCTCACCCTTGTTGTCCCCTTCTCCTCCCGCCTTCAATCTTTCCCAACTGACTCTTTTCCAATGAGTCAGTTCTTCACATCAAGTGGCCAAAGCATTGGAGTTTCAGCTTCAGCATCAGTCCTTCCAGTGAATATTCAGGACTGATTTCCTT